>NC_135910.1:17098639-17623639 GCF_964194155.1 Cetorhinus maximus | reverse complement strand
TGATTAATCTTGTTTTTGTTTGTAATTTTTGAGTCATGCACTTTGCTCCCTGCAGTTTGTGAGGCACCAATGCCGAATCTGCAATCCTGCCCAGTTTTTGATTTGCATCTCAAAAAGAGGGATGGAAAGTTCTTAACTCAACCAGGCAACCAAATTCTGGGTTTGTTTTTTATAAATATAGAAATTGATCTTGCCTTAGATGACATCTGATAATTGGACCTGGCCAAAAAAAAGATTACAATGGACTCCAAAAGAAAAATCGACAGCTTTTGGTCATACATCTTCTTCAATGATATAAATAATCTGGTACCTATAACCTGAAGTCATCATGATTTGTGAGAAGTGTTGATGACCACGGATTTAACTGTGGTTTCAGAGATTTTAGTGATCGCTGAATTTATTCGAAACGGGCATTGGAATTTTGTCGCTTTGCAAAGGTGATTAGTTTCTGAGAGATGTCACAAAGATTGTCCAAACGCACACCCGGTAGCAAAGCTCAACACCCCTCCCAACTTCATGCTGAAGGGCCAGTAATCTTTGTGCTTGCCCTCCATTCCCTGACCGAATGGGGAAGAATTTTTTTAATCATGGTTTAACAGATTATACCCAAGTGCTGTGGGTGCCATTGTTTCGTAAAACACCCCGTGTCACTCCAGAACACAATGTACCAGGCCAACCGCACTCAAGTTGTAAACCTACATTTTAATAGCAACGGATTAGGAAAATTAATTTGAATATCTTGTTTATTGTTGTGATAACAGACTTTCATGATGTAAAATTTCATGGGTTGTTTTGTTCTGTTTATAGATAAAGCATTGTATTGAACAGGTTGATGGATCATTATCTATTCTTGCTGAATATTTGCAGCAGCTAAAATGGCAACAAATAGAATTTATAACCATTCACTATTTAGAATTCCACACAAATACCAGCCTATCCTCTCCCACCCTTGCTTTCTTTCTTATTTTTTTTTATACAGCATTGCACCATTTGTCAAATGGGTCATGACCAGTATTGAGTTGATAGGTATCTCGGCAGTGCAGGTGATTCATTCCTTGTAAAAACTAAATAAAAACATCAAATACTGGAAATACTCAACAGGCTAGCAGCATATGTGGGGTGAGAAACAAAGTTCATGCTTTAGGTTGGTGACTGACCTTTCATCAGAGCTGGTGATTTCCTTGACTACTCTTCCTTCTAGCCCCCTTCCTGTAGTGACTCCTTCATTCTCCCAATTTTGCTGACTCTCGCCTCTGTTCTGATGATGCAATTTTCCAGTGCTGCCAATATTCTCCTTTTTTCCCTCAATCGTGGATTCTCCTCCACCATGGTTGACGGAGCCCTCGACCGTGTCCTGCACATGCTGCTCTCACCCTTTCCCCGTCCCTCCCAGAGCCACAATGGGATTCCTCCTGTCCTTAACTTCAACCCCACCAGCCTCTGAATTCAGTGGATCATCCTCCACCATTTCCGTCACCAACAAATGCTCAATCCCCTCCCCTTTCAGCATCCCAAGAGGGGCCATTCCCTCTGCGACGGCTTTGTCCACTCTTCAGTCACCCCCAGTATCCCTTCTCTTTCCCATGACACCTTTCCACGCAGGCACAGGAGATGCAACACCCACCTTTTCACCTCTTCCCTTTCTCACTGTCTTAAGGCCCCAAACATTCCTTATAGGTGAATCAGTAATTTATTTGTTGTACACTATGTATTTGCTGCTCACAATGCAATGCTGGGGGTGGCCAAACGCAGATTAGGGTGGATTGTTTTCCAGAACACCTCCATTCAGTCCGCGAACTCTCGGGTTGCCTTTGATTCTCCTCCCCGTTCCCAGTCTGACCTCTCTATCGTTAGCCTTTGACACTGTTCCAATGAAACAACATAATACCCTTTAGTAATGATCTCATTGATAAGCAGTCAACTAATGTGGTCCATGTTTTTATTTTCTTGCTGAGTTAACCAGTCCCGTCTGCTACAGCAGTTGGCCAAGGCAAGGCTGAAACCAGCCAAGTCTGTCACTGATTGTTATCTAGTGACCCCTTCTGGAAATAAGCATGCTGGATGCAGGGTGAGGGCAATATCATCCCCAGCTGTGAAGGCCCCTATCAGCAAATGGCCCACTGACTGCAGATTTGCACGTAAAGAAATTCACTGCTGTGATGAAATGGTGTCACTCCAGTTTGAGGAACAGGAGTTTTACTGTCAGGAAGAAATTAAAGAAAAAAAATTCCACTTGCAGGAGGGTCAGTAACCAAAGGACCCAGATCTAAGATTATTGGGAAAAAAGTCCTGAGGCGAGATGGGAATCTTTTTTTTAAACACAGCGAGCTGTTGTGATCTGGAGTGTGCTGCCTGAAAGGGTGGTGGAAACAGGATCTGTAGTAACTTTCAAAAAGGAATTGGATAAAAATTTGCAAGGCGGGCCAGAAAGAGGGTGGGGAGTGGGACAATTGGTGCCAACTCCTTGGGAGGAGCTATCCAATGGACTGCATGACCACCTCCTGCCTAATTTTACATATTTTCGTATTCACTATTAAAGCCATGTCTTGCTGCTTTAAGAACAAGAAGGACTTTATATGTGGCAAGGAGCTGACTAGCATTGAGAGCATCCTACTAGCTGCCTTGCCCCTTACTCACCAAGCCAAATATTTACCCACACCCCAGGTCTTGCCAACCCTTTCCTTGCCATAGCACTAATTTCAGCTCTTCCATTTAATTACTATATTGCTTCATCCCCTCTGGGCTCAACTTGACCAAAACATCTACGTACTGCTCCCTTGAACCCATTCCCACTAAACTGCTAATAATTCAGCTTCCCTTCCTTCCCTGCATGCTGACTAAGTTCTAAATGGTTCCCATTATATGAACATACGAATTAGGAGCAGGCATAAGCAACTCAGCCCCTTGAGCATGCTCGGCCATTCAATAAGATCATGGCTGGTCTGATTGTAACCTCCTGCCTACCCGCAATAACCTTTCACCACCTCAAGAATCTATCTACCCCTTTTTAAAAATATTCAAAGAATTCAAGTGATGCCTCCCTCAAACCACCACCCTGTTTTCAACCCCCCTCTTCCTCTGAAAGGTCCTTGAACATGTTGTAGCCTTCTAAATCTGTGCCCATCTTTCCCACAGCTTCATGTTTGAACCCCACCTCTGATCAGGAGTCAGCCTCACCTTCACAGTTTCCTTCTTTGACCCATCATTGCCTTTTGTTCTTTTGCCACTTCTGTCTTCCACCATCTGCCCAACTTCCCAACCCCCTCAACCAACCTTGATGGCTACTCTCACTCTGCTCTACCAATCTTGCTCTGCTCTCCCCTTTTGTCCAAATCCACACTATGGGCCCAACGTGTCTGCCCAACTTTCTTGCCATCCTCAGAATCCAGAAGGTGAACTGTTCTAAATTACAAATTTACATTTTCTGATGCTTGAAGATGAAAGAAATTGGGAGTAACAGAGTGCCTATCTCTGCATAGATCGGAACCTTCATTCCTTCTCTTTGGTGGATTAGCTGATCTCAGCCAGGGCTCCTGTAAAGGCCTTGGCTTTAGCCTCCATAAGCCAAAATTCCCACTGAAATTCACTGCCCAGTGACACCTGCTGGAGGTATTGCATAGATATCAGCTGAGGGAACAGTGGATCTTGGCTGTGATGCCATTTATGGTCAAATAGCCCACTGATATTCACTTTCTGGGTTCAGCTGCCATTTGGGCAGAAGACTACCTGTCGCCCTGAACCTAAGCCCTGAGAAGCGGACAGATAAGAGGCTATTTAAAAATGCTTTGGGGCAGCAGCAGAGTTAAGTTTGCATTAGTGGAGTTGTGTATATGTGTTTAAACTGCTGATTCTGCATATTAGCCCATTTATCATTTAAGTATGTATAACAAACCTGGCATAAATATCATCAAGTGCGTGCATTCAGTGCTGGCTAGGAGCCAAGTCTGTAATTGAAACTCCACATTACTAACTTGTGCTTTCAAACTAAAACTCCTAAAATATCTTGCGATTTTTCTGGCAAGGTAGTGAATTTCTGGCAAGGCAGTGAATTAGTAATGGGTGTCGTAAATAAGCTGTGTATTATGAAAGTAAAAGTTAGTGAAAATGCGTCCGTCAATTGACCAGCCAATATTAAAGGCAGAGCGTGTAGTAAAATTATTTCACTTTCACAGGCACAGGAGGGGGTCCATTCACCTCCTGAATCCTGCATTCAGATAGATAAAGGCTGAACTGTACCTCAACTCCATTTACCCACATTAGCTCCACAACCCTTGACATTCCGGCACAATAAAAAATTAACCTGTCTTGAAAATTCCAATTGATTCCAGAATCCACAGATGTTTGCTGGAGGGAATTCCAAATTTCTGCCACCCTTTGTGTAGGAGAAGCACTTCCTGATTTTGCTCCTAAATAACTCGGCTCTGATTTTAAGATTATGCCTCCTTGTTATCGATTCCCCACCGGAGGTAATTGTTTCCCTCTCTGCCCTGTTAATTCTGTTAAAATATCCTCATGGGAAATAAGAACTGGAATAGGCCGTTTCACCCATCGGGTCTTCCCTGCCATCCAACAGACCATGGCTGATCTACCTCTCTGCCTTTTTTCCCCACTATCCCCATATCCCTTGATGTCATTAGTATTCAGAAATCTATCGATTTGTGCCTTGAACATGCTCAGTGAGCTTCCCCAGCTCTCTGGGCTAGAGAATTCCTAAGATTAGCGCCCCCCCCTAAAGAAATTCCTCCTTCATTTCTGTCTTAAATGGCTTGAGACTGTGCCCCCTGGTTCTAGACTCATGAGTCAGGGGAAACTTCGTATCTATATCTTCCCCTCAAGCCTGTAAGAATTTTTGAGTTTCAATGAGATTATCTCTCATTCTACAAAACTAGAGAATACAGACCCAGTCTCTTCAATCTCTCCTCATAAGACAATCCTGCCATCCCAGAGATTAGCCAGGTGAACCTCCGCTGGACTCCTCTATGACAAGTATATCCTTCTTTTGGGTAAGGAAACTAAAACTGTGCACAATACTCCAGGTGCAGTCCCGCCAAGGCTCTGTACAATTGCAGCAAGACATCCTGTACTCAAATCCCCTCACGATGAAGGCCAACATACTATTTTCCTTAACAAAAACAGAAATACCTGGAAAAACTCAGCAGGCCTGGCAGCATCGACGGAGAAGAGCAAAGTTGACGTTTCGAGTCCTCATGACCCTTCAACAGAACTTTCCTTCCTAATTATTTGTTGCACCTGCATGCCTCAATCAAATCACCCCCCAGACTTCTATATTCAAGGGAATACATATCAAATTTATGCACCCTGTCCTATTAACTTTTAATTTCTACAGTTAATGTTAACATTTTTGACCTTGAATATAATTCTGGCGATGCTGTACTGCACCCCCTTCAAGCGATGAATAATATCCTTTCTGAGGTGCAGTGCCTAAAACTGTTTACAGTATTCCAGATAGTCTGACTAAGGCTGTATACAACTGAATCCTACCTTCCAACCATTTATAATCTAATACTTGAAATAAAGGGCATCATTCCATTTGTCTTTTTTTTGTGCCTGTCTACCAGCTTTTAAGTGGTTTATGTACTAGGACTCGCAAATCTCTTTGTGCCCTATGGTTCCTAGTTTCTCACTATTTAGAAAATATTCCATTTTCCCTCCTTAGGTTCCAAAGTGAATGACCTCTAGCTTGACTGTATTTAACTCCAACTGCTATAGTCTTGCCAACTCACTTTATCTATCTATGTCAGCTAGCTTCAAACATTTATTTAAAAAGCTGCGGAGATTTCCCTCCAACTCCTCTTTAGTCACTTAGGGAGGAAAGAGAAACACAGATGTCCATTGTGTAAATTATAATCATAACACCTTAAGATGCTGAAATATTGTGTTATATATGATGATGCAATGGCAGTAAGTACACCTGCGGCCATCCAAAACACTGCTGCCTGTGTCCTAACTCTCAAGCCTCGTTCCCCCATCAACCTTGTGCTCACTGACCTACATTAGCTCCCAGTTAAGCAATGTCTTGATTTTAAAATTCCCATCCTTGCTTTCAAATCCCTCCATGGCCTCACCCCCACCCTACCTTTGTAATCTCTTCCAGCCCTATGACCCTCTGAGGTATCTGCACTCATCTAATTCTCTGGCCTCTTGAACATTCATAATTTTAATCGCTCCACCATTGGTAGCTATGTCTTCAGCTGGAATTCCCTCCTAAACTCCACCTGTCCATCTTTCTCCTCCTTTAAGATACTCCTTAAAATCTACCTCTTTGTTTGAGATTTGGGCCATCTGCCCTAATATCGTCTGGCTCAGTGATAGATTTTGCTTTATAACGCTTCTCTGGAGTGCTTTGGGACTTTTTTTTAAACATTGAAAGCACTTTATAAATGCAAGTTGTTGAACTGAACCTTGAAACATTGAGCGGAGAGCTCCCAATGACTGTAAACTCTGCTATTTGAAGGTTAAAAGGACTCCTGCTGCAATTGGGGTAGGGAAAGGAATGATTGAACGTGGTTCTCAGGATGTCAGCATCCAATAACCTGTCCTGGGAGGCCCACAGTTATGTACCTTTCCTATATCACCACTGACTAGGGTCACACAAAAAGAGTGGCTTGAACTACCATGGGGACTGCTGAGACCCTTGGAACTCTACCCCAGCGTGAATGAAGAACTTTGCAACTGGGTAAAAAATGTGGGCGAGGGTCACAAGTTCACATGGAATCATTCCTCAGCAAGGGGTTAATGCCTTCAGGAGGAAGGGGAGAAAAACTTTGATTCCTTGCAGCTTCTTTCTATGTGGATGGGAAAGTTAAAACAGAAACTGATTGACTGATGGGCAATGTGATGATGTTGTAAGATACTAATCTTGAACAGGGTGCAATTGTTTTATGAGAGTGGGTAGATAGTGTAGCAGCACAACGATGAACAATGCAGTAATTTTATTTTCCCCAAACCAGATTTTTTCAATTCTTATTTACATTGCAAATGAGCAATTAAGATACAAATGAGATTGTGGATCTCATTTACACGTGATGATGTTCCACAGCACTGTAAAAAGACATTAACAATTGACAATTAGTCCGCCCTTGCTCCCACAAACAGTAAATCTCTCCATTTGCATTTGGTGCCTTTACAAAGACCACAGTTTTACAAATCCTGCTGCTGTTCTTCATCACAAAAATCTACTTGTTGGTCCTTTGCAGCATGCAGGGTCTCCTGTTTCCATTCCTTTAAACTTTGCTGTTCAATCAAATTCCCACACCAACTATATTTCACTGCCTTATTAGGTAGAATTATGCAGCACAGAAAGAGGCCATACAACCCATCAAGCCTCTGCCAGACGCATGATAATTCACTCATTAATTTTATCAAGTAGTGTAGCCATCAGGTGTAACCATTGTAAAGAACCGCAGCATTGGTGATTGCAACAGTAAAACCATCCTTGGGGGGAGGTTTTTAATGCATTTTTGTAACTGGCTGTTGCTGCCAGTGACAACCTCAAACCCTCCTCTTTGAGCCTCCAGTGGAAATGAGCCATATTCAGCATGGGATCTCGGTCGCACTATGGAACTACTTCGGTTGGAAACTGAACATTCAGCATGTCGCCATACAAAGTGTAAACTTGCCTTTCACTGATGCAGGCAGACCTTTTCATGTTCTTGTTTCCCTCAACGGTACCCTGCACTTTATGGATCTTTGAAGTCACTTTAAAGTTCCATCAATTGTACCACCTAACAAGACTTGCAAAATGCAGAGGAAAGGTTGGTTTATGGGGGCTATGAATTCAAAAATGATACAATTTCCACTAAGCTAAATCAGAGATGCATCATTAAAATATTAAATGTGTCTCTGGAACGGCAGCACACAGACCAAGACCAATGGCCAGCAACACTCTCACTAGGGCCTTTATCTGACAAGATGGCGTGTGATGGCACAGGCCATGCTGTAAAATAAATATGCCAGTACATTCAACAGCTGAAATTTTTTTTGCTCAAAACTTATCCAGTAAAGTGAGTTAAATAAATTGATTTTTAAAAGAACATGCACAGTAGACCTTCATTTTTGTACAACATTAATTTTTTTCTATTCATTCATGGGATGTGGGCATCGCTGGCCAGGCCAGTATTTATTGCCCATCCCTAATTACCCTTGAGAAGTTGGTGGTGAGCTGCCTTCTTGAACCGCTGCAGTCCATGTGGTGTAGGTACACCCACAGAGCTATTAGGGAGGGAGTTCCAGGATTTTGACCCAGCAACAGTGAAGGAATGGCGATATAGTTCCAAGTCAGGATGGTGAGTGGCTTGGAGGGGAACTTCCAGGCGGTGGTGTTCCCATGTGCCTGCTGCCCTTGTCCTAGATGGTGGTGGTCGTGGGTTTGGAAGTTGCTGTCTAAGGAGCCTTGGTGAATTCCTGCAGTGCATCTTGTATATGGTACACACTGTGCATCGGTGGTGGAGGGATGAATGTTTGTGGATGAAGTGCCAATCAATTGGGCTGCTTTATCCTGGATGGTGTCAAGCTCCTTGAATGTTGTTGGAGCTGCACTCATCCAGGCAAGTGGGAAATAGTCCATCACACTCCTGACTTGTACCTTGTGGATGTTTTGGGGAGTCAGGAGGTGAGTTACTCGCCGCAGGATTCCTAGCCCCTGACCAGATTTTGTAGCCATAGTATTTATATGGCTATTCCAGTTCAGTTTCTGGTCATTGGTAACCCCCCAGAATGTTGATAGTGGGGGATTCAGTGATGGTAATGCCATTGAATATCAAAGGGTGATGGCAGGATTCTATCTTGTTGGAGATGGTCATTGCCTGGCACTTGTGTGGTGTGAATGTTAGTGGCCACTTGTCAGCCCAAGACTGGATATTGTCCAGGTCTTGCTGCGTTTGGACATGGACTGCTTCAGTATCTGAGGATAAACAGATCCCGAAAGTTAACTAGCTTTGAATTTAAAATGGAACAGGTTTTCAAGAATGGTTCCAGGGATGAGAAACTTCAGCTGAGAGGATAGATTGGAGAGTTTGGGACTGTTCTCCTTGGAGAGAAGACTAAAAGGGAGATTTGTTAGAGATGCTCAAAATCATGAGGAGGCTGAACAGGGTAGATAGGGAGAAGCTGTTCCTGCTCGTAAAAGGATCAAGAACGAGAGGGCACAGATTTAAAGTGATTTGCAAAAGAAGCAAATGGGAGATGAGAAAAAACTTTTTCACCCAGCGAGTGGTTCGGGCCTGGAACGTACTGCCTGGAAGTGTGGTGAAGGCAGATTCAATCGAGGCATTCAAGAGGGCATTAGATGATTGCTTCTATTCAAAATGTGCAGGGGTATGGGGAAAAAGCAGAGCAGTGGCACTAGGGCATAATGCTCATGTGGAGAGCTGATGCAGACACAATAGGCTGAATGGCCTTATGCCATTAAAATTCTGTGAAGTAGTGACTTAGTGGGAAAATACAATTTGATTATAATGTACTGTGCCATTGATTTTCCTCCACCAGATTTTCCTGGAGATAATTATCAGGGACCCAGAGATCACCAAAAAAAAAACCTCACCTTTTTGAGTTTGAGGCATTGCTACAAAAATCACTTCATGGACTTTCTAGGGACTTGGTTCATGATACACAGAAATTGTCCTTGAGTCATGATTTAGTACAAAGGGAGCAGTTCATATCACTAAATATTTAATTAACATTGGCCAGCATAATTGTTTGCTTTAGTGTGATTCACCACTGGATAGTAATTTCTCAACTTATTTATTTTTAACGTCTACTGTATTTTTAAATGAACTGTGAGATAAGGCAATGAACCGTAAAGGGCAGGAGGGGTTAAGGTTCACTTCATGGATCGAGCTCAGCTGGTGTTTGGGCTCCATAGTTGATGGAGAGGGAAATCATTCAGGGTCCCTTTGCTGATTGGCCTCCGGATTCACGTGTTTTTCTTGATTCGTTCATGGGATGGGGGGGTGGGGGTCATTGGCTAGGCCAGCATTTATTGCCCATCCCTAATTGCTCTTGTTCTGAGGGCATTTAAGAGTCAACCACATTGCTGTGGGTGGAGTCAGGTGTAGGCCAGAGCAGGTAAGGACAGCAGATTTCCTTCCCTAAAGGGCATTAGTGAACCAGGTGGGTTTTTATGACAATCGGCATCATCAGACTTTTAACTCTAGATTTTTGTTGGATTCAAATTTCACCATCCCCGGAGGATCACCTGGAATACTAGTCCAGTGACAATACCACTCTTCCACTGCCTCCCCGTGTGAGTCATGGGTAACGATGGATTGTGTTTGACAGAGCTGTTTCAGCCTATAGGAGTCTGCTGATCCTTACACATGGGAAGGTAGAAGGGGGTGCCTAGCTGAGTTGAAAATCATAGAATGATACAGCACAGAAGGAGGCCGTTTAACCCACTGTGCTTTTGCCACTCTTAGAGTTAAGCAATTGATCCTGCTCCCATGCTCTCTTCCCCATAGCCCTGCAGTTTTTTTTTGCCTTTTCAAGTATTCATGCAATTTCCTTTTGAAAGTTAAGATTAAATCTGCTTCCATCCCCCTTTCAAATATTGTGTTCCAGATCATCATGACTCGTCTATTTTTTTTCTCCTTATCTCTTCCCCTGTCCTCCTTATGCTAGTTACCTTCAATCTGTGTCCCCTGGTTACTGACTCTTCTACCACTGGAAACGGTTTCTCCTCATTTATTCGATCAAAATCCTTCTTGATTTTGAACCCATTAAGTCTCCTCTTAACCTTCTCTGCTCTAAGGAGAACAATTCCAGCTGTTCTGCATAACCGAAGTACCTCATCCCTGGTGCCGTTCTATTAAATCTCCTCTGTTTCTCCAAGGCCTTAATAAAATTGGACACCGTCTTACCAGCTGAGGTTGAACCAGTGTTTTATAAAGATTTGGGACTTCTACTCTCAGACTTGAGATCCATTTGGGGTCCTTTACTTCCATGCATCGATCCGAAATGTATTTATTTATTTTAAGCGGCTTGAGACATTTCATTATGTTGAAGGGGCCAAATAAATATAAGTTGTTAATGCAAAAAACTAGAGCTCTGACACCTCAGTTGTAAGTGGAACTGCACTGACCAGGAAGCTCCCAGCTTCTGTTATCAGCTGGATTGAAGGACCACTACAGTTAACTTCAAGATCCTATCCAGTAACTCCTGCTAAAAAGTATGTGTGTGGCAGCCATCAACTCCTTAAGAAACGTGAAGAGGAACAAAGGACTGGATCCAGATTTAAAATCCGTTTCGGTGCCAATTATTAGTGAATACACCAGTCTCAGGATGAGTTACTAGATGGTAACCTGATTGGGAGTTTGAGATGATGCTCAACATAATAAGCATGACTTATAAATATTTATTTCCTAAATTCTGTTTCTAAGCACACGTTCCTTCAATAATGCTATTAAAGCAATCGACACTTTGTGAAGTCAAAATAGATGTGTTTCTGGGTGAGAGTATTTGAGTGCACCTGATGCTAATGTGTATCAGTACCTGTGATGAGGTAAATTGTTCTAGATTCTCTATTGTACAGTTTTTGTTTATAAGGATTAAAATTATACTTTAAAAATCACTGATCTTTTTAGCTCTGCAGAAGTCTCCCTGTCATGTGACCTTTAACAGTTAGTAAAGGTCAATGTTTGCAGAAGTAGCTTAGCTCAAGAGCTTAGAACTGCTTAATCTGCAGAATAGACTGGCACAATAAAGTCTGAACTAATTCAGCTGGAAACATTGCAAAATAATTTTCCATTCTGTGAAATGCTCGTCGGTTGGTGGTTCAGCAATCACAGACTAAATCACTGCATCACACAAATTACCAACTGCGCCACAACAAATATTGTAGCTCTTGGAAGAGGATATTTGAAAATCCTAAGAATAGATGTTTTTCATGTTTGATGTAGGGAGGAGCAGGAACAAATAGGGTGACTCACAATTTCATATTCCATCTTGCACACCTATTCCTCCCCTCTAGAGCCTTGGCGTAGTGAGTCTGATGGTCCCCATAGTGTCGCTCCTCACTATCTGTGTGACCTCCTACGACTGGCCAAGATATCTGCGCTTGTCCTATTATAGCCTCTTGCACATCTCCCCAACTTTAATTGCTCCACTATTGATGGCATTGCTTTCAGCTGGCTGGGTCCTAAACTCCAACATTCCCTTCTTCCTAAGGCCCTCATCTCTTGCGTGCTCTCCTCCTTCAAGATGTTCCTTAAAATCTGCCTCTTGCCCCTTGTAGCTCCTCATGTGGCTCGATGTCAAATTTTCTTTGCATTCCTGTGAAGTGCCTGGGATGTTTTATTATGTTAAGGACACTATATAAATGGAAGTTATTGTTGAATTTCAACCCAGTGCCTATAAATTTAATTCATTCTCTCCCAACATCTGAAAACTACAGTAAAAGCAAAATACTGCGGATGCTGGAAATCTGATATAAAAATGCTGGGAAAACTCAGCATCTGTGGAGAGAGAAACAGAGTTAACGTTCTGAGTTCTTATGACTCTTCGCCGGAGTCATACAGACTCAACGTTAACTCTGTTTCTCTCTCCACAGATGCTGTCAGACCTGCTGAGTTTTTATATCTGAAAACTACAGTGCTCTTTGCATTCATTAACCGTCCCTCCTTCCTACAACCTCCATAAAATCTAACCCTGTCATTATGTAATAATTCCTTGATTCACCTCATCATCTTACTGTTTTTAGCTGTTGGTAATGCCTTGCTGTCTGCTTCTTGGCTCTTTATTTGAGAATCTTAATTTATTAAAAAGTGAGAGTTGCTCCATTTATCAACTAGCCACTCAGTTTATGGATGTGGAATAATACCTGTGCTAAAATCCGATCTTCACCGAGGGAAAAAAAATTCTCTGAGTATTAGTCAGAGAATGATCCACTTAAGCACAACCTTATACTTGTATGTAATTAGCCATAGTTGACAAAGGACCAAAGTTATCTCTCCATTGAGGACTGAAGTGTTTCTTTAGAGTAAATCCATGCAATTGGTCCGATGTTTAGTTCTGTTGCATAACAATGAGTCATATTGGCCAGCTAGACCCCAGTGTTGACATTTTATATTGATATAACTTTTCCTTTCAAGTCTGTAAGAGATGGCCATTTGAAATTGGTTCTTAATTTTCTTTCCCAGTTGCTTTCCTTATCTTCAAATTGCACATGATCTTCGGCAAAGCAGACTGATAGGGAAAATGATTACCATTCCGCACCCAGTGCAGAACCAGACAGGAGCGCTGTATGGCCAAGATTAGAGCTTGAATTCTTCTTTCCACAATTAAAAATCCTATTCTCTATAAAATACATGGCCCACACAGTGCTACAAACCAGCTCGATACCCTGAACCACTCACCATTTTAATGGCATATATGAAATACGGTATTGGAGCAAGTATAAAATAGACTCCTATTCTCTAGCTAGGTTAAAACTTCAGATAAAAATGAACACGGTGCTGACATTTAACTGGGACAGAGTACAATGCATGGACAGTGAAGAACTGAAAGTAGTGTAAACAGCTGAGGGATAATGAGAGCCGGAAACAATGTACAGGATGAAATGAGGAAGGACCCATAAACCTCCATAGAAGATGATGTCTACAAGCTGGAGGTGATGACCTCTGAAAGTTCACTGTTTCCAAAACTGTCTGAATAACCTGGAACGGTAACATGGGCCACAGAAGGCAAATGGCAGTCCTAATTTCCTATTTTCCCTCGCCCACGGGCGATTGGCAAACTTTTAAGTTCAAATTGCCAGTTGAAGCTGAGCACCTCAATAACAAAGTACCACTGGGAAAAGGCATCATTCCCAAACCAAAGAGAATATTACAGATGCTTTAAAACCGATGTGAGATTGGGGATGATACAGAATCGACCCTTCAGGATCGTTTTATCTTCCTAAAGTCGGTAGGCATGTGGCCCAAAGTTCGATGTTCTGTTCTCTCTCAACCACCCATAAATTCTACTTGCGTAGGGAAGCATCGATGGTAATAATGAGTGATCGTTGGAAGCAATATAGCCTCCAGGGCTTCTGCTGCAAAGCTTAAACACATGAACTAATACAGTAATTTATCAGTAAAATTGTAATGTCAATTTTATTCCGAGCAGCAACTGCTTCATGTTGTGCAAAATATTTTTGTATTCTTCAACACCGTTAAGATCTGTTGAACTCATCTCTCGACTTTGGCAAAAAGGTCATGCATTAACCAGAGGAAATTGAATAAAATGCACATTTGGTGTTATTAGGAACTTGAATCAGTGGAGTGAGAAAACTGCACCACCACAGGATACTGTAAATAAGAGTGAAACAACAACTTGGCATTTATATATGCCTGTTGTGTACAAAATGTCCCATGGCACTTTACAGAATAGAAACAAAAGCACACGCACGCTAGGTGAGGCGAAAGAGTTTGCAAGGGGTTAATGAAGCCTTACAGGGAAGAGATGGGATTTGAGAAGATATTTAAAGGAGATGAAAGCGTGATAGGGGAAAGATCTTGCATTGGATATCCAGAAAGCACGACCTGGACAGTTGAAAGCTTAACTACCAGTGGCAGGATAGAGGGAAGCTGGGAAATGAGCTGCTAGAATCAGACCAGTGGTTGATGCAGGAAGATGACCAGGTCTGGAGAAGACTGAAGAGATGAGATGGAGCAAGGCTGTGGATGCACTTGATGGTGAAGTTTCTAAATAAACAGTAAGCTGGTATAAGTCCAACAAGGAGAGAGCGAAGCATGAGAGAGGCTTGGCCCAAGATGGAATGTGAACGTTTTGATTGCGCTGGAATTTATGGAGTCTTGATGAAGCAAACCCAACATGAGAAACATTGGAATAATCAAAATCAAGCATAGACCTGAAATGTTAACTGTTTCTCTCTCCACAGATACCAGACCTAACAAGGATTTTGAGTATTTTCTCTTTATTTTCAATTTCCTGCATTTGTAGTATTTTGTTTTTGTATTGGAATAATCAAGACTGGATGTGATAAAAGTAAGGGTGAAAGTTTTGGGCTACCGTAGAGGTAGAAGCGGGCAATTGGTTTGGAGGTGGAAAGAAGCATGCAGTGATAGTGTGTACAGGTTTTGAAGTGTAGCTGAGGGTTAAGCACAAAGCCAGGGCTTTGCATGGTTTTGTTGAGCCGGCTTGAGAGACTCTGGGGCGACGATAGTTAGAAAAGTTGAAACCATAGGAGCTGAGGTTGTGAAGGTACCATTACAGTCTTCCCCATGTTTAACTGAACAAAGATGTAACTCAATCAGTCCAATAGTAACATAGTGATTGTGGGATTGAGAGAAATGGTTGAGAGGTGCAACTGGGTATTATCAATACACATGTAGAAGCTGACCCCTTATGCGAGGATAGATACTTGGACGTTTCCTGAAGCGATAACATAGGGAAGAGAAGCTAGAGAGGCACTGACAACATCCAGAGTAATAGAAGAGGAAACGTGCAAGGACATCAGCATGGAGCTGGGAAACTGAGGATAAGAAAATTGGTTTGATCGGTTGTGTCAAATTCTGCAGAAAAATCATGGAGGTGAATGTGGTTAATAACTGGGTCTGGATGAAGAGCCCATTGCAGGAGGTGTTCTGTAACCATGTGAGAGCAGTGTCGCCACAGTGAGGAGGAGCTGGAGGACATCCTATGAAGATCCCATTCTAGGCTATTTTATTATTGCGCTGATCAAGATGTGAATGCATCTAAATGTCTTTAGCTGGATGTTTAGATTGAGCAACGACAGTGAGTCAGTAGGCTAATGGGCAACAGGGTGTGGCTGAGTTTTGGCAACTATTTAGACATTGCATTAGAATTTAAAGAATTTATAACAAACAACATGACATTGTGAATAGGTTAGTAGGAGCTTGTGTATTGCATTGATACCAACCTGTGCAAAAGCACAGTAATTCGAATGCTGTTGTGTTTTATTCAGCTGTGTGCATATGGCAGAAGCACAATGACTTGCCAACAGCACTTCTACTTGGATAAATAACCACAAACCTGGGCACTTTTTGAGCCAGCTGAACAATAGCCTGTGGTTACTAATCCACTTAAGTAGTTTAACCAGATGAAAGCAAAGAACTGCGGATGCTAGAAATCTAAAACAAAAACAAAAATACCTGGAAAAACTCAGCAGGTCTGGCAGCATGGTTGGAGAAGAGCACAGTTGACGTTTTGAGTCCGCTGAAGAGTCATGCGGACTCGAAACGTCAACTGTGTTCCTCTCCGCCGATGCTGTCAGACCTGCTGAGTTTTTCCAGGTATTTTTGTTTTTGTTTTTGTTAACCAGATGAAAGCCTGTTATGAGTATTTTGGGGTTCCTGTATTAAATGTTATTTCACATCTTTTTGTAAGATTGGGATGTGATCGTATTTCTCCCTGTCCATAATTTAGTGTTTCGTTCATTGGGTTTTCCCCTAGTTTTGAAGTTGCACCTTTTTATCGTATTTAATTTGTTTTATATTTATTTTGGTACAATCGAGTCACTTGTATCAGCAGCTTCATTGAATTGTGAGTTGGCTGCAGTTTCCTTTTGAAAGAAAGAGGTTACAGTTACCCCAGGTTTTGAGGTGCAGTCTGTGCTTTCGTTCAATGTACTGCTTCATTTTTAGCTGTACATATGCGCAAGAATATACATTGTTAAATAAACATTTTCAATATGAACAGCAATTTATTTGAACTCCTGCTGGCCTGTCAGACTGCTTTTGTTTCATGCATTGCTTCTATTCCAGTGACATTTTAATTCCAATTCTAGAAGACCTTTTCCATGATTACGTTAAATAAGTCCAGCTCCCTCATCCCAGCAGCAGGTTGATAGGCCCACAGTAAGATGGATTCACTAGTCTGGCCCCAGGATAAGGTTGCTGAATTTCCAAGTGTCAACTTGGAAGAGTGGGCTCATAGTCACCTGGAATCAAAATTGTAACAGTGTTGGTGTGAGAGTTCAAGCAATGGCCTAATCCACCATTCTATCCATGTAACTTCCCATCCCATCAGTGGAGTTGTGCAGTAGTTCACATGGGCGGAGAGTACATTAACTGAACCATTGGGAAATTATGGCTCTAGCTTTGCCGGAGAGTGAGCAAAGGCGCAAAGTCTTGAAGTGTCAGTGATTTGTGCTTTCAATGTGCAGTGTTCCTCCAAGAAACCCTATTTAATTAATTACCATATATGGAAACGACATTGCTGCTAATGGAAAGATCGTGAAAAAAGGCAGATACTCGTAGCAACTAGAACAGATCCTTCTGATTGGTGGCAGAACAGGCATTGAATAACCTGTACAGGAAATTAATTAAGACACTACTACTGTGTGAAACTTTCCTAAACCTTGCTGCTGATTCAACCGATAAAGCATTTTTTTCCATAATTGAAAAGTGTGAGAAAAGATTAACCAACAAAGTCACAGGAAATGGTTGCAGAAGACAAAATTGTCAAGATTGTACTGAGGCTGTTTTCGTGCTGACTACAGAGCCACCAGAGCTGAGTGGCCAACCATGCCTTTCTTGTATTATGTGGTTTATTATTTGGGAGGAGTGGTAAATAAAGAAATAAGTTTGTGGGGTAGTAGGTTTTTGGCGGGATGGTTCTGTTCTGCATTGGCCTAAGAAATTATACATGGCCGAGCTACATAACAAATAGGTCCAAGTGTGACCCCCTGCTCATTCTTGAATGAGCTGGTCTAGCTTATAACAGTGGTGGTCGCATCAGAGTTTACCTGTGATCCTCAGCCAGGGAGAGGGGGCAGTGGCCAAAGGTTTTACAAAGATGTAATTAAAGCAAAATACTGCAGATGCTGGAAATCTGAAATAAAAACAAAATGCTGGAAAAACTGAGTGATCTGGCAGCATCTGTGAAGAGAGCAACAGAGCTAATGTTTCGAGCCCAATATGACTTCTTCAGGACCAAAGGAGGTGGCATGTTGGCTTTGTTTTTTGTGCCAAGTCCTGGAGTGAGACTTGCACCCAGAGACTCTGAGACAAGAGTGCTACCAGCTGAGCCACAGCACACGTAATATCAGACCGAGATGAGAAATTTCTTCACTCACAGGGTTGGGAGCCTTTAGGGTTGTCGATGCTCTGTCATTGACAACATTGAGATTGATGGATTTTTTTTGGACTCAAGGGAACCAAAGGATATGGAGATCGGGTGGAAAAGTGATGCTGAGGTCGAGGATTAGCCATGATCTTATTGAAAAGCGGAGAAGGCTGAAGGGACAGTATAGCCTTTTCTTGCCCCTATTTCTTATGTTATAAATGCAGCTGTTGAAACCTTAATATTTTACTACCAGTAAATTAACCTTATAAGCTGGTATTTCTTTCCCCTTCTGTTTAAAGGATTTTAATGTCGGTTTTGATATATACTACTTTTATTACCTACAATTTCCTACCTTGTATGCTTAGATGCTTAAATGCAACTAACTGCCTAGGGTCATACTGCATTGACTGTGCTATTTTATATTTATAAACCCAGTGTCACTAGCTAATGTACCCTGTATACTTGATGCATGGTAATGTCTGCATTAAAAAAACTACCAATTCTAATAGAGTATTGTTATTGAGCATTAATCCATTGTCAACTGCTGTGGCAATGACTGTTTATATCCTATAATGGGGATATGTTGATGCAGCAGCAATCTCTCCTAGAAATATTCAATTCTCGAACATCCAGTCTGCTTAATTGTCATGTGAACTCCAAAATGAGATATCTGTCTGCAAATCGTTGCCTTCTTCCCATTGCTGTTTGTAAGATATGGTGCAGTGGATCGGAGCTGTTTAGCTTTCATTCCTTTTTTGTTTGCATTCGGCAGCCCATGTCTGCCATCTCATGCAGTTGGTGCGTAATGAAAAACTCGTTGAAGGATTAACTATTGTGCAATGATGAGTATCTGACATGTATTGTCTGTGTAATCCGAACACAGAGAACCTCAATAGAGATTAATCTTTTGTTGTGTTATCACAAGGTGACCTTGGACGGTTTCATCATCCCTCCTCCTCCCGGTCCTGGTGTTAAATGGTATAATGGCCAATGTTATTTCAGCCAGCATGCCAATAGGTGCGCTGCAATGAGTCTCTGTACCCTTGGTCTCGTGAGGAGGGACATTGGCCAGGGCTTGCAATCCTAATCAGCATCTAGTAACGTCGCGGAAAGATTGTCAAGTGGGGATGAGGTCAAACTTGGCATCCTGCTCTCTGCTTCTCATTCTCTCTTTCTCCCACCCACCTTGAGTCCAGTAGGATGCCAGCGCTCTGCAAAGATGTGATGAATGGACATCAGAGGGCAGCTGACCCCATAGGGTATGCATCCTAATGTGAATCAGTATGTGCGGAAGAGGAAGGAAGGAGGATAGAGAGATACTAAAAGATATACTTTTGAAGCATTATTTCTCCTGTAATAGAAACATGACAGCTAATTTGCACACAGCAAGCTGCCACAAACAGCCATGTAACCATTACCAGGTGACCTGTTTTAGTGATTGTTGGTTGTGGGATAAATATTGGCCAAGGTATCAGAGTGATCCCTTGCTCTTTTTCAGGATTGGGGTGTGGGTTTTTTTTTCCACCCTCCTGAGGACAGATGGGGCCTCTGTTTAACGTCACATTCAAAAGTCAGTACAGTGTTCCCTGGCATTAGAGTATCGGCCAAGATTATGGGTTCCATGTCTGGAGTGGGGCTCGAACCCAGAAGCAAGAGTACTATCCATTTCCAGCTATGGCTACTATCATAATTCCTGCTGGAATATCATTGCACAAGCACCTCACTAGAGTGGCAAATCTTTATCCCTTCATATTCCCACCGCAAGCCCTTCCCAGCAAGAGTCACCAGACAGCAGTTATTATCCGTGAAGTGAATTTTCTTTTAAACCACGGGGTGAGATAACCAAATTCAGCAGATTGGACATTGAACCTGGGTCCACTGATCTGTGTGAATTGGTGCTAAACCAAGCTGTACATTTAATCAAATGATTCCACACACCAATGCCACCAACCTACAAGATCTTAATTACTTTGTCGACCTTATCGAAGACATTGGAAGTTAATGAATGTTAAGTTTGAGAAAGTCTATAATTGAATGTTAGAGTCTTTCGCTATAATTGGTCAACAAAGCACTGCACTGTGGTTGCATTTGTATTCAGTATAGTTATGTTTACCTTTTTAAACTTGCCCCTTAACTCTCAGACAAATGTGGTGCCAGTCATTTCGTGCCTGAAGTGAACTCTTGCTCCATTGTCTCCAGTGACTTGATTACTCCCACAGTGCAGAGAAGATGGAGTGCCTAGATAACCAGCATCAAGAGACGCAGCTGTCTGGAGCTGTGCCAATGAGAGACTGTCGCTTTTTCGTACTGTTTATACACCCTTATCAAATAGCTGTCCAAGTGTCAGCAACAGTACAACCACCTCCTACACATGTAGTGTGCACTTGGAGTGTTGGAGATTATTTTTAACATTTAATAGTCAAACAAAAAATTTGAAGAGGAAGTAACTGTCCTGTGAGCGTTACAAAAGACTGTTATGGATCACAGAAGCTGCAGATAATTTTGGTCTTACACAGTAAGAGTTTGTTAACCTGCTAGCTATAGAACTGAAAGGCTGGATTTCAGTAGCAGAATGGAAAATGGGAGTCCTTTTGCATGCAGGACCTGTGTTAGGATCTAGTCCAGCCTGATAAGTTGTGACTCCTGGCTGATGGGTCGCAAGGTAATTGAATTTGGATAGCATAACCAGATGGATGCAATCCATGGGGTGGAACTTTTGAAAATGTAGGACGGGAAAAGATCAGCTCGCCCATCCAAGCTGCCTTCAACTGACCACCATGGCTAAATGCTTCTCCCTCACCGCCCCCACCCTCGACCTCAGCCTCAGACATCCACCGCACACCCACCCCCATCGTAGTAATCTCCTGGGAGGCAAAAACGAACAGGATTAGTAAAGGGAAAAAATATTCTAAAATTTGTCTCAGGTGATCAAAACCAGTCCAGGAGATCACATGGGTACGGTGTTAATCTATAAAGACACTTGCCTTCTCTGTGGTGAAATCTCTCTCCCTGTCGAGAACTGGTCTAGCTCCATCTTGAATACATTCAGAGAGTCAGCACCCGACACACCAACTGGTAATTTATTCGAGAGAGATTGCAGTTCATTCCCATAGCACTATTCAGTGTCACTCTACTTCAGCTTTTGTGTTGAAATCCTGACACAAGATCAGCCAGTTGCTGTTTTAGATGGGCCAAAAGTAAATTCCTGGGAGTAAGCTGTAGAGCTACCCCTAGGCTTGGAGTGGGTGCTTCTTTCCGGAATTATCTTGCTGTTTTTCCCCACTAAAAGCTAATTGATTCTAAACTTTTGACTTGGAATGTGATGGTTGGGGTGATAGATGGGTGACAAGTTTATTTTTGTTTAAAATCCCCTTCCCTTGCTCAGAAAATAACTGCACAATAAAATTAACATATATTTTGTTGTTAACCCACCATGCACCACCCCCCCCCCCCCCACTCCACCATGACACCCCCAAGTAGGGAATCTCCACCCCGTGATGCTGCTTCAGTGTTGTCATGTACGGTGCGAGCATACCTGTGTATCTGAGAGCACTTTGTAATAAACAGTGGGAGATGACACAGCTTCAACCCAGTCTGCGTAGGTGGTGCAACTTCAGAGTAGCCATCTCGACTTGTGGGATTGTTTTTAGGTGTCACGCGGCTCTCTGGCCTGTTTGAAGCTCAATCCGACACAGTTTTTGACGGAAGCAGGAGGCTATTCGGCCCGTCGCGGCCTGTGTCGGACCTTTGAAAGATCTAGCTAATTATTCCCACTCTCACCCTCCCCTGCTCTTTCCCCGTAGCCTTGCAATTTTTAAGAATGTACTCTTTCATAGGATGTGGGCGCCGCTGGCAAGGCCGGCATTTGTTGCCCGTTCCGAATTGCCCTTGAACTGAGTGGCTCGCTAGGCCATTTCAGAGGGCAGTTAAGAGTCAAGCGCGTTGCTGTGGCCAGACTAGGTAAGGACAGCAGATTCCCTTCCCTAAAGGATAATAGTGAACCAGGTTACTGAGACTGGCTTTTAATTTCAGATTTTATTAATTGAATTCAACTTCCATCAACTGCCGCGGTGGGATTTGAACCCATGTCCCAGAGCATTAGCCCAGGCCTGTGGATTACTGGTCCAGTGACATTACCACTATCTCCCCCAATTCATTCCTTTTCAAATATTGATCCAATTCCCTTTTAGAAGTGCAGTCTGTTTCCACCACAGGCAGTGAATTCCAGATCACAGCAACTCGCACCGTAAAAACGCTCACATCTGCAGCCCCTCCCCAGTTATTTTGCGACTTAACTTTGGTGCATTATCACTGGTGCATTTGTGATGATGCACCTTGAGGTACCCTGTTCAGAAATGATGGCTCATGGGTACGGTGTTAATCAATGTTCTTGTTATTTTCTCTGGTAGTTCTGTTGAAATTCCGAGCTGCTAAGGCCCGAGATCCGATGCCCGAGAACTACGAGGAAGATTCAGAATTGCTGCTGCAGCTGAGGAACGACGTGTTGGATTCTTTGGGGGTGAAGAGTGACCTACTTACAGATGAGTTTGTCAGGTTGGTTGCCTCTTTGTGCCAGCGAGGTAAATACACGAATATTTCACTGGCCTCTGACCCTCATCCAGAATAAAAGCTAGCGTTCCATTCATACCTGTTCCTTATGGCTTCCCTTTTACTTCTGAAGGCACTAATTCTGGCCATAGGACAGTTCTAAATGCCAGCTGCTGTCTGGTACCCTATGGGATCATTTCTAAGGGCCATGGGGCTCTCTTGCCTGTGGAAGTTAAGTCCATCACAATTTGTGGTGGAAGCAGGAGTCCATTCAGCCCATCGCCCCTGTGCCAGCTCTATGAAGAATTAGCAAATCAATCCCCCTTACCCCACTCTTTCCCCATAACCTTGCAGATACTTCCTCTTCAAATATTTATCCAATTCCCTTTCTGAAATTTAATCTGCTTCCCCCACCCTCTCCACATGCAGACCCAGGCAACAATGTCCAGACTATGTAACCATGAGGGATGCAGAGATTGGCCCTGATCTTGTGCTTGCATGAGGACTATCCAGTGTGAGAAATGCTGGGTGGGTGAGAAAGAGCATGGCCTACCTCTCCCCCTCTTCCCTACACCCCCACCCCTCCCGCCAAGGTCTCCAAAAAAAAAGTCGGAACGGCACCATTAACAATCAGCTTTCCCTGCTGGGGGACGAGAGATTAACAGAAAGATTACTTGGTGTGTCTGAGGGTTTTGACAGATGGTAAGATGAAACCAAGGAGGAAACCATTTATACCATGAAGGGCAGGTGTCTTTTAATATTGCTGGTGGTTAAAGGTGTCCACTTCCCCTAACTTAATGAACGATCCAAATTCATTGTGCAAAACATTCAAATTGTACCAGATTTTCAATCTCTTGACCATACTGCAGATTCAATTTCTTAACTTTTTTCTACTCTTAAAATTGGGAATGGGATTTTTTTTTTGCATCGAATTTTCATCTTGAAAATCCCCCAAGGTCAGGCTCAATTCTGTGCCCAGGACTGAGGGGGAAGAGCATTTGCAATACCACCCCTCTGCTATACCATGGCCTCCGGATAAAGGACATCCAGGGTCAGCTGTGTATTCATCCCACTTCATACCCTCCCCTCCGTAGGGAGCAGCCGGTCAACACTGTGTCCAGGCCCACCTGTGAATAACGATTATTAGTTGAGCCCTTGAGAGGGCAAAGAAAGTGGGTGAGGAAAAAAAATGATTAAATGAGCTCATTTAAAGGTTACCAAAAAAAAAAAGCAGTTGTGATTTCCATATAATGAAACTTATTTATTCTTTCATGAGATACGGGCTTCGCTGGCAAGGCCAGCATTTGTTGCCCGTTCCTAATCGCCCTTGAACTGAGCAACTTGCAAGGCCATTACAGAGGGCAGTTTAGAATCAACCACATTGCTGTCAATCTGGAGTCACATGTAGGACAGCCCAAGTAAAGATGGCAGATTTCCTTCCCTAAAGGGCATAGGTGAACCAGTTGGGTTTTTACAAAAAAAAAGGTAGTTTCACAGTCACCATTACCGAGGTGCTTTCAGTTCCAGATGTTAATTGAGTTTAAATTCCACCATCTGCAGTGATGGGATTTGAACCTGTGTCTCCAGCGGACTAGCCTGGGCCTCTAGATTACTAGCCCAGTGACATTACCACTATCCCACATCTCCCCTAGATTATAAGCAATGTCTTTTCCTTCCCTTAGCTCCTGTTTCTCAGAGCTAGCACCAGTGTGCGCTGTTGTGGGCGGAGTGCTCAGCCAAGAAATCGTCAAGGTAAGACTGTTTGTAAGCTACTCGTCAGTTTTGTCAGCATGCCATCAGAACATGTCTTTCTATTGTTGCCAAATTTATTTCATGGAATCTTAGAATAGTACAGTGCTGTAGGGAGGCCCATTCAGCACATTTGAGTCTGTGCTGGCTCTTTTGAAAAGCCGTCCAGTTAGTCCACTCCCCCTCTCCTTTTCCCAATCCGTGAAAATTTTTCTCCTTCAAGTATTTATCCAATTCCTTTTCGAAGGCCACGATTGAATCTGTATCCTCCTATCAGGCAGCGTGTTCCAAATCCTTGATGCATGAAAATATTTCTCCTCATGTTGCCTCTGTTCTTTTGAGAGTCATCTTAAATCTGTGTCCTCTGGTTATCGAAACTTTGACCATTGGAAAAAAACTTTGCTTTATTTAATTTATCCAAATGCTTCATGGCCTCTAGGCCTTCTCTGCTGTAAAGAGAACAACTCCAGCTTCTCCAGTCTGTCTATTTCTGTAATCCTCATCCCTGGAGCCATTCCATTAAATTTCTTCAGTGTTCTCCACAAAGCCTCCATGTCCTTCGTAAAGTGTGGTGGCCAGAATTGGACACCGTAATCCAGCTGGTGTTTTATATATAAGACCATAAGACATAGGAGCAGAAACTAGGCCATTCGGCCCATCGAGTCTGCCCCGCCATTCAATCATGGCTGGTAAGTTTCTCAACCCCATTCTCCCACCTTCTCCCCGTAACCTTTGATCCCCTTACCAATCAAGAACCTATCTATCTCGGTCTTAAATACACTCAATGACCTGGCCTCCACAGCCTTCTGTGGCAATGAATTCCATAGATTCACCACTCTCTGGCTAAAGAAGTTTCTCCTCATCTCTGTTCTAAAAGGTCTTCCCTTTACTCTGAGGCTGTGCCCTCGGGTCCTAGTCTCTCCTACTAATGGAAACATCTTCCCCACGTCCACTATACAGTCAATGTATGCTGCAATTGACCTCACTATCCTGGAAAGGGGGAGGTAAAAATCAGAAAGAGCTTCAGAACATGCAAACACAGGAACTAGGAGCTGGAGTAGGCCATTTGGCCCTTCGAGCTTGCTGCACCATTCGATAAGATCATGGCTGGGTGATTATATGGTGAGCCAGCTTGATAAGTGTAACAGGTTTGACTGTGAAACTCTCCACAGTCAAATAGACTGACACCACTCACTATCTAACCTTAAATGTGAAGAGTGGATGTATAGGTGAGGTAACGGAGAGCATCTGTGGACTATAGCAAGAATTAGCAGTTTTTGAAGAGGCTGTCGGCAGAAAGTGTAGGGCCAAGCTGTTGCTGTCTGTGGCAATTTTATAAATAACTTTCAGAATAGACTGGCTGAAGCTTGTATTTGTGAGGAATGACTTTCCGACTGTGCGTTCTTCACAGGCCTTGTCTCAACGAGACCTCCCACACAACAACTTTTTCTTCTTTGATGGGTTGAAAAGTAACGGGATTGTTGACTGCATTGGACACAAATGAAGATCTGCGGAAATTTGAAAATGGCTTTCGAGTATTGAACACACATCTACCTAACAATCTCCACAACTTCAGACAGAAAGATCACCATTGAGTATCAAAACTTAAAATGAGTCCGAACAATGTTACCAAGCTAATACAAAATTATTTTGTAAGAAACTGGAGGAATTGGAATTGACAACATAAATGGACAGCGATGAAGGAATCACTGTCTGAAATTTCTACATTGCAAATAAATGCAGTTAAAGCCACTTGCACGCCAATACTTAAAGTTTCAGCTTATCAGTAATGCTGATGTTATCTCTTGCAGATCTGGTTATTAGCATTTTATCCTGCCCTGTTATTTGCGGCTGGATTGACTATATATTTCAGTGCTTGGCACTGTTGTTTTTATCAACGGATGTGTATTCTCCTGCTCCACACGTTTATGCATGTACATATACACCCACTTGCATCACTGAGGTTTTTATAGGCAATTCAAATTTGATAACAATCTTAATCATTCAGTCCACCCAGCATAACCCAAACATTCCAGAGCAGCAATGTTACTATAATAGTAACTCTGAAAACCAATTAATAGCCTTGAACACCTTCTTGGCGTGCGTTCCTCTTTCCTTAATTCCCCCTCTCTCTACATTCTTCAGTGAACACCATTCTCTCTGGCTTCTGACTCTCTGGTGTTTTGTTGAAAACTAGCTCTAAAGGTTAGCATCGTCTCATTTGAAATACTCAAAATGTGAATCATCATCACGTTTCACACATCAACATCACACACCATCACATAGATCAGCATCAATGCACAGTAAGCGTATTCACTCCGTTGCGTAAAGATCCATAAACGTTAGGAAGGGTCAAATGGAGAAACTTGCCTGTTGTTCCTGGAACACTGAGGTACCCCGTGAGCGAACTGACCTATGCTGCTGAATATCAAATCTGTTGAAGACTCTTTGGCCCCTTTGACTTTGCCATTCTAGATTACCAAGCCCTGTCTTCCTTTAAAAACTGCCTGAACAGACAGTGCCCTATCCAAAGGACAGTACCTGTTAGCAGTGCAGCATTCTTATTGTAATGCACTGGGCTTGTTAATGGATTATTAACCTTGGCATGACTTTGAGGTTTTAAATCAAGAATTAGAGGCTTGGAAGTCTTTCTTTCTTAGCACACCAGAAGTAAATACCTATTGACAACAGCTCATACATATAACTCTGTTTTAATAAATCTATATAATTGTTCATAGCCTTGAGGACCCTCAACTAGCTGGGACAGTTTAACTTCCCACCCCCATGTTGCATTGCACTAATTCATTCATACTAAAAGGTTCCATTTGATATAATTGTAGCAACAGGACATGAGGACCAAGTGGTCATTACTGGTGTTTATGCTCCAGATAGAAACATCATTTGTGTCTACCCTATTAAACCCTTTCATAATTTTGAAGTCCTCTGTTTTCTTGGAGAAAAAAAAGAATCTGAGCTTGTCCAGCCTTCCCTTCCTCTCAATTCTGGGATCATCCTCGTAAACATTTTGCACCTTTGCCGGTTCTAGCTTCAGCCGCTTGTTCAGTGGGGAGCTACGATTGACCCAATCATCCCTGTACCATGGCTCAGTCCTGTTCCTGATTATTGGTGTCCAGTGATTTTTACCGCCACCCCCCCACCCCCTCCCCTGGTAGGTTATATGTATATGATGCTCTGGGAAAGTCAGGATTTGACCAGAATGGCCACTGTTCAGCAACAAAAACTCGCATTTGTATAGTACCTTTAACATAGCACCATATCCCAGGGTGCTTCACAGGAACATTATCAAATCAAATTTTGATACCAAGCCAAATAATGAGGTATTAGGACAGGTGATCAAAATCTTTGTTTTTAATTCGTTTATGGGTGTCACTGATGAGGCCAGCATTTATTGTTCACCCCTGATTGCCCTGGTGAAGGTGGGCAAAGTTCAAGCCACCACCTTGAACTGCTGCAGAACATGTGGAGTAGGTACACCCACAGCGCTGTTAGAGGGAGTTTCAGCATTTTGACTCAGCAACAGTGAAAGAATGGCAATATAGTTCCAAGTCATGATTTAAGGAGATCCTTGAAGGAGGATTGGTAGAAGGGCAGTGAAGTTTAGAGAGAGAATTGTAGAAGTTAGAGCCCAGGCAGCTGAAGGCACGGCTGCCAATGGTTGGAATGATTAAAATCAGGGATGTGCAAGAAGCAAAATTTAAGGAGTTCTGAGATCTTGTAGGGCTGGAGGAGATCCTTGAGATATAGAGGGACAAGGCCATGGTGGGATTTAAACACAAGAGGGGGGAGAATTTCTGATTGAGTAACCTGCAGAAACTTGCTGGTTAAACTCTTGACTTAATGAGTTACTGAAACATGGCTGACGTCCTTGGGAATGTATTCCTATTAGAGCAACCGCCTTTGACAGAGAGAAACTTATCTCTGCTGTTGCAATACACTATCCATTGCCCTTTTAATGTTAATGGAATTTCTTGAGAGCCCAGACCTGTTGGATCACTCAACTGAAGCAGGAGATTGGTCGTACAGACATTAACTTCCCACATCTAGAGATGCACAAGGCAGACAAAGCACACACTTGTTTTCTGTAGCAGGCCACTAGCCTGAAGCTATAACTTGTGGGGTGCCACTCTGCATCAAGCTTGGCTTGGC
Source organism: Cetorhinus maximus (assembly GCF_964194155.1). Taxonomy (NCBI): domain Eukaryota; kingdom Metazoa; phylum Chordata; class Chondrichthyes; order Lamniformes; family Cetorhinidae; genus Cetorhinus; species Cetorhinus maximus. The sequence goes on along the minus strand of NC_135910.1, from coordinate 17,595,130 downwards.
TAACCAGGGGTGTCTCCTCTTACTGCCTGCCATAGGCATGTTAGAATGATTGGCAGGTTGAAAATCAACTTGTTTGGCCACATTATGAACTAGTCTTCCATGGCCATCAAGTCCTGGAGTGGGACTTGAACCCAGAGCTTCTGGGCTAGAGGCAGGGTGCTACCCACTCTGCCACAAGACCTCCCCTGGATATAAGAATGGCTTTCATATAAATAATAGGGCTACTGCACTGAATTTTCCGGAAACTGTTAGTTAATTTGGGAAGCTAGATACTTAAAGCTGCACCAGCAATCAAGCGAGTTAACCTTGGAAAAGCCTACTGGGGATAGAGACCAACAGCGACTGATCGAAAAAAAACAGCAATAATTGTTTACTGTTAAATAATTTGAAGTTCTGTGGGAAGCTAAAGAAGAAATCTGTGCCACTTCACTCATTAACCCTGTAATAGCAGGGGGTGAGAGTATTAGTGTATCCAAAGTTGGTTGAATGTTTTTCTGTCCAAATAGTTCTGCATCCAGTACTTCACAACTGTGTAATGATTTTGTATTTTTTATTTAAACACAAAAGGACCTGGAAGTAACTGTCCAGGGTGTTAGTGTGAAAACATTTCACGCTGTCTTTGCTATTTTAATAGAATTGTTAACCGTTTAAGTCTACCTAGGTTAATGCCCTCTGCTGATACAGCACAGTGGGGCTTTGATAAGTTGATACTTGCTCAGTAATGTAATTCTGTGACATTTTTCAGGCATGTATTCCTTTTGCTTGATGTGGTTGGTTTTAGGCTAAATGTGTTCTTTAGTTTTGCCTCAGCGAGCTATTAAAATTCATAGTGTACTTTCTAATTATACACACATCGAAACCGAGGCAATGTTACATTACCGTGCCTAATTTACACAGTGTCAGGGATCAATTTGAGAAGTGACCTTTAATTCCTAACCACCACAATTCACTTCGTGGACAAGTTGTTCCTTCAGTTGAGTTTGACTTCAGCTATAGTTTTGTGAAAACCTCTTAATATCTTACTTAGTTTCTTTAAACATTTTGTAATCTTGCAGGGCAATGTTTATGCCTCTGTGAATAGAGTTGGCCTTTTTATTAAACACACACCTTTTACTTACCTCAAGCAATATTTATTTGAATGTAATTGAAGAAGTTGAGCTGCGTGGGGATGAATCACCCTGTTCTGTGATAACATCCATTTCTACTTCCCTTTGAGCACCTTTTAGAGATTCCAGGAAGCCGTGCGTGCAAGTCCTGCACCAGAGAACCAAGCACAAGTTTTGCTGACATTCCGAGTGCAAGTACTAAGGGATTGCTGCAATGTCAGAAGTACCGTCTTTCAGATGAGACGTTAAACCGAGGCCCTGTCTGCCCTCCTGGGTGGGTGTAAAATACCCTGTAACGCTATTCAAAGAACAGCAGGAGAGTTCTCCCTTTGTCAGCGGGTATCGTGCATAGTGATGTCACTATATGCAGCCAATATTCATCCCTAAAGCAGCATCAGTAAAGCAGATTATCTAATCATATTTCACTACTGTTTGTGGGAGCTTGCTGTGCACAAATTGGTGTGTTTTCCAACATGATAGCAGTGACTACATTGACTGGCTGTAAAGCGTGCTGGATTGTCCTGTGATTATGAAAGACGCTGTTTCCGTACAAATCCTTCATACTTTCACAGGATTCTGTTGTCTCACCATGGTGCTGTGTCCATGTAGGAGCAAATTTTGTTTTTTTATTTTCACTATCCACTGAACTTCCTCGTGAGAATTTTTTTTTTTTTAAAACTGGCTTTGTTTTTGCTGATGGTTTCTCTCCTCCTCCTCCTCTTCCCCCCCCCCCACCAAGCTACACACACACACACACACACACAGCCTGTTTTGTGTCTCCAAAACCTCATGTCATAGCTATTGGCGTGAGACTGCCCCAGCACTAATGGCAGTGTGCCATATCAGCTCATCGGGAGGTATGTGGCCCATCTGCAGCATAAACAATTTTCAGAAATTAAGAAATGATAAAATGGTACCTTCCCTGAAAGCTGACTTGCGTCAGTCTGTTTACTGAGTATTGGTAGGGTTTTTTGTGTTCATAGCAGCCAGTCATCAGTAGGTTAACCCTTTCCTGTCACAATGGGGCTGCAGCAGTCACAAATCATTTGAATTACCTATACCTCACTTAGAATTTACATCACAGGAACAAGTCTTCAGAAGTATCTGTGTGGTTTTATCACCTTTTTTATTCCATGCCCCTCCAAATAAAGCTAAAGCTCACCTTTGACCTTGTGTCACTTTCTACCTGCAGCCCTGCTTTAAGAGATGGTAGGCTTTAGTCTCAAAAATGGCTCCTGTATTATTTGCAAAAACAAAATATTGCAGGTGCTGAAAGTCTGGAGTGAAAACAGAAAATGCTGGAAATACTCAGCAGGTTAGGCAGCATCTGTGGAGAAAGAGGCAGTAAACAATTCAGGTCAATGACCTTTCATCAGAACTAGTCATTAACACATTGCTGTTTGTGGGAGTTTGCTGTGTGTAATTTGGCTGTCACCTTTCTTATGTTACAACAGTGACTACACGTCAAAAAGTACTTTATGGGCTGTAAGGTGCTTTGGCATGTGTAGCAGCCAATTTGCACACAGCAATCTCACGAAGACCAGATCATATGTTTTAGTGATGTCAGTTAAGGGATCAATATTGGCCAGGACATTGGGGAGAACTCCCCTGCTCTTCCTCAGCATAGTGCCATGGGAAATTTTGCATCCACCTTTAGAGGTAGGACCTTGGTTTAATGTCTCATCTGAAAAATGGCACCTCCGACAGTGTGGCACTCCCTCAGGACTGCACTGGAAGTGTCAGCCTTGAATTTTGTCCTCAAGTCCTGCAGTTGGACTTGAACCTACAACCTTCTGACTCGATGAATGCTACTCACTGAACCGTGGCTGACACATGGCTAAAATTCAACCTACTGCTCAATGGACAGACAAGAAGCAGAATCCTAGACTTCTGTGATACAGAAGGAGGAAGACATTCCTATCATGAGCATTTTCTAACCTCACCCTTCATTCTTTTGGTTGAAACTCTTCAATATTATTGTGTACAATACTGGTCTCCTTATTTAAAGAAAGATGTAAATGTGTTAGAAGCAGTTCAGAGAAGGTTTGCTAGACTAATACCAGGAATGGGCGGGTTGTTTTATGAGGAAAGGCTGGAAAGATTAGGCTTATATCCACTGGAGTTTAGAAGAGTAAACGGCAACTTAATTGAAACCTTTATGATCCTGAGGGGTCTTGACAGGGTGGATGTGAAGATGATGTTTCCTATTGTGGGAGAATCTAGAACCAGGGGTCACTGTTTGAAAATAAGGGGTCACTCATTTATGACAGAGATGAGAATTTTTTTCTCTGAGGGTTGTGAGTCTTTGGAACTCTCTTCCTGAAAAGGCAGTGGAAGCAGAGTCTTTGAATATTTTTAAGGCAGAGCTGGATAGATTCTTGATTAACAAAGGGGTGAAAGGTTATCGGGGTTAGGCAGGAATGTGGGGTTGAGGTTACATTCAGATCAGCCATGATCTTATTGAATGGTGGAGCAGGCTCGAGGGGCCAAGTGGCCTCCTCCTGCTCCTAATTCGAATGTATGTTCATGTATGTTCCTTAGCTAAGAAGGAAATTATGAACTTGATATCTTTTATCTTTCGCAAACTCAGGACCCCAAAAGTACCTCCTAACCAAGGAAGTACTTTTGAAATGCATTTTTCTGTTGTGTGGACAAAATGCAGTAGCTATTTTTAGAAGAGCAATGCCCTACAGACAGTAAATCAAATAAATGACCCGATCCTCCGTTTTAGTGAAGAACAGATATTGACCAGAACAGTTGGAGCACTCTACTTCAAATGTTTCCATGGGTCCTTTTACATCCACTCTACTGGCAGATTGGGCCTTGTTAATGTGTCACCTGACAGTGCAGCACTCCATCAGTGCTGCACTGAAGAAGGATCTGCATGGGTTATGTGCTCAACTCCATATTGGGGTCAGAGAAGGCTAAAGGAAGAAAGGTATTCAAAATTATGTGGGCTCTTGATAGAGTAGAAAGGTTGAAACTGTTTTCACTGGCACAACGGTCAGGCGCTGTTTATATACAAGTCCTTTATACTTTCATAGGATTCTGTTCTCACTAGGGTGAGACGACAATAATAATTGGCGAAAGATAATTGGGCGAGACAGTAGCATAGTGGTAATGTCATTGAACTAGTAATACTGAAGCCAAGGCTAATGCTCTGGGGACATGGCAGCTGGTGGAATTTAAATTCACTTAATAAAAAATTGAAAGCTAGTCTTAATAATGTGACCATGAACCTATCTTTGATTTTTCTAAAGGCCCATTTGGTTCACTCATGTCCTTTAGGGAAGGAAATCAGTTGGCCTTACCTGGTCTGGCCAACATGTGACTCCAGATCCCCGGAAATGTGGTTAGCTCTGAACTGGCCTAGCAAGACGCTCAGTTTGAGGGCAATTAGGGGTGAGCAATAAATGCTGGCCTTGCCTGTGACATCTACACCCTATGATAGAATTTAAAAAAAGAACCAGGAGAGATGAGGTTTTTTTTTATAAACGATGAGTTGGTGTAATCTGAAATGTGATGCCTGAAAAGGCAGTGCAGGTTTTATACTCACTTTTAGAAAGGAATTGGATAAATACTTAAAAAGAAAAGATCCACGGGGCTACGGAGAAAGAGCCGGGTGGAGTGTGACTAATTGGACAGCTCTTACAAAGAGCTGGCACAGGCACAATGGGCCGAACGTCCTCATTCTGTGCTGTAAGATTCTAGGTCTGCTGTACCCTGACAAGGGACAGTGGTCTCAGGAGATGAGGAGAGGGAGGTCAATGTAAGGCAGGTTAAACTTATAGGAACCATTTTTGGAATCTGACTTAATCCCCTTAAATCAATCACAATAAAATGTCAGGCAGGAGAATATTACAAAAGGTTCTCTATACGAAACCTTTAGAAATCCTGATTCAGTCATGAGACTTTTTGGCAAGCGTTTTTGTTGTCATGCTCAGGTTTTGGTTTTCAGCCGTGTTGAATAGATTTTTTGGCACTGATTTAATACCAAATAAGTAGTTATGACTGCAAGATTAAATAGACTAAATAATGGAATCATTCCCGCCCAGTACTACTTCCTACCTGTGCTTTTGGACTAAAGCGCCCTCTCTCACATATACACGCACTAGCTTTGACAGCAGGACACGGCAGAAATTCTTTTTACCGTTGCTGTTCCCACATAAAAATATACAACCCCCACCCCAAAAGCCCCAGGTCCTGCCCCAGCTTACTGTTAAAATATGTGGTTTCCAGTTGGAGAAAAAGACTTGTGTTTTATAGAACCTTTTGCAATCTGAGGACATCTCAAATGTCTTTACTGCCAATGAAGTACTTTTTGAAGTCACTGTTATAGGAAGCAAGGCAGGTAATTTGTGCGCGGCAAGCTCCTCCCACAAACAATTTAAATAAATAACCAATTTTTTAGGGGTAGGCATTAGCCAAGACATCTGGAGAAACTCCCCTGTTCATCTTTGAATAATGCCATGGGACCTTTTACATTCACCTGAGAGGGCGAATGATGCCTTCTTTCATCCAAATAACCGCACATTCCTCAGTACTCAGCCTGGATTATGAGGCTCAGGTCTCTGGAGTGGGATGTTCATTGATAAATAGAGTTGAGATGGAGATCAGCACAATCTAATTGATTGGTGGAACAGGTGCAATCGCCTGATTGGCCAACTCCTGTTCCTTGGTTCCTATTCCTCTGGAAAAGATGAGTGGGGTTTGATAGTTCTACTTTTAGCACTGACACAGACACGATGGGCCAAATGGTCTTCAGTGCTGTAATTTCCCCCTGAAAGAGCAAACCGTTTCCCCCAAAGTTCCCGTTTTTCTTCAAGTTAACACATTCTTCATCTTTGTAATTGAGTAAATTGAAGAACTGGTTTGGATAGGTTCAGAAAACTTGCCAGTCCACATCGGATGATTAATCCTCATGCCCTTACCAATGTTTAATGAATGATTCATTTTCTACCACATTGAGAAATATAATCTCTGTTTCTTTCGTAACAGCGGATCCACGCCTCTTTTTGAACCTTTTCGAAGCTCATCCGTTTTTTTGTGTATTTTTTTCCACTTTGTCTCTTGAGCTAATTGACTCTAGGTTGGGCACAGTTCCATGGACTCCAGATGCCCTGTGGTACTTTACTGAGGTGGCCATTAGTCATACGTGAACCTTCACTGTGACCGCTAGCATTCCCATGGTTTTGGAAGGGATTTTGTCTCACGTGTCACTGTCCCAGTTAGTCCTTTGTGTTCCTGTGCTGTCTAATAATTTGTCTGAGGATGTTGTTGGCCGTCTCATTCCAAAAGTCTTGAACGGGTGATAGTTTCTTGAAATAAGGGCACCCTACACCTCAAGCACTCCACAACCCTTGACCCAAAAGTTCTCTTCCAACTCTTCATTTAATTTATCTTTTGTTCCTTATAGTCTTCACTTTGCTGATACCTGCATGGCTTGCTGACTGACTTGATTCTTTTTTATTCATTCATAGACTATGGATGGTACTGGCAAAGCATTTATTGTCCACCCCTAATTGCTCTTGAGAAGGTGGTGGTGAGCCACCACCTGTGGTAAAGCTTTTCCCACAGCGCTGTTAGGTAGGGAGTACCAGAATTTTAACCCAACAATGATGAAGGAACGGTGAGATATGTCCCAAGTCAGGATGGCGTGTGACCTGGAGGGGAACTTGTAGGTGATGGTGTTCCCATGCAACTGCTGCCCTTGATGTAGGTGGTCGAGGTCATGAGTTTAGAACAAAGTCCCAGTGACTTTGGGCCTGTATTTTCAAATTTGAAAGCAACACTGACAAAGTGAATCTGTTGAATTCTGAAACAGGGCCCACACCTGAAATATTAGCACTCTGTTCTCTCAACAGTTGCTAAATGACTTATTGAGTGTTTCCAGCATTTTCTGTTTTGAGCTCAGTGACCAACATCGGCTCCCAGTCTGGCAGCACCTACATTTGAAAATTCTCATTCCCATGTTTAAATCCCTTCATGGCCTTGTCCCTCCCTATCTTTGTAACAGGCTCCAGCCTCTCACCCTTCTGAGATCTCTGCGCTCCTCCAATTCTGGCCTCTTGTGCATCCCTGAGTTTTATCTCTCCCTCCAGTGGCTGTACCTTCAGCTTCCAGGGCACTAAGCTACAGAATTCCCACCCTAAACAACTTCTGCCTGTCTCCCTCTCTCTCCTTAAAGCTTACCTCTTTGACGAAGCTTGTGGACACCTTATGTGGCTCGCTGTCAAGTTTCATCCGCTAATGCTTTTTTTAAAACTTCTGCTCTTTCACAGGATGTGGGCATCGCTGGCAAGGCCACCATTTTGTTGCCCATCTCTCATTGCCCTTGAATTGAGTGTCTTGCTAGTTCATTTCAGAGGGGCAGTTAAGAGCCAAGCACATTGCTGTGGGTCTGGAGTCACATGTAGGCCAGACCAGGTAAGGATGGCAGATTTCCTTCCCTAAAGGACATTAGTGAACCAGATGGGTTTTGTGCAACAATCAATGATTGTTTCATGGTCACTATTACCAAGACTAGCTTTATACTCCAGATTTATTAATTGAATTTAAATTCTACCAGCTGCTGTGGTGGGATTTGAAACTGTCCCCTGAACATTAGCCTGGCCTTTAGATTACTTGTCCAATGATATTGCCAGTGCGCCACCTTATCTATACTAATTTATACTGATACAAACGCAAGTAGTTGTTGTTGTTGTTGTTGAATGTGCTTGATGTGTGAGATACTGAAGTGAATCTGTCTGTTGCGTGTGAGTTGAACTGTTGTGTGTTGTAATAGGGGACAGAGATCTGAGCAGATTAAAGAAATCAACTGCCAACTCGTATTTTGATGAGCTAGATGTCCCCCTATTGCAGCAGATTCAGTCACGCTAACTATTAGTAGGTCGCTTTTTGCTGTATATGTTTTTTACCATCCGATATGCTTTTGATAGCACATGACGCGGTTAGATCTGGGCTGGCACGTCAACAAGGGCAGGACAACTCTTGGCCAGGCAGGGTGCAATGAAGTCAGTCTTCTCATGCTCATTGTCTTTGACCCCTGCTAGAAGTGATGCTGCATATTATTCAAGGATAAAATGATGAAGACTTGCATTTACACAACACCTCTCACAACCTCAGGATGCCCTTTATAACCAATGGAATACTGTTGTGATGTAGGAAGCAAAACAGCCAATTTACGCATAGCAAGCTCCCACAATTATCAATGTGGTAAAGACCAGATCTTCTGCTTTTTTCATGATGTTGATGAGGATTTGTAATAGTGCCAAGGAATTTTTTATACCTTCCTGCAAGGGCTTTACATTAACTTTTCATCCTAAAGATTGCACATCTCTCAGTACTGCACTGGAGTGTCAGCCTTGATTATGCACTTGAGTCTCTGGAGTGGGGATTGAACCCACAACCTTCTGATTCAGGGATAAAGGAATTACCAACTGAATCGCAGTTGATCCCACAACACATACGCATACAGACACTCATTCACATTGAACCAGTTGGATAAGGGTTCCTGTTTGGCTCGACATTGAACAGTGTCCCCAAAAAAGGGGCAAAGACCTCAGGAGAGGAGGAGCAACCAAAATTATTTTTGCACGAGATCTTTCCATATAGCACATTAATTGAGCTGAAATTGACTCTATTATCTGGTTAATGATGTGACATCTGGTAACATTAAACCACAGCACCTTGATGACACTGGATGTCTGGCGCCTATTGCCAATTTCAAGGTATTTAAACAGAGATACTTTTCCAGATGACAGCATTTGATAAGAATTGGCTGCACCTCTCAGGGTTGAGTGAATATGTAATCTCGTTTATATGTCAATAAATGAGGTCTTGACCGTTGCTGTTGCTAGGAGGCTCCAATCTATATCTCCAATAAACACATTTAACAGTAAACACGTGGTTTAAAAGTGCAAAGTGCATGTATGTGCAAAGCAAGACTTTTAATTGTAAAGTACAGCTCACCCTTGGTGAGTGAATAGGATCCTAAATGAATGGAAACTGAAATGCAACAGCTATGGGGCTCAGAGCTGCAGCCGGCACTGCACCAGGACAGGAGTGTTACAGGTGACATTGAGTATAAAGGTTTCCTCACAGGCCAGAATCTGCCAGGAATCTTCCAATAATTAAACAGCTTTCTGTGCTTAGCATGAAGTTTGTCATAAAATGGAATTTCTCGGAAGCCCTTGGTCTGCCCCAAGGCAGGTGTCCGAGCTGTTTGTCTTCCTGTGTTTGTGGGTAGATGGCAGCCACAGGCAGTTTAAATCCAGGTCCCATTAACACTGAAGACAGCTCACAACAATACACCTGAAAACAGTACGTTTGTACATGCTTTCTCTCTATGTCCCTTCCTCTGTCACCGCTTTCCCCATTCTTCTCCCGCCAACCCCACTTCCTGCTCTCTCTCTCCAATCCTTCCCTCCCTGCACACTTTCTCTCTCTTTCTGTTTCCCTTTTTTCACCTTTCTCACCCAACGCTCTTCTTGCCTCAACCCCTCTCCTCCCTCACCCCTCTCTCCTTCCTCCCTCACTCACTCTCCAACCCCCTTCTCCCCTGACATAGTGGTTACCTCTCTGCCTGAAAGGATTGACTGGCTGCTGAACAAGGTTCCAATTCCTGACACTATCTTCCTAATGGGTGTTCTATTACGGTGGGGTGGCAGGGAGAGATCCAGATCCCAAGCACACACGCAGTTTCCGGTGGGATTGGGAACATCAACTGAGTTTTCCTTCCCCTCACTCAGTGGTACTGAGGCCAACAATAGCCCCCCCCAGCAGCCTCCAGGCAGAGACGGGCTAACCTGGAAGAGATCGACTCACACTTTCCCGTCTAGGTGGATCCCAGATAGAACCCCTGAGGAAAGCCACAAGCTGCACTTTTTAACTAATATTTCATCAGCAAGTTCCTGTTTTTGCCCAGATTACAGTGTGTAACTTGTTTACCAGCCTGTATTACCCACGCTCGGTGCTGTTCTGAGCATTATGTGGTTAGTGTGGTTTATTGGACTTTGAATAGAACAGGGAACTGTGATGCTGCTAATTATCACAGGCTGAATTCTACCTTTTTCCTTTTCCAATAACATAAAATATTTTTCCTTGTTCTCATGACCCCTTCTAGAATATTCCTGCACAGAAACAGGCCATTCATCCCAACTGGCCAATGCTGGTGTTTATGCTCCACCCGAACCTCTCCCACCCTACTTCATCTCACTCTATCAGCATATCCCCAAAGCCTGTCCACCATCTGCAAGGCACAAGTCAGGAGTGTAATGGAATACTCTCCACTTGCCTGGATGAGTGCAGCTCCCACAACGCTCAAGAAGCTTGACACTGTCCAGGACAAAGCAGCCCACTTGATTGGCACCCCATCCACCACCTTCAACATCCATCCCTTCCACCACCGACGCACAGTAGCAGCAGTGTGTGTACCATCTACAAGATGCACTGTAGCAACTCACCAAGGTTCCTTCGACAGGACCTTCCAAACCCGCGACCTCTACCATCTAGAAGGACAAGGACAGCAGATACATGGGAACACCACCACCTGCAAGTTCCCCTCCAACCCACTCACCATCCTGACTTGGAACTATATCGCCATTCCTTCACTGTCGCTGGGTCAAAATCCTGGAACTCCCTAACAGCACTGTGGGTGTACCTACACCACATAGACTGCAGCGGTTTGAGAAGGCAGCTCACCACCACCTTCTCAAGGGTCATTAGGGATGGGCAATGAATGTTGGCCTAGCCAGCGACACCCACATCCTGTGAAAGAATAAAATAAACCCTTCTACTCCTTTCTCCCTTGTGTGTTTCCCCAACTTCCCATTAACTATTCCCTGTGGTAGTCAGTTTCATATTCTCTGGGCAGAGAAGTTTATTGTGAATTCCCTATCGGATGCATTAGTGACTGTCTTATGTTTATGACTCCTAGTTCCAGACACTCGGCACAAGTGGAAACACCTTCTCTACACTGACCCTATCAAACCCCATTATCATTTTAATGACTTCTATCGGGACACTGCTCACCTTCTCAGGACCGCAGCCTGTACAGCCTTCCCTGATGGATCTAAAGCTCTTAGTTCTGGCATCATTAACATATCCACATGCTGAGATCATTGGAGATGATCATACTACGTGTATCTCTCCTCTCTGTAACACAGTCTCACTGAGGCTGCTCCCCTGGCTGAAACCACCTCACTCAGCGATTAAAGCTGGGACAAGCTGACCCATCTAACTCTTTACCACACCAAATGATAAAGAAAATGCTGGAAATGCTCAGGAGGTCAGGCAGCATCTGTGGGGAGATAATGGGCCTGATTTTAACTCCGTGTAAGTGGGTACGTTCTGAGTGAGTTAAAATCTTGCCCAGTGTTTCAGGTCGTAGCCCCTGTCCTCCATCTAACTACCTCTACCCCTGGTCTCCCTTAAGTTTTCCCCCTCCCCTTCTCCCTAAACCCCTGCCCAGCTCCCATTCTCTTCTCCCCTCCCTTTCCCCCTCCCCTTCCCCTACACCACTTCCACTTACCACTGTTCCCCTCTGCTCCCTCTTTGCTCTCCTGCCCCCTTCTCCCTCTCCACCCCCCTCTCCCCATTACCCTTCCCCACTCACCCTCCCTCTCCCCGCACCACCAGATCCACACAGTCTCCTGGAAGAGGCAGATTGGGATCTTTTAGCCAGTGCAACTATTCAAATAAGCCAGCTCCGAAAAAGGTGACTAATTCTTTAAATTACTGAGCCTTCCCTATTTAAAGGTCCTGGTAATTGAACTGAATGGATCATGCGCATCAAAAGAATTAAAAGGTACTTGCTTCCAAACCCGTTTAATTCAACTCGCACAAAAAAACCCGGCTACGAAATTTTGTGACCTCTCCAAGACCAGTGACTTCACCCATGAATGTAAAAGACAATATGGCATTGTTTACAGGACGGTTCCTAAGGAAGGTCTAATCCCAGCCAGATTCTTCACACTAATCACTGTTATGTGTCTCCATGAGCCAGGTCAAGGTTGTTTAGAGAAGGACAGCACACTGACTGGTGACATCAACACAATTTGGAAAGTCTGTCTGCAGGTCACGCCTGCCTTGCGCATGAGGTCACTGTCATTACGCCTGCCTAATGGGTTATATCGGATTGGGAGGAGGCTTTTAATCTTGATGTTCTTTCTGCTTGACTGTGTTTCAACCCTTTCCAACCCTGAAGTTTTCTTCAGAAAGAAACTCCTGTTATGACAGCAGTGTAGAGATGGTTACATTTTGCCATGGAGCACTGGGCCGTGGGTCCATCCTGTTGTGGCTCAGGTGACGGGCTCAAGACCCACTCCAGGGCTTGAGCACAAAAAACAAGGCTGACGCTCCAGTGCAGTACTGAGGGAGTGCTGCACTGTCAGAGGTGGCATCTTTCAGATGAGACATTAAACTGAGGCCCCATCTGCTCTTTCAGGTGGCTGTAAAAGATCCCATGACATTATTTCAAAGAAGGGAAACAGGGGAGTTCTCCCTGGTATTCAGGCCAATATTTATCCCTCAACATCACTGAAACAGATTAACTACTCATTTTTTAAATTCATTCATGGGGTGTGGGTGTCGCTAGCTAGGCCAGCATTTATTGCCCATCCCTAATTGCCCTTGAGAAGGTGGTGGTGAACCATCTTCTTGAGCTGCTGCAGTCCCTGTGCTGCAGGTACACCCACATTGATGTTAGGGAGGGAGTTCCAACTGCACTGCACTGTAATTATCACATTGCTGTTTGTGGGATCTTGCTGTGCACAAATTGGCTGCGACATTTTGTACATTACAACAGTGACTACACTTCAAAAGTATTTCACTGGCTGGAAAGCACTTTGAGACATCCTGTGGTCACGAAAGACGCGATAGAAATGTAAGTTGCTTTTACTTAAGTGGTCTCCTATTTGAAGAATAGAGGAGCTGAACATTATTTAAATGGAGAAAGGCTGCAGAAAGCTGCAGCACAGAGGGATTTGGGGATCCACGTGCATGAATCCCAAAGAGCTAGCGTACAAGTTCAGCAGGTAATAGGGAAGGCAATTGGAATGTTGACCTTTATTTCAAAAGGAACGGAGTATAAAAATAGGGAAGTCTTGCTAAAACTATACAAGGCACTAGTTAGACCACACCTAGAACACTGTGAACAGTTTTGGTCCCCCTATCTAAGGAAAGATATACTGCCATTGGAGGCAGTCCAAAGAAGGTTCACTAGGTTGATTGCGGAGATGGAGGGATTTTCTTATGAAGAGAGATTGAGTAGGTTGGGCCTGTACTCATTGGAGTTTAGAAGAATGAGAGGCAACCTTATTGAAACATATAAGATTCTTGGGGGGCTTGACAGGGTAGATGCTGAGAGGTTGTTTCCCCTTGTGGGAGAGTCTAGGACCAGAGGCCATAATATCTCAGAGTAAGGGGGCTCCCACTTATAACAGAGATGAAGAGGAATTTCTTCTTTCAAATGGTAGTCAATCGGTGGAATTCTTTATCGCAGAGGGCTGTAGAGGCTGAGTCATTAAGTATATTGAGATAGACTGATTTTTAATCAGTCAGGGAATCAAGGGTTATGGGGAAAAGGCAGGAAAGTGGAATCAAGGATTATCAGATCAGCCCTGATCTCATTGAATGGCGGAGCAGACTCAATGGGCCGAATGGCCTACTTCTGCTCCTACGTCTTATAGTCTAAACATGCAGATCAGTGATGGGCAACCTAGGCTAGTGAGTGGGCCGCACGAGTGGCCCTCCTCCATCTCAGTGGGCCGCAAGATTGAAATCGGGCATCGTAGCAGCGCTTTGATTGGACGCAGAGGGAGCGCACGGCTCTCACGGTCAATGTTGTGTGCAATCAGCACACACCTCGCTTCACGCGCCCTTGCTTTGTGTGCGTATCGCTTTAGTAGGAAAAATGCTACACGGACGGAAGCCAACAGAACCTGGCAACCCTGCGCGTGGGCAACGGTCAACAAAATGTCTCACAGGCTGCACTCAGCACCCTGATGGGCCACATGCAGCCCCTGGGCTGCAGGTTACCCACCACTGGTGCTGTTGGTGTGACAAACGCAAACAGACTTTATCATAGTATCGAGAACACGTTATAGTAAAGGTATCAACAACGTCATTAAAAGGTTTCACAAAAGACAACAATACATTCATTTTCTCTCTTAAAAACAATCAAACGCACATCGGAACAACACTCCATCGAGGTCCGCAAGCTTCCTATCCTAGATCACAGTGTTCCTTCAGCTGAGAACAAACAAGGTTTATTATTAAACTTTGTACTTTGGACTGGCCCAGTTGAGAAATAAGTGACAGTTATTGAGAAAGTTTTGTGGCAGTTTCTAGAATGTGTTGGAGTTTTTAATTTGGAAGCTATAATTTGATGGGGCAACAGCCTTGTAATCATTGGAAAAGATTTTCTCTCATCACTGCATGTGGTGGCATGGTTAGCGAGCGTGGGAAAATGCGCTAGCTTGGCTCGGTCGGTGCCACTCCAGGTCACAAGGTCACAGCCTCTAATCAGAGTCAACACTTGGTGTCGCCTCTCAGATGAGATGTTGAATCAAGACCTTGTCTGCCCTTCTCAGTGTGTAAAAAGTTCCCAGTTAGCTGTTTGAAATGAAAGCTTGCATTTTGGCCAAGAGAGCTTCAAAGTGCTTTTGAAGAGTTGCCATTGTTTTAATGAAGGGAAATGGGGCAGCCAATCTGTACAAAGCAATAGCTCAGATAAGTAGAGGAGATAGTGGCATAGCGGTAATGTCACTCGAGTAGTAACCCATCGGCCCAGTCTAATGTTCTGGAGACTTTGGTTCAAACCCCGCCTGTTGGAAGAATTTAAATTCCATTAATTAAAAACAAAATTGGAATTACAAGCTAGCCTCAGTAATGGTACTGACCATGAAACTGTCATTGAATGGTGTAAATATCTGGTTCATTAGTGTCTTTTAGGGAAGGAAATCTGCCATCCTTACCTGGTCTGGCCTACATATGACTCCAGACCCAAAGCAATGTGGTTGACTCTTAACTGCCCTCTGAAATGGCCTAGCAAGCCACCCAGTTCAAGGGTAATTAGGATGGGCACCAAATGGTGGCCTTGCCAGCGACGCCCACATCCCATGAAAGGGTTTTTTAAAAGGTCAGATAATCTGTTTTAATGATGTTCACTGAGGGATAGATGTTAGCACCAGAATTCCCTTCCACTTCTTCAGATCTTTTGTATGCAGCTGGGGACTCGATTAACCTTTGGTTTAAATCCTCATCCAAAAAGCAGCAACGTTGACAGTGTAGCACTCCCTCGCTACCATACTGCCTAGGTTGCAGGCTTCAAGTCTCTGAAGTGGGACCCACCACCCTCTGACTCAGCAGCAAGTGTGCTGCCCACTCAGCCACATTTAACACTTAAGAAAGGCGAAGGCTCTCACAGTGTCCCTGCCAACATTCCTCCTTCTGCCGATATCGTCAGGAACAGAATATCAGGTCATTGTGGGATCTTCCTGTGTGCAAATTGCCTTCTGTGCTCGCCAGCATAAAATGCAGTCCCAGCTCTTGAAAAATAATTCACTGGTCATGAAGAGCATTGAGTGGTCCTGAGGATGCAATGAAGAGCTACATCAATGTAAACTCTTCCTCCAGCCTCGCACAAGGACACAAGCACACATGGAGTAAACAGTGTGATGTAATGTTCTCAGATCAGAGGTTCGCAGATCAGGATCTCATCAGGGAGTTGCCTGATCCCTGCTTGACTTCATTTCCTGTCCATTTAATGAATGTGAAACTCTGTGTGTGACAAGAGGTAAATTAACCAATTCGTATATCTTATTTAACTTTTATTTGGACTCTTAATCTCTCATTTCTGATCTGTGTGTATGTGTGTTGCTTTTTTATTACTTTTCTCAGGGTTTTAGTAACTAATAAACTCACTCTTTGACTCAAGAAAGCCTGGTTAAGTTGGCTCCTTCTAAAAAAAACATACGTTTGGACCAGGAAAAGGTACGCACAGGGGAAGGGTTCCCTTTTAAATTAACCTTGTTGCGACCAACCGAGGGGGTTGAATAAAGAAGGGGAGCCAGCTCATTCCTCCACAGCCAGGAGCATAAGAAAATTGGGGTCCCATTCGAACGTTAACAGATTGGGGGACCTTACCTGGGGACCACTCGTAACAATAGGAGTAATAACGAAATGACAGTGGGACACACAAGAAGATATTAGGGCAGATGTCTAAGGTGTAGGTTTTAAGGAGCATCTTAAAGGAGGGGAGAGAGGGGAGGGTAAAGAAATACTTGCATTTCTATAGTGCCTTCCATGGCCTCAGACTTCCCAAAGGCTTTGAGAAATTTAGTCAAACCGAAGAAGCTTCTGTGTCCCAACCCTTGATAAATTTAACCTTAAACCAGGAATGCAATCAGCTTTAACGTTCGCTGGAATAGGGAAGGAAAAGTCAGCCAGACTGGATACTCCAGCTGAAAGTGAGGACAGCGTTCATTGTGATTCGCTGCTCCCTGATAATTACCTTTTAAAAACCCTTCCAACCCACCACAGGTTGTGGTGTTGTATCAGATGGCGTAAATTCAAGAGCGTCATAATGGGAACCTACAAATATGACAGGCTGGAAGAGACCAGCTGGTTCCTTCAGCCTCACCCACACACACGAGGTTCAGAATAGTCTGACTGGGAATCAAAGTAAGTCAGCAAGACAGGGGTTATGGGTGCATGAGATGGTGCAGGAGAGGATAAAGTGGGACCAGAGTTCTGGGTGAGCTGAAATTTATGGAGGGTGATCCTGATTCTACCCAACATCCGTTACAATGGGAATCTGATGCCTTGTGTGATCAAATAGCAGGCAACCAATCACCGCTGAAATTCACACACCCCAGCAAGACTTAATGCATTCAGCAGGGGGAGAGGGGTCAACAATTTATCTATTTATTTATTCTTTCATGGGATGTGAGCGTCGCTGGCAAGACCAGCGTTTGTTGCCCATCCCTAATTGCCCCTTGAGAAGGTGGTGGTGAGCTGCCTTCTTGAACCGCTGTAGTCCATGTGGTGTAGGTACCCCCACAGTGCTGTTAGGGAGGGCGTTCCAGGATTTTGACCCAGCGACAGTGAAGGAACGGCGATATATTTCCACGTCAGGATGGTGAGTGGCTGAGAGGGGAACTTGCAGGTGGTGGTGCTCACATGTGTCTGCTGCCCCTGTCCTTCTAGGTGGTAGTGGTCATAGGTTTGGAAGGTGCTGTCTAAGGAGACTTGGTGAGCTGCTGCAGTGCATCTTGTAGATGGTACACACACTGCTGCTACTGTGCGTCGGTGGTGGAGGGAGTGAATGTTTGTGGATGGGGTGCCAATCAAACGGGGCTGCTTTGTCCTGGATGGTGTCGAGCTTCTTGAGTGTTGTAGGAGCTCCACTCATCCAGGCAAGTGGGGAGTATTCCATCACACTCCTGACTTGTGCCTTGTAGATGGTGGACAGGCTTTGGGGAGTCTGGAGATGAGCTACTCGCTGCAGAATTCCCAGCCTCTGACCTGACCTCTGCTGACAATATTGTCACAAATTAACGGTTGAACCGAACAGCGTGAAATGAGGATGGGACAGAGCCCCCAGTCTGATTAGGAAATGGTTTAACAGATCGAGATTCTGACAGTCCTGGCATCATAATTCAAGACTACAGACCAAGAGCTGGAAAGTGGGATTTGGCTGGATGGACATTTGTTGGACATGAGGGGCTGTTGGTCTCCTGTGTTGTAAAGTTCAGTGACGAGATACGATGGGGCACGAATGGAGCGGATTAAGGTTCAGTAAATTAGGCCAAGAGCAGTCTAAAGCCTCCAGCAGTTCCATTAATTATACCCTCAATTTGACACAGTACAGGAATCAAGAGTTCATCTAAGGTGTTGTGTGTGTGTGTGCGTTTGGAAGGAGAGGGAGGGAAAGAGAGATTCTAATCATAGTCAGGAAGGCACCCTCTTGCACCTCTGAGGTTACTCCTGGATGTTCCAGCTGACAGGAGATGTACAAAAACTGTGATGATTTCATCCTCCCTCCCACCCTTTCTGCTATGATGAGAAGCCTCACAGCTCGGAACGTTGAGGAATGACCTAGAACCACCACCAGGGTGGCTCTAACTGTCAGGAAAGAGGTCACTGTGCCTGCGCTCTACTGCTCTGTCAATATGACTTGCCGGTGTCTCTGCCGGGCGCTTTGTAACCAGACTTGGATGCAGCTCTCCACACCTGAAGGCTTATTACTCAGCCGTGGAACTTGGCCTGCACCAGTTTGTACCTTCTCTCGTCATGTTTCGGACTCTGAATCACAGAATTGTTACAGTGCAGAAGGAGGCCATTTGGCCCATCGTGTCTGCTACCCACTCTCCTAATGAGCAGTTCACCTAGACCTTCTCCCCGTAACCCTGCACATTCTTCCTTTTCAGATAAGTCTAACTGCCTTTCGAATGTTTCGATTGAACCTGCGTTCTGCCCTGACAGTGAGTGCCAGCAAGCGAGGGACATGGCAGGCACACCCAATCCTAACACTCAGCACAGGTCGGGGGACCCTGTTCTGGAGCAGGAATGGAGCTGATTCTTTATGTCTCCCCCTCAATCCAGTGATGCACCAGTTATTGTCCGGGCTGCAGACAGTTAACTCCAAACAAAACACGACTCAAACCTGGAAATTCCTTTATGGCTTTACGCCATGTGGAGAACAATGAGACTCCACACACGTCTGGCTGTAGCAGCTGACTTTGTCCAGCATTCAGTGTTTCCTCGTCTGTATTATGGTCCCTTTCACAGGCAGCAGTCACGCGCTGGCAACTCACCCAGCTTAGGCAACAAGTGCTATTTGGCTATAGAAGCATCACAGTTGGACCCAATCATTTATTCATATTGAATAGAGATCAACTATTGGACTCGGTCAGATTGACTCTGTATGACAATTTCTAACTGTGCTACCGGGGAGCTTTCTTTATTGCAGCAAGGCATGGCAGCGGACACTCATTAACAGTGACATGCTATGAAAATTGGAGCTCAAACGTAACCTGAATTCATACAATGGGTCTGAATCGTGTGCCTGAGAGCACACCTACTCTTTCATGTAAGTTTCAGCAATGATTCAGCTGGTAGCGCTCTTGTTTCTGAATCAGAAGGTTGTGGCTTCAAGTCCCATTCCAGAGACTTGAGTGCAAAGTCCAGGCTGACACTCCCAGTGTGCAGTGCTGAGTGTGTGCTGCATTGTCAGAGATGCTGTCTTTCTGGATGAGATAGTAAACCTGCCCTTTCAGGGGGATGCAAAAGATCCCATGCCACTAATTTTAGCTTCACCCTCCTGGTGTCATGGCCAATATCTATCCCTCAATCAACATTACCTGGTTATCATCACATTGCTGTTTGTGGGAGCTTGCTGTGCGCAAATTGGCTGCCATATTTCCTACATTACAACAGTGACTACACTTCAAAAGCACTTCAATAGCTGCAAAGAACTTTAGAAATGCAAGTCTTTCTCTCTTTGACTAGCTGTGACATTAGCCCCAGGTAGGTTAGAAGTTCTGCTGCTTTTACAAGGCTCGAGATTCACACTGAGTATTGAGTTTAGGCTGAGTTTAGGTGGCCTGCCCCTTTAAGATTATAAAGTGTCTTTCTTTCCAAGACACATCTTTAAGTCAATTACAGGTTCATTGCAGATTATAGGTTTGGAGAAGTTTCAGTGATTGGCAGACGCGTTACAAATTTTCTGGCTATAGGTCAGAAAAAAAACAACTGGCTCTTTGGCCCTTCATTCCGCCCTTCTGTCCCTTTAGACTGAAAGGCTGGAGCGACGCTAACACATCTGAGATGTAGCGTTTGTAATTTACGGAGGTCCTGAGGGGTGAGAGAGACCATTGTGTAAAGAAAATCAAAATAATTAATTCCTTTAATATAATGTGAAAGAAAGTGTCTTTTTTTTTAAAAAAAAGAGCAGTCACTAGGGAGTTGGATCAGCTGGGGTCGGATGTGTCTGGAATCTCTCGAGCATGTACTTTCCAAGGTCAGAGCACAAATTTTATGAGGGAAGCAAGGAGACAGATTGGAAATGCATTGACACATGGGGAGCTGTGTTTATACAATGGGCCATGTTTTTCCACCAAAATCATCGGCCTCACTAAAAATAAACAAGGACCAACTGGTCTGTCAGCATTTTCTGAATTGCGTTCCTCACAGTAGTGACTACTGCAGGTGTTATGTTCATTTATATTCTCTTCCTCGCCACCCACCCCTTCCCCCACCGCTCCCCCAATCTAATTCAATCTGGAAATTCCCTGTAGCTTCACCCTCCCACATCGAAAGGCTCTTGGCAAATTAAGTGCGCCTTTGATGCTCTAGAAAGAACAATGAAGGCTGCCAGCGATGGCTCCGCTGGTTAAGACAGTCAGTGTGTGAGGAGTGCGGAGCAGCAGAGTCTCAGGTCTGCTCCCTGTGTTAGGTTAAGGAGCAGACCCTCTCCTAGTCACTGACTCTCACTGAAGCTATGCACAAAGTGAGGTTGTGACACTCTCCGTAACAATGAACAGTGGCCAGTCACAAGATTGCTGGAGATCAGGAAAGCCATGTGACCCATCTTAGCTAATCCATACAGAAAGCCCCTACAGCTCCCCCTCCCCCCACACCAATCATCTTACACGATTGAACAAGAACTTGTGCTCATACCGCACCTCGAAAGGTGCTTCTCACGGGAGCAACACATTCGACACAGTTCCACAAAACGGGATGTTAGGTCAAGTGGTCAAAGAGGTAGATTTTAAAGAGTGTTATTAAAGAAGGAATGAGAGACGGAGAGGGTTTAGGGAGGGAATTCCAGAGCTCAGGGCCCCCAGGCAGCTGATGGCACGGCCGCCAGTGGCGAAATGATGAAAATCGGGGATGTGCAAGAGGCCAGAATTAGAGGAACGCAGAGATCTTGGAGGGTTGTAGGACTGGAGGAGATTACAGAGATAGGGAGGGGCGAGGCCATGAAGAGATTTGAAAACAAATATTTGGAAACTGTATGAAAAGGCTGTATCAGCCTTTTACCAATTTTATTCCTTGTCCTCTTGAGGACTCTCAGGTTTTAATGTAATTTTCTGGATTGACATTTTCTGCGCCTTTCACCATTGTATACTTCTCTACAATGTGGTACTTGGTGGGGAGGTGGTGGTGGTGGTGGTCGTGCTGGTGGTGGGGGGCGAGCGGGGTGTGGAATTCAAAAACAGAGGGACCCGCTGGGTGCATAAAACCCAAACATTAACTCGTCCACAGAAGCTGCCTGGCTTGCTGAGTATTCCCAGCATTCTCTGAAACCTCGCCAAATATTTACAAATCGCCCGAGTGTTGTGTAGAATCCTACATGCCACACTTTAGGAAGGAAGTCAAGGCTTTAGTGAGGGTTACCAGGATGACAGCATGAATGAGGGAGTTCAGTACTGTGCGGGGTTTTTTGAGAAGCTGGGGTCCAAATTGAGGTGGTCAACGTTATGAGGGGTTTTGATGAGCAAGAAGAAAGAGAGAGAAACAGTTTCCAGTGCCAAGTGGGTCAGTAACCAGAGATCTTAGATGTAAAATAATTGACAAAAGTACCAGAGGGGAAATGGGATGAAATTATTTCACACGGAGGGTTGTTAAGATCTGGAATTCGGTGCCTGAAAGGGCAGTGGAATTAGATTTTCACTGGAACTTTTAAAAAAGTAATTGGATGTGTTCTTGAACGAATTTGCAGGATTCTGGGGAAAGAGCTGGGGTTTGGGACTAAACTAGACAGCTCTTTCAATCAGCCAGCACAGGTAAAGCAGGCTGAATGGCCTCTTCCTTTGCTGTAAGATTCTAAGTTTCTGGAGGTTCGCCTCTTAGTCTCTGCCTGTCAGGACTGAAAGCCAAGTTTCTGCTCCTTCCTCCTGACGCTCTGACATTCAATCTTGTGGTTCTTTATCTCCGAAAGTCTTGATGACCAGATGTAGATTGTGGTGTTTAGAGTCAACATCTTCAGGAAGAGAGGAAATTGGCAGATAATGGAGGTGGGAGCTAGGGGAGATGTTTGCTTTGGATTTGGGTGAGGTGCGGTTTTCAGTGTTGAGGATGGGCCTATTCTTCAGTCAGCCTGGGCAACAAGCACCCACAGCCGGGTGTGTCAGACTGCAGCAGTTGGTCTGAGGTAGTGCACTCAAAACCTTATTTCATCTGGGACATTTGATCCAGGCTGAGAGTCAATCTGCCCCTTCAAGCGGATGTTATAGATCCCAAGTTAGTAACTTGATGAGGTATCCAAGCCAGGGGTGTACCATCTACAAGATGCACTGCAGCAAGTCACCAAGGCTCCTTTGACAGCACCTTCCAAACCTGTGACCTCTACCACCTAGGAGGACAAGGGCAGCAGACAGATGGGAACACCCCCACCTGCAAGTTTCTTTCCAAGCCACACACCATCCTGACTTGGAAATATATCGCCGTTCCTTCACTGTCGCTGGGTTAAAATCCTGGAACTCCCTCCCTAACAGCACTGTGGATGTACCTACACCACATGCCTGCAGCGGTTTAAGAAGGTGACTCACCGCCACCTTCTCAAAGGCAATTAGGGATGCTCAATAAATGCTGAGATAAAAACAAAAAACTACTGCGGATGCTGGAAATCCAGAACAAAAACAGAATTAGTTCTGTTGAAGGGTCACGAGGACTCGAAACGTCAACTCTTTTCTTCTCCGCCGATGCTGCCAGACCTGCTGAGTTTTTCCAGGTAATTCTGTTTTTGCAATAAATGCTGACGGAGCCCACGTCCCATGATTTATTTAAAAATTCCCTCCGTCAGCTGATACTAGCAAAACCAGTTTAACTGGCCCCACATATTATGCTGTTTGTGGGATCTTAGAGTCATAGAGGTCTACAGCACAGAAAAAGGCCCTTCGGCCCATCGAGTCTGCGCCAGTCAAACAAGCACCCAACTATTCTAATCCCATTTTCCAGCACTAGGCCCATAGCCTTGTATGCCATGGCATCGCAAGTGCACATCCAAATACTTAAATGTTATGAGGGTTTCTGCCTCTACCACCCTTTCAGGCAGAGAGTTACAGATTCCCACCACCCTCTGGGTGAAAAAATTCTTCCTCAAATCCCCTCTAAACCTCCTGCCTCTTACCTTAAATCTATGCCCCCTGGTTATTGATCCCTCCACCAAGGGGAAAAGGTCCTTCCTGTCTACCCTATCTATGCCCCTCATAATTTTATACACCTCAATCATGTTCCTCCTCATAGAGTCATAGAGGTCTATAGCACAGAAAAAGGCCCTTCGGCCCATCGAGTCTGCGCTGGTCAAACAAGTACCTAACTATTCTAAACCCATTTTCCAGCACTAGGCCCATTGCCTTCAATCTCCTCTGGAAAATAACCCCAGTCTATCCAATCTCTTCTCATAACTAAAACTCTCCAGCCCAGGCAACATCCTGGTAAATCTCCTCTGCACTCTCTCCAGTGCAATCACATCCTTCCTATAATGCATCTTGCTATGTTTCTACAGTGCATGTCATTGAGCATCAGTTCTCTTTTTTCACTCCCCTGTTGTGTGTAAAAGCAGCTTTGCATTTATATAGCACCTTTAGCCTAGTAAATGAGCCAAAGGGATTCACAGGAGTGGTTATCAGACAAGTTTTGACACCAAGCCACATAAATATTCAGTCGGGTGACGAAAAGCTTGGTCAAGGAGATGGGTGTTAAGGAGCATCTTAAAGGAGGAAAGAGAGGCAGAGAGGTTTAGGGAGGGAATTCCAGAATTTAGGGACCCGGACAGCTGCCAGTGGTGGAGTGACCAAAATTGACAATGCTCAAAAGGCCAGAGTTGGAGGAACGCAGAGATCTCGGCCAGTGGGCAGTGGGACTGGAGGAAGTTAGAGATAGGGAGGGGACGGAGTCCCTGGAAGGATTTGCAAATAATTATGAGCATTTTAAAATTGTGGCATTGGCGGATTGATAGACCAATTAATCTGTTAACACCTCTCAAGCGTCTCATGAAAAATTTTGAAGAGCAGAGGAGTTCTCCCCGGTGTCCTGACCAATATTCACCCCTGAACCAACATCACCAAAACAGAAACAGAATTACCTGGAAAAACGCAGCAGGTCTGGCAGCATCGAAATCACTGTTAGTGGGAGCTTGCTGTGCGCAAATGACCACCAGGTTTCCCACCTTACCACAGTGACTACACTTCATTGGCTACAAAGCATGTTGAAAGGTCCTGAGGTTGTGAAAGGTGCTATAGAAATGCAAGTCTTCTTATCATTTGGCTCCGTCATCTGTGTAAACGCTCCGAATCGTCACTGCACTTTTAAAAGGCAACTGACTCCCATAAGGGACACATGACAAGGCAGCGAATTTCTTTGCTCGAACTTTTATTGGAAAATTATTTTACAAAAATTAATCTTCCAAAAACAACAATAAAAAAAAAAGGAAATCTAAGCAGTCGTTCTACAAAATGAAATGTTCTATGTACAAAACATCACTGTACAAGCCCCTGAAAACCCCCATCCTTTCCCCTCACCAGGCGACCCTCACTCAGGAGGGGCCAGTAGCCCTTTAAAGCCGCTGGTCACCTGAATGAGGTTGGGAGTTTCAGTGTTTCGGGACTGAAATTTGCATTGGTAGAGAATCTGCAGCCTGATCGAAACTCCATGGGAAAAGGAATTGGGCAGGGGGGGTGGTGAAACAGGCGGCTGATTCGCTGACGCCTCTTCTGTGCCATCCCCCTCCCCGCCGGGCAAATTCCGCCCCCCCCCTGCGTCTCAGTATTAAAAGACTTGTGTCCTTTCTCAACTTGAAAGGACTTCTTCCTTCAAGAAAAATAACAGCATTTGGCTCCCCTAGTGGCTCAGTCAGTAAATGCACCTCCTAGCATTGAAGTGGCAAGGATCAGAAAGATCCCAGGTTCACACGCACTGTCAGAACAGTAGTCCAGAGGGTGGGGCTGCGTGGGTGGTTGGGGGGGGTGGAGCGGGGGGGCAATATCTGCTGTTGATTTCAGTGACCCTTGAAGCTGGGGGAGAAAAAGCCAGTCCGGATTCCCCACTTTTGATCGCCAGCGGCAGGCACCTCACGGTTGAACAATGGGCAGACACTCATTGCTCTGGCTCAGACTGACCCACTCGCTACCCACCAGCACCGGATGTCAGCGTCCTCACGACGCAGCGACGTGTATCAGATCGAAAGGCGCCACTGAACGTGTTTGCAGGAGTGACAGGGTCTTTTCCTCGTTTCTCTCTCTCTCTCTTGCAGAATGAGACAAAACAGCCAAACGCCATCACCCCTTTTGAAGGCAGCGCCCCCTCAAAGGGCAAAGACTTGTCAGAACCACAGGTTTTACTATCACTACCACTGGCCCAGTTTAAACACAGGTTCCCTCAATGTTTTTTTTTGTTTGTTTGATTCGCTGAAAACGTCAGTTGGTCTTTCGCGCGTTGAACTAAACAAGGACTCAAACTGAAACATCACACAGAAATAAATAGCAGTCTCGAAGCCTGTTTGAAACAAAAGAATCATGGAACACGCAGCCTTCCTTCGGATGGTGCACAAAAAGAAACAACACAGAATTAGGAGCCAAGTCCACCATATTTCATCCCTGAGGTGGATTTGAGTAGCCCGGTATTTAGCTCTTTGATGCAGCTGTTGCACAGCCATAGCTACAAGTTTATCAAAACCTTTCCTTTTTTCTGGTAGGTACGAGACACCCCATCAGTAGCGTGCATCTGTAAAACCGTCCTCAGTGCTTGTTTTAAATGGGGCAGAGTAACTTTAACCGCCCACTTCCCCACTTCACCAAGCCACAATAAACACGTAGGACTCACTTGCTTCAAAGCGACAGTGAGCCCGACGAGTTTTTTTTTTTGTCACTTAATTCCAGTTTTGGTTTTCCTCCAATCTTCGGGTGCTAAGGGTGGTGTGTGGGTGCAGCAGAAATCGGGAAAGCGGGTAGGTCGTTTTGGTCATGGAGTCTGCCTCTCTCAAGAAGTCATTCTTGGTCACACAAGGGGAATGGATTCCTGAGGGAGATGTATTCCACCACTGGAGAAATGTGGGTCCCAAACCAACTTCTGGTGGAACATCCAAATTAAAGTCCCCCCACAAGGAGATTTGCAGCCATGACGAGTTCCTGTCTGCCAGAAAAGTGGTTATACCCTGTATTGTGACTCCACAAAACCCCATAGTACAGTACTTTAAGATCTAAGTGCAAGGCTGATGCCAATATGTAACCTCGAATATCTGCCACTGGAGTGCGATTCTCATCTGGCTTTAAACCCAGAACGCCAGATGTAATGGGCAGTGCTAAGACCATTAGTGGCCTTCCAATCCCTCCTTTGCCCAACTAACACCCGAGCCCTCACCTCTGATTCATGTCCCAATTGAACCCGACCATTGCAGCCTGCTTTGGCCCCGGTCTCGGGATGCTCTGCTCCGAAGGGTTTCCAGGGTGCTCAAGGTTATTTCAGGTCAAGGAAGCACAGGAAGAGCTTTGCTACAGACCAGCCAACCTCCCACAGAAAGGGCTTACAGTTTCAACAGCCTCTACACATGCTGGTCACTCCAACAAAATAATCTACATCTCGGTCATGAAAAGACGAGTCATCTTTTCCTTCTCTTTTTCTCATCACATCCGTCCAGCGGAGTCAAAAGTTCTCAGAGGGGCGTTCCAAAATTCCAACAATCCCCTCAGGGATTGACCAAGTGGCCCTTCCCCCAGCTCCCGAGAGTTCATCTCCACCGAGGCATCCGGAAGATGGCCAAGGTATGCATGAAGAAGTTGAGAAATGTCCAGTACCAGACTGGCCAGCGTCTCCGATCCCACTCCACAACCTGCAATATCAAGGAGAACACCGAGGTCATTAAGGAGAACGCTTACACCCTTACACCCTTTGCAAATCTCTCACTGAGACACAAAGAGAATTCAAGATTGTCACATTAATTGTCAATTTCCAGTTATGAATCTATGTACGTTATCAAAAATCTTGCTGTCCCCAAACCTTGCTTCCTGTTGTCAAGACTTTTGGTCATGTTTTTCTGGCAAATTTTACCATCATTAATTGCTAATGTCAATAATTTCCTATTCAGTTTTGCTATGTCAACAGTCACGGTGTATTTGCAGACTCTACCCACCAGGTGTCTCTGTGGGCCCCATTTCCGATACTGCACTCCCAATTTCATCTTCAATATAATTTTTTTTTTGTTTATACATCAACTGTTTCTGGGCAACGTCAAGGGAAATGTTACAAGTTATTACCAAAACATGGAAATGTTCTTAAAATATTCCAGGGTACTTTGATGGGTTCATACTGCCGATATGTACAGATAATTGTTACATTGCCAGCAGAGTGAACACTGTAAATATGAGATAGTTACTGGATTTCTTGCTCCCTTACACCAGGTAGCTCCATAGCTAAGCCCACTGCCTAGCCCGGACCGTGCAGACAAAGGTCATTCACTGCCATGTGCTGAACTAGCAGATTGACCACGTGAACAGTTTTGTGGAAGATTTCTGCTCATGGTTTGCTGACCTACATTGGCTCCTGGTCCAGCAACACCCTCTATTTTAAAATTCTTATTCTAGTTTTCAAATCCCTCTGTGGCCTCACCCCTCTCTATCTCTGCAATCTCCTTCAGCCCTGCAACCCTCCAAGACCTCTGCATTCCTCCAATTCTGGCCTCTCGAGTATCCCCAATTTTCATCGCTCCACCTTTGGTGGCCATGCCTTCAGCTGCCAAGGCCCTAAATTCTGGAATTTTCTCCCTGAACCCCTCTGCCTCTCTCCTCCTCTGTGACGCTCCTTAAAACCAACCTCTTTGACCAAGGTTTTGGTCACCTGTCCTAATATCTCCTTATGTAGCTCAGTGTTAAACTTTGGGATGTTTTATGACATTAAAACTGCTATCAAAATACTAGTTGCTATTGTAAGGAAGATAATCTTTGTCGCTATTTTCCTTTAATCAGTGCAGCACACAGCACAGAAGGAGGCCTTTCAACCCATCATGTCTCTGCTGGTTCTTTGAAAGAGCTGTCCAATTATTTCCACTCCCTGCTGTACAAACTTTTCTCCTTTTCAAGTGTATATCCAACTCCCTTTTGAAAGTTACTATTGAATCTGCTTCCACTGCCCTTTCAGGCAGCACATTTCAAGGTTGTACAACTTACCGTGTGAAAATATTCTCATCCCTCTCACTGTTTCTTTTGCCAATTATTTTAAATCTGTCTCCCCTGGTTACCGCCCCTCTAGTCAGTGGAAACAATTTCTCCCCATCTATTTTCACTTATGAAAATAAGGTGAAGGAAGCAGGAAGCAGGGGGGTGCTCCAGGTTCAATTCCTGGTCACCACTGACCTCACCCAGGCTCTCTCTGTAGCTTCAGTTAAAATCGCTTGTGACCCAAAATGGGACAGGGAGAATTGAACAACGTCAGCAACATGAAGAAGATCAGAGAAAGGCTATCGCAACCTCAGGATGTCTCAAAGTGCTTTACAGCCAATGAAGTACTTTTTGAAGTGTAGCCACTGTTGTAATGTGAGAAATGCAGCAGCCAATTTGCGCACAGCAAGCTCCCAACAATCAGCAATTTGATAATGACCTGTTCTGGGTATAAAAATTGGCCCCCAGAAAAACTCCCCTGCTCTTTATCAAATAGCGTCGTGGGATCTTCCACATCCACCCAAGAGGGCAGACGGGGCCTTGATTTAAACGTCCCGCCAAAAGACAGCCCCTTCTAGGAGCGTCAGCCTGGATTTTGGCTGCAAACGCTCAGCAGGTAAGACAGCATCTGCGGAGAGCGTAGGCACTGACCAGCTAGCTTCACGAGTGGCTGTTGGAACAATAGATCACTTCAGATGTTAGTGGAAGTCGAAGGATACTCCATCTCCCCTCTCCCAGCAGACAACATGTCCACATCCCGCCTACCCCTTCCCACCCAGCCGTGCCCGGTGAGTTAGTGATTGCAAGCGAAAACGTGCAAGAGGAAGCGATCCTCTTGAGTACTTGTTACGGTTTGACACAGCAAGAGGGACTATGCCTTTAAAGATCCTTGATTTACACAGCGAGCTGTCGGGTGGGGGGTAGGACACTCCACTCCTAAACCGCAGAAGCCTGCAGTCTGCTTCTTGTGATGACAATCAATTTGTTTATGAGCTAAAGGCTGGGCTGGATTGGGCCGGTGCCCAGAGGCAAGCAAGTGGAGAGGGAGTCACGAGACGTTCAGGCAGCTGCCCAGTGAGTCAGAGGCTAAAAATAAAACAGTGTATATAGAGAGTTTACACGGAGAACCAGGACTAGAGCAGTGAGAGCAGCGAAGCTTGTAAAATCGCCTCTCAGAGTAGAGCGGGGGCAGTGTGTGTGTGTGTGTGTGTGTGCAGGGGGGAGCAGGGGGGTTGGTGAGCAGCGGGAGAACTCACACACTGTCAATAACATACGGTGTCATCCACCTTGAATATCGTTAAACATCCCGAGGTGTTTCACAGGAGCGATATCAAGCAAACTGTGACACTGAGCCACACGAGGAGATATTAGAACAGATGAACAAAAGTGAGGTAGATTGTAAGGAGTGTCTTAAAGGAGGAAAGAGAGAGAGAGAGAGAGAGGCAGAGAGATTTAGGCTGGCTCTCCTAGTGCAGTCCTGTCACCCATCGACCCTCTCAGGTGGATGTAAAAGATCCCACGACACTATTTCAGAGGAGAGCAGGGGAGCTCTCCCCAGAGTCCTGGCCAATATTTATCCCTCAGTCAACATCACAAAAACAAATTATCGTGTCTTTACGACATTACTGTTTGACGTGCGTGGATTGACTGCCACATTTCCTACAATACAACAGTGACACAGCTTCAGAAAAGCACTTCATTGCCTGTGAAGCAATTTGGGTTGTGAAACGTACTATGGGAATGCAAGTCTTCCTTATTTTCTGGTTTCCTGCTGTTTAGCCTGGGGGTTATTTTACACTGAACTAGTTGATGGTGATTTTATAGCTGGTTTATCAAGATACCCTGGCCTTATCAGATTTTCTTTGTGAAAGTGCAGAGCCACAGGCTTAGTTTAGTTTCTCAATTTCACTGTAGTGCCAGTGATTTGGTCCAGGGCAGCTCTATTCAGCAGTTGGAATTTTGTATAGACCTGTATTCCGTGAAGCAAAACATACACGAGGAAGCCTGTCCCATGATCTTCTCTTTTCCTTTGCCATTTCATTCCGAGATGTCATGAACTGGTGTAAAGTACCCCCCTCCCCGGTTTCTGCTTTACGCTCCTGTTAAAGACTCAGAAATGCAGAACTTGAGCGCACAGTCCAGGCTGGAATCCCAGTGCTGCACTGTCGCAGGTGTCAGTCCCTCGGGCAGACCGAGACTCCCGAGGAACACAAGGAAAAGGAGCTGGAGTAGACCATTCGGCCCATCGAGCCTGCTCCGCCATTTAATACCATCATGGCCGACCTTGGGGTTCAACTCCCGCTCCCCCTTTCCCGTGATGATTCCGAGAGATCAAAAATCTGTCTGTCCCAGCCTGAAATGTGTTTTTTTTTTTGATTGATTCTTGGGATGTGCGTGTCACTGGCTGGGCCAGCATTTTTTGCCCTGAAGGCATTTAAGAGTCAACCACATTGGTGGGGGTCTAGAGTCACATGTGGACCTGGTAAGGATGGCAGATTTCCTTCCCTAAAGGACATTAGTGAACTAGGTGGGTTTTTACAACAATGATTTCGTGGTCAGCACTGGACTTTTTTAATTCCAGATTTTTATGGAATTCAAATTCTACCATCTGCTGGCATTGACTTGGGTCTCTAGATTACCAATCTAGCGACAATGCCACTACACCATCACCTCCCCCCTTCAACAATGGAGCATCCACAACCCTCTGGGGTGGAGAATTCCAAAGATTTACAACTCTTTGAGTGAAGAAATTCCTCATCTCGGTCAAGTGCTGGGCTGGGGTTGGCGGGCTGGGGTTGATGGGCTGGGGTTGGTGGACTGGGGTTGGTGGACTGGGGGTGGTGGGCTGGGGTTGATGGGCTGGGGTTGATGGACTGGGGGCGGTGGGCTGGGGTTGACGGGCTGGGAGGGTGAGCTGGGGTTGATGGGCTGGGGGTGGTGGGCTGGGGGTGTTGGGCTGGGGTTGGCGGGCTGGGAGGGTGGGCTGGGGCTGATGGGCTGGGGGTGGTGGGCTGGGGTTGATGGGCTGGGGGTGGTGGGCTGGGGTTGGCGGGCTGGGAGGGTGGGGAGAGGGGCAGGCGCGAAAAGATCCAGCAACATTATTTTGGAGGAAGGGTAAAGCCGTGAGTTCTCCCCAATATCCTGGCCCACATTCATCAACTCAACTCAAAGTTGCTCCTTAAAAAGACATTTCAGCCCATCGTCCATCAGAGAGAGAGAGCAAGGAACCACTGTTATTCTCTCGATACGCCACCCTATGGACATACAGTCAGCTAAGGCTAAAGTACAGCACTGAGGGTTCATTGACAAATGCACTGCCAAATGTGGAACAGAGCGATAGAGATCAGGAAGACTCAAGTCTGTACACAGTTGGCAGCTCTAGGGGAGAGGGGTTACCAAAACTGGCCTGATCGAGGGAAAGGGCGGGGTGGGGGGTGTGGAAGCCATAAATTAAGCGCCTGATGGTCAATATGGCTGAAAGCGGACGTCCGTCGAGGACAGCGGGAGGCTGGTACTTGGCAGTGATGCCCCTCACAGTCCAATAGTTGGCCAACGCTGACCATGAAGTTCACACAAGCACAAAAAGGGGCCATGTGGGTGGGTGCTGTTGAGGGCTGCCACCCTTCTGTCGGAGAATGGGGTGGAGGGGGGGTTATGGCGAGGCGTGAGGAATTAGAGAGGAAGGAACATTGAGTACCAAAAACCTGGTTCAATCAGGGCTCTTGTGTTTTTTTTTAAACGTACATATACAGAAAGAAAACATCACGACCCAACAATTTTCTTTAATCCTAAACCACATCCCAAAATAGCCCAACTTGTTTTTTTGGTACATATGGGCCTTTTAAAAAAAAAGACGAGAGTTACGTCAGAGATAAAGCTCTACTTGTTTATATGCCTTGGTCCTGTCAGTCACCCTATGGGAGTGGCCAGAGGGCTGTTTTCAGACCTCATTTCCCTGTAAAATCACTGAGGAACATTGAGAGTTCTCCTGATGCCCCTCAGTCACTGCAGTGGTTGGAGGTGACTATCCACCTGGTTATCTTGTGACACTATTTACTAAATCAAAACTTTGCTGTGGTGGCTGGACCATGATTTCCCTCCCACAAAATCCCCTCCCTCTCCCCTCCAGTGAGGCTGCCTGTGCTGGCAAACCACTAGAGGTTCAGTAACAACAGGCCATGTGGTCATGGACAAAATGGGCCAAATCAGCCAGGCCTAATGTGGTACGCACCCCACACCTAGACATACACACAGACAGACAGACATACAGACATATACACACACAGACATACACACACACACACACAGAGACATAACACACAGACACAACACACACCTACACAGACACAGACATACACACACACGTATACAGATACACGGACACATAGACACAGACACACACAGACATAACACACAGACACAACACACACCTACACAGACACAGACATACACACACACGTATACAGATACATGGGCACACAGACACACACAGACATAACACACACCTACACAGACACAGACATACTTACATACACACACAGACATACCTATATACACACACATACACAGACACACACGTCTACCATGAACAGGGTGGGGAGTCAATGGCTAGTGATTCTCCAGGGTAATATTCCCTTCCTGAGCCACACCAGAGACTAACTCAACTGCTGGCCCCAGCTAAAATCAAGTAATTCAGCAAACTGTGGACTGAGCGGACAATCTTGTCCTCTGTACTATAAAGACTTGCATTTCTACAGCATCTTTCACAATCTCAGAACATCCCAAAGTGCTTCACAGCCGGTGAAGTACTTTTTAAAGTGTATTCACCTGTAATGTAGGAAATGCAGCAGCCAATTTGTGCACAGCAAGCTCCCACAAACAGCAATCTGATAACGACCAGATAACCTTTTTTTTTTGGGGGTGCCATATGAGGAATAAACATTGTGAATGCTCCTGTGAAAAGCCTTGCTTCATTTTATAAATACAAGCTGTTGTTGCTGCAGTCGCGTTAGGGTTGCTGTCTGTCAAGCTAGGGGGTAACAGTGCGGGTATGGTCGGGTAATGTTTGCGGTTACTCGGCACAGTCTTGAGGGCTGTTAGTAACCAGGCTCCTCATTTGCTCACAATGGATACGTAACTCCAGGCAAAAATGAACCAAATGACCCCCTCCCCCACTGTTCCCCCCTCCCCCCACCACCCCACCCCCCCCCCCCCCCCCCCCACCCACCCCCTGCCCCGGTCAGCCACAAGATACCTGGATCTGTGGATTGTTACCTTGGCCAGGTCCAGGGGAAGTTTCGCCAGGACATCCTCCAACTCATCGCTCGCTCTCCAAGGATCAGGAACCTGGGACTGACACACAGCCAAAAATTGAGGAGCTGCCCCTTTAAATGGTGGAAGGAGGGTCTGCAAACTCCACTGGTGGAATTTTACAGCCCCGCCGTGGTCAATGGACTTTAGGATGGCTCTCCGCACTTTATGGCCCTGTCCCCGGCTGCGATGGGGGCTGTAAAATTACGGCCCATTTATTTCCAAAGCCCTGAAAGTAAGTATTCCTTTTCTAAAATAACCGACAATGTCATCAAGAAAAAAAAACAAACCAATTCAGAGGGGCAACCCAACAAAGACCTTAACCATAACAGCAAAAGAACACAGACTGAAACAATAATTCTGTCACTATACTCTCCCCTCTCCAATTTCATTTTTATTGCTCAAGGTATTTTCCCTCCTAGTTCCCTCTTTAAAAACCTGAAGTTCCCCATCCGGAACACAAATCATCGTTTGTCTCCTGGCCATGTCTAGACAATGGTCAGCGAACTACATGAACTTCGTGCAAGGGGGTGGCGAGGTTGTAGAGGCTTCTGTGGCAAACAGTTTGAGAATTAGAACCCAGAACTACTCGGTAGTGGACTTGGGTATTTGTTTGGAAAAAAAAAGTACAATAATTTACTTTCATTCGGTATCTTTAAATTCTCAGGACACCCTGAATGCTCAACACTCAATAAATTTTCGTTGCGTCAGGTACCGTACTGGAGTCCTCAGGCACAGATCAGTAATCCAGTTTCCCAAAATAATGATCTAATTAATTTAAGCTCTTTCTCGTGCCTTTTTTATCTCAGTAAAAGTGACAGTGAAACTCTCGGATGCTCATGGAAACCCAACTGGTTCACCGACGTTCCTTCAGTGAAGGCAGCCTGCCATCATCGCCCACTCTGGGCCTACACGTGACTCCAGCCCCACACCAAAAGGGGCTGGCCTAGCAAGCCAGTCGGTTATTTCAAGAGGAAGGTGCCTTCTCTAATAGGATGGCAAATGGGCAATAAATGCAGGACTTACAGGTTGACTCCCACATCCTAAAAATGGAGGCAAAAATTGCACAGCAGCCGGTTCGCGAGATCCCAAAGCAGAAATGGGGGCCGGGATTCTCCGGGCCGCCATTGTGGTGGGACCCGCCATGGGGGATACGGCGGCCCAGCCAAAACTCCATCGACTTTCGGTGGGACCAGACGATCCTGGCGGCCGACAGGACCAGAAAATCCCGCCCGAGGCGAATGAGCAGCTCATCTAATTTGATGGCGGTGGCTGAAGGGATGAATGTTGGCCAGGACGCCAAGCAGAACCTTCCTTCCCTCCATTGAGTTTCAAGTTCAGGATTTGAGCTCCCGGAGTTCCAGTTCAGCAGTTTGTGAGGGACACACCAGCCTCACTGCTACAGGTGTGAGTGTAGAGACCTGGGAAGGTCAGCCCCCCCAGGCCAGGTTGACCCACAGGTGCTGAGTCACACAAACCACAGCAAAGGTCCTCAGATCTGATCCTTGCTCTGTGACACTGTCGCTGGGGGTGCAGTCACCGCCGTCGGAACATATGGGATAGATAGCAGGGGAAGACCTAAAGGTGAACTCACCCTTTCCATGTGATAGGTGTGCAGCTGGTCTGCCATCTGCCGGAGTTGGATTCCAATCTGTCTGATGATGGCCTCATCATCCCCTGCCTCCTGATGGGAGTTTCTGGCTTGCGTTGTAAGCGGTGAGCCAACGCCTTCATCCGACATGACGGGCTGAATCTGCTGGGACCCACCTGGAAATATTTGGACAAGAGCGTCAGAACAGCAGCAAGTGGTGTCGCCAACAACCAATGTGTGCCATCCATATACTGTTTCCCCATCATTCTTTGACTGTCACTGTAAGAGATGGTACAATTCAACAACAACTTGCATTTATATAGCACCTTTAACACAGTGAAACATCCCAAGGCTCTTCTCCAGGAGCAGTTATCAACCAAAATTCAACACCGAAACACAGAAGGAGATATTGGGACAGATGACCAAAAGCTTGGCCAAAGAGGCAGGTTTTAAGGAGCATCATAAAGAGAGAGAGAGAGATGGGTAGAGAGGTTTAGAGAGGGAATTCCAGAGTTTAGGCCCCAGGCAGCTGAAAGGCACAGCCACTGATGGTGGAGTGATTAAGATCTGGATGCGCATGAGGCAGTTATCTCAGAGATTGTGGGGATGCCGGAGATTACAGAGATAGGGACGGGGTGAGACCATGGAGGGTTTTGAAGACAAGGATGAAAATTTTAAATTTAAGGCCCATGATATTGTTCCCCCAATTCTGTGATTCTCACTTTAAGAGATGGTGCAAACATCACATTTCTGGACATGTTAATTGACACTGGAAATGAGCAGTCTGTCTTAGCCTGACACAACGAGTTGCAAAGGTTGCAAAATATACCATGTGACTCAAATACAAATTCCCTTATGTTGGGCACACGCTCACCTCTGAGACAAGAAGGCCATGGGTTCAAGTCCTACTTGAGAGACTTTAACACAAGCTGACGCTCCCAGGCGCAGTAGTTAGGAAGTGCTGCACTGTTGGAGGTGCCGTGTTTCAGGTGAGATGTTAAACTGAGGCCACACCTGCCCTCTCAGGTGGGCCTCATTGGTCCCAGGGCACTATTTCAGGCAGGGAAGTTCTCCAATGGGTTCTGACCATTACTTATCCCCCAAAGCAATACTTGCTACAGACAATCTGGCCATTTTAAGGCACTTTGGGACATTCAGAGGTTGTGAAAGGCGCTATATAGAGATAAATGGACTAAATTGTTATCACAATGATTCGATCCTCAGGAAGACACTTGTTACTTCCAACACTCAAGTCCAGGCCTGTTATGACAGATCAGTGGTTGGATCACCTGCCGTGCATCACATTGTCCAACCCTAACCCAGGACTTAAGACTGATCACATGCAATGACCTATTTACCAACTCATTTCATAACCTGTTGCTTGGTTGGTCACAGACTTCCCCTCCATCTGTGGTCATTGTTCTCCTAGTTCCTGTTGACTGAGTCTTAGACGGATCAAACTAGCTCAGTATCACCGAGTGCATCCTGTCCTGGAACACCCTGGACAGGAGCCAGTGGACAAGCCCTCTCACCAGCCGAGCCTCTGATTAGCGACCTGTCCTTTCTGAAATTACGGCAACCTCTTTTCCCCTTTGCTCTCGATCCGGCCCACTCGACAAAGTCTCTCACTAAAAGGTCCTATTCAGTGTTTCCGAATCTTTCTCTGGTGGGTAAGTTATCGACTGGCACTAAGATTGCCACCTATGTTTAAAGACTTTAAAATTGGCCCGGGATGGTGGGAGTGGGGGAGGAGGTGGGAGTAGGGGAGGATCCTGATGTTTTAATTTCATTTTGATAAAAATGATTTGGAAAACCTTGGGCGACTATATTTGGGGCATCGTGGGTCTCGATTGAATGTTCAAAAAGAGAGCAAAGAACACGAGACTTTGTGTTTCTCTAGCGCCTGCGGACATCCCAAAGTGCTTCAAAGTACGCTCAGAGTGTGGTCACTGTGTGAAGTGGGAAACGCGATGGCCAATTTGCGCACCCCACAAACAGTGATGAGTCAGGAGCGTTGGCCAAAACTGGCCGCAGGCTTTCTGGCCTGGAGGCAGTGACGAGAGGAGGAGGAGGAGGGTCCCTGGCGTGTCAGGGTGCTGGATGATGATGGGGTCAGATTTGGCTGGGCTGCAGCTCGCTCCATGGGCTTGTACTTTTTTAACACCAGCCCCTTGGCGATGATTATGGACAACAGCCCAGGGCCAGTGCAACCCGACCCCTTGGCAACCGCTGACTTCAAGCGTGAGGATCATCTGTTTATATTGAAGCTGTTTTCACACAGGGCAACATGAAAAGTGCCAAATGACTCAGCTCCTGCAGCAAAAGGAGACAGATTTTCCCGTGGGACTTGTGAAGTCCTGTCCGATCCCCTCCCTGTGATGTGGGAACTGAGATGTTATAACCGTCAAGAAAGGCTGAACAGGCTGGGGCTCTTTTCTCCAGGAAAGTGAAGGCTGAGGGGTGGCCTGATCGAGGCTTTCAGGGGTCTGAAAGGGTTCGATAGGGTAGACCTATTGAAGATGTTTACAGATGTGGGCGACACCAGAACTAGGTGAACTATCAGATAATGACTGATCAATCCAATAGGGAATTCAGAAAAAAACTTTTTTACCCAGAGAGTGGTGAGAATGTGGAACTTGTTAAGGCAAGGAGTGGTTGAAACAAATAACGCAGATGCATTTATGGCGAAACTGGATAAACATGTGATGGAGAAAGGAACAAAAGGCTACACTGCTAGACTGAGATAGAGAAGAGTGGGAGGAGGCTCATGTGAAGCATAAACACCAACAGAGACCAGTTGGGCTGAATAGCCTGTTTTTGGGGCTGTAAATACTACCTCATTCTAACGTTTCAGTGGGAGGGTGTGACAAGGGATCTGATATCCCACCACTTCCTGCAAAATCAGCAAAAGAGCCCCTTCACAGAGGGGAATTTCTATGAGTTATCTGTAGCTGAAGCACTGCTGATGGGCATTCGGATGAAATGTGATCCCGAGATGCCTGTTACTGTCACTAAACATTGCTGCTGGCAGGGTCCCTCTACGGTTCTACACTGACTGAATATTTAAAGTGAAACTTCAAGGAGAACAACCTCCCCCCCCACCTTAAACTAAACACATGAGCGGAGGTTACTTATACAAACAGATCCTGCATGAGGCAAACATTACACAAAACACACCAGAGAACATCTGCACATTCCCCGACACCGTCACTCTCCCCGACACCGTCACTCTCCCCGACACCGTCACTCTCCCCGACACCGTCACTCTCCCCCGACACCGTCACTCTCCCCCGACACCGTCACTCTCCCCCGACTCCGTCACTCTCCCCGACACCGTCACTCTCCCCCGACACCGTCACTCTCCCCCGACACCGTCACTCTCTCCCGACTCCGTCACTCTCCCCGACACCGTCACTCTCTCCCGACACCGTCACTCTGCACTGTCTTTTGTCCTAGCTTTGGACAGTTGAAAAAGTTGACTCAATGATTGCTGGCAATTTGGTGAACCATGTGGGGCATCACAGTTCATCCTGATCCTCTCCTCCAATCATATGCTAAATACTACATGCAGCACACGTCACTTGACAGAGTTCAGGAGAACCCTAACCCTACTCCTCAGCAGCCTTTCATGCCCCATCAAAGATCTGGCAACATGCAATACAAGAGGAATGGTCACTTGGAACAGTGTACAGGAGAACAGCTTGTACCCACGTGCCCCTGTCCCTACTAGTGCCCTATTCCAGCCAGCCCCTGCCACAGTCAGCCCCATATCCCAGGCACAAGCTAGTGCATGCCAGAGGATAGACAGAGGGTGGGAAAATCATAACCTCTAGAATTCCCTCCCTAATCCTCTCCCCACCTCCATCTCTCTCTCTCCACCTTTAAGACACACTTTAAAACTTCTCTCTTGGACTCTGGGTGAAGTTGTTTGTCTAATTACATTCCTGCAAAGTGCCTTGGGATGTCTTATTTAATAAGGGAGCTATATAAATGCAAGTTGTTTTTGAGAGCAACAGCCCTGGTCTAAAAGGAAAAGTGAAATTTCACAGTACAACATCCTGAAAAAGAAAAAAAACTCAGCTTCTAAATCGGAAACAATGAGATATAAAAATAAACCACCTTTAGAGGCAGCGGGTTCTCAAGGATTTATTCATTTTTGCTGTTTTAAAATATCTTTGCAAATGGTGTTGTCACCCCTTAGAGAGGAGTTTTCACACCACTGATGTAGTGACTCATTCCAGAGTTAGTTTAGCAACAGCTTCAGTAAACACACAAGTGCTACTGCATAGTCTAGCTTAAATATCATGCTGGCTACCCATATGCTTACCTTAAATGTCTGCATTAATAAGGCTGCATTTTTGAAGCTGCTTGCTGTACTAACTAATATTCAGGAAGAGAGGGGCATGTCTGAACTTGTCTACCAAGGTATATGACAGCTAGGAGCCCACAGGCCAATCGAGAGCCACCTATTGATTTCTGTGAAAGTCACTTTTACTTTCTCTCCTCCTCCTCCTAAAGGGGCTCTACTCATGCTCGTGCTGGGCAGCAGACTCATAAGGAGCGGCCACTGTTCAGGTGCAAACCAAGACCTTGAGGGCTGGAGGGTTGTTTAGCTATGGGAGGCATCACAGCCAGAAGCGCTAAGAGGCACCGGCTGGATCTCCCTCAGGCGGTGCTCAAGCCCCCGGCCCCCTTCCAGTGTGGAACCAGCCCAACCAGGCCACAACAGTCACTGGTTCGATTCCCAGCCTCTCCTGTGCAGTGTGATCTAAGCAGTCAGGTCACTACAACTGGAAGGGAGAAAAATCAGTCAGCGTTCGCACCCGCCCAGTGATTCCTGCTAAAAAAGGTGCGGACACTGGTCGAGGGCCAGATTTGGCTAACCTGTGATGCCTTTCATACTCAAATAGCTGGCCACCACTGACGAGATTTCTTGCAGTTTCTGTGAAATTCATATTTTTATTTTCTCTCCTCCTCTCCCAAAGTTGGTGGGGGGGGTGGGGGGACGTCTCATATTTAGTGCCCAGAGCACAGGCACCTCCATCCCCTCACCTGGCTGACTGTTCAAGGTGTGAGACCAAGACTTTGGTGGCTATTTGACTATAGGAGGAATCGCAGCATCCGATGTTTAAAGAACCGAGCTCAGGCAGGAACCGCAGCCACCGTGGTACCAAGTGAACAGGGCCGGCGGCACCTGCAGAGCTGCGCGTCAGTACCACCCAGCAGCTTGAAAGGCAGGAAAAGAGCAGGACGCCAAAAAGTGAAACACCACCGGGTGATCCGAAGTCTTACCAGGAAGCGGGCTGTCGGACATGGCGTTCATTCCACAAGTGAGCGGTCCTCCGCA
Source organism: Cetorhinus maximus (assembly GCF_964194155.1). NCBI lineage: Eukaryota > Metazoa > Chordata > Chondrichthyes > Lamniformes > Cetorhinidae > Cetorhinus > Cetorhinus maximus. The sequence continues at coordinate 17,554,615 of NC_135910.1, read as the reverse complement.
GCTCGGAGTTGTCACTGAACGATTACAGTATTCCCTCTGGTGCCTGACGGGATGGGTATGAGCAAGGGGCTTAGGTGAATATTGAGCGGAGGTGGTGGCAGTGCAGTTGGCGAGGCTCGATTGGACTTCCCTTGGGATGTGTTCCTGGGCGTGTGGATCAGACGAGTTTCCGTCATCGAATGGTTTGGCCATGCTGCAAACCACCTGGTAGGAAACAAATGGCAAGGATTAAGGCCAGGCCTGTCAGACAGAAAGATTAGCATTTCTATAAACACCTTTCACAACCTCAGGAGGTCCCACAACTCTTTACTGTTAATTAAGTGCTTTTTTATTTAAAGTGTTCAAATGTGGGTAATGCAGCAACTAATTTGGGCAAAACAAATGTGATATTGAGCAGATAATCTGTTCTGGTGATGTTGGTTGAGGGATAAATGTTGGCCTGGACACCAGGGAGAGCACCCAGAGCTTCTTTCAATAACGGTGTGGTATCTTTCACCTCAACCTGAGAGGGCAGACAGGGCCTCAGTTTAATGTCTCACCCATAAGGCCACCCCTCTGACAATGCAGCACTCCCTACCCACCGGGAATATCGGCCTGGGTTAAACTGCTCAAGTTTTGGGAGCGGGATTTGTACCCACAACCTTCTGACTCCTAAGGCGAGAGTATTTCCCCTTGAGCTACGGAATGTCCACTAGTCCCTTCAGACTCGCTGCAGCCAATGAAAGGCAGCATGTTTCATCATCTTAAAGGGACATCGTCTTTGCTGTGAACTGCTTGCCAAGGGAACTCCATGCACAGTGCACAGAGTTCACAACCTCTAGGAGGTGAGAGGTGACAGACATAGTGCCAGCCCCTGGACTTCATGCACATCTCCAAACACTCAACAAAGAGCATCCTTCCCCCCACCTTACAGCTACGGTTTCTGTGCAGCCAATATGGCAAAGGTGGGGTACACTTAAGCAGAGTACCACCCTCACTCTCATTAATTTTTGCCCCCTTCTCACCCATGTTGTTGGCAACCCCTCACTACGGCATGGGTCCTTCTGGTGTCTTGACCCACTGGCCATTATTCATGGGTGGGCTTCCACAGTGAGCGTGAGCTGGATGTTCAACTGTGCAAGGCATCACTTCTCTTAACACATGCTGCCACATTGCTAGGGGGGGACTCAGTTTCGCGCTGTTCCGCGCAGCATGTGCCCGAGCGAGCGCCCCACCTGGGGCAGACAGTTCCCCTGTGAGGCAGGAGAGCTGAAATCAGAAGCTGGGGTAATGCAGGTTCTGCCTGTGCGGGAGGGCCGGTAAGCAGAGGACACCGATTTAAGGAAACTGGCAAAAGAACCAGAGGCGGCGTGAAAAAAAATAAATGTACGCAGCAAGTTGTTGTGACCTGGAAGGCGTTGCCTGAAAGAGCGGCGGAAGCAGATTCAATTTCAAAGGGGAGTTGGATAAATACTTGGAAAGGGAAAAAAAGAATTGCAGGGATTTGGGAGGAAAGAGCAGGGGAAGTGGGACTAATTGGATAGCTCTTTCAAAGAGCCAGAACTGGCACGAATGGCCTCTTGTCTTGTATTAGTCCAGGATTTTCAGTTGCCCTCATCCTTTGCGGCAACCCTGTTAACTAAGCTGAACTTATAAAGGCTGTGAGAAGTTTGGTAATGGGCAAGCAGTTTAACAAGCTTTTGCATTCAGGATCGCTGGCGGCTGGTAGTAGCACTTGCAGTAAAACACAACTTTCCCCTCCCGAGATTCTAAATTCAAATCTCAGTCACGGCCAAACTGAACTCACCCTCAATAGGTGAGCGGTCAGGTCTGCCGAGGGGGCCTTATTAAAGCAACTCCTGCTGCAGCTTAAACCGAAATCTTCAGGAATACTTTGGCCTACAGATTCTGCCATCTCCTCTGCCTCTGATAATCCAAATAAGGATTTGAAGCCGGGATCCTGTTAATGGTTTAGAATAGCAAACTGAACCACCACAGTACTGCACCCCTGCGTTTCAGCTACCTTCCCTGTTTCCAATAACAGCCAAGGAGTCAACTGGAACAGTTCCCGATGGCTCATGTGGTGTTTGATGCAGCCCCAGACCTCAATCTGTGTGGAATTGTTTTTTTATTATTCGTTCATGGGGTTTGGGCGTCTGTTGGCTGGGCCCATCCCTAATTGCCCTTATTCTCAGGGCATTTAAGAGCCAACCACATTGCTGTGGATCTGGAGTCACATGTAGGCCAGACCAGGTAAGGACGGCAGATTTCCTTCCCTAAAGGACATTAGTGAACCAGGCGGGTTTTTAACAACAATCGGCAATGGTTTCATGGTCAGCATCAGACTCTTAATTCCAGATTTTTATTGAACTGAAATTTCACCATCTGACATGGTGGGATTCGAACCCTGGTCCCCAGAGCATGAACCTGGGTCTCAATTAGTTGATGTCAGATGGACAGCTGCAATTAGCCCCTGGCCTTGGGGGGCGGAAGTGGACAGAGGCTGCCCCTTCTAAACACCATCTGTGTTTAGACTGTGATGGCCTCATAGTCGAACAGCCAGTTGAGAATGACTGCCTAGGGTCACAGGAGGAATGACAAATGAGGGGGGAGGGGGGGGGGAGCAGCAGCTGCTGAACCTAGAACCGGAGCCAAACAACAGGCAGTCCCTTTCAGAGAGCGGGTGGGTGTTGTGGGGGGGGGGAGAATTTAACACATGTGCCGCTAAAAGGCGCTGAGCCGCGGCTCTGCAGATCCTGAGTAGGCCACAAGGAGCCGCTGCTGTGCACTCGCTGCCCGGCGGATTGTTTGCAAACAAACACCCACATGTTTCCAGCGAGAAGAGTGAGGAACATTTAAAGCGACACTGCCCTTCGAACGGCGAGCACCCACATTTCATTAAAAACGCCAACCACCCTCACTAAAGACGTCAAAAGCCCGCGATGTTTCCACTACGTTTCTGACCGGCTGCTTTCTTCAATTGCACTAGACAATGGAAAAGCAGCCAGGAGGAGCTGATCTGGGTGACGGAACGGAACACAACTCATTCGAGCCAGCTCTTAAATGTGAAAGCACATCCGAAACTTGAAGAAATTCCGCAATGGTTGCCGTTTTTGTTACAGATTTGAAATATATATATATATATTTTTTTTTGCAGAAGGCGGCAAGAACATCCTCGCTTTAAAATCCAGGTTCTCACACCGCGACACGATGTGACATGTCTGAGCTCCGGACACCAACTTCACATCGTCAACAATAACAACTTAGCAGGAGGAATATCATGAGGACGTGACTCGAAAGCCTTCCCCCTGGTACATACATTCCCAGTGGTCAACCCATGGCAACTAAATCCAACCTAATTTAGATTAGCACCAAACAGCCTCCTAATTGTCTTTTTTTTTTAAAAAAAATTAAAAATCATATTGCTTTTCCAGTAAACGAGCGCAACGTTGACCATTCTTAAAGACAAATCTGTGCCGATTTTAACATCTCTGTTCATTTCCCAGCCGACCTGAGTGCAGTTAGTTGCAATTTTCCCAAGGGAATTTTTTTTTAAATTCAAAAATTAATGGGGAATGAATCTGTGGGTGTGGAAACTCCTCACCTGGAGGTAACTTAACAATCCCCGAGTTTGCAAGAGGAGAGAATATCCCACATCGATTACAGCGTTTAATTTTTTGTAAAAAACAATATAAATGCAACATTTCAAATCTTGAAGGAACTCACCTGTGATCGGTTTCAGTGTTTTTTTAAAAGGTCATTGTCCGCAATGGGCCTGTCCTTCACCCGTCACCTTTCACAGGAGGTAAAACAAGACAGCATTTTAGACCATAATCCCATATATATATATATAATAATAAAACATTCACTTGCACTGTTATATCAAGGAGGCGCTGCTTCACTCTGAAACTCACCAGCAAACAACCCTCAAGGCAAAGGAACAATCCTCCTCCTTTGTACGGTTTCTATGGGGCTAGTGCATATGTATTTTTGTTAATCCCCCCCTTGAATCTCTTTGAGCGCCGCTGTGATGGGAGTGAGTCATTCACAGTCCATGAAACACAAACTGAATTCTCAGCCACTCTGTTCCCAATATCACACTCCGCGCCTGACGTAAACTCCTCGTCTAACAAGTCAGGACTTGTTACCCATGTGGAGATTCCCCTCTTAAAGGGGCACCGTCTCGGTCCAGCACAGTCCCCCACACACACACACTCTCTCTCTCTCTCTCTCTGTGTGTGTGTGAACTCTGCGGAGTCTAGAAATTCAACACCCCTCCCGCCCCCACACCTTTTTTATTTATGGTCGGGCGATCTCACCAGGATAGACGGACATGGGCTGATGCCTCCTCTCACTGTTGCTAAAAGCCTGGCTACTTTCTTAATTCCCGCTGACGGGCGGTGAAGGTTTTGCTAAGTTAATGCGGAGTTTCCTCCTGCCATCAGCCCCCACCCCCCCGCCAGCCCGCTGAAGGCACCAGGAGAGTGGGTGGACCCGTTGCCACATCGCCAGGGGAGGGCATTCGCTCTCTGGACCTGTGTTACATAAGGAGCCAGTTCTCCAGAGAACGGCCTGCGCATCCTCTTTTACAACTGGGTCCAGTCGGACGTTCCTGGAAGGTTCACTGAAGTTGATCCCTGTCCCCTTACATTCCCCCGCTTCCCCCCAACCCCACCAACTCCTCGCTGGGATTCACAATCAACTGAGACAGGAGTTTGTCTCAGTTCACAAGGTCACAGAATCTCAGCACGGAGGACACGATTATTCAGTCCAGTATCTCACCTGTACTTTTTTTTCGCGTGTCAGCCCAGACACTGATTGTTGACGAGCTATTCGACTGCATAGGGCATTATTGCTAAGCCCAATCCTTTTCACACCTGGCACACAGACAGACACACACACCTTGCACACACACTTACCTGGCACACACTCACCTAGCACACTCACCTGGTACACATGCACAAACTCACCTGACACACACACACACCTGGCACACGTACACACCTGGCACATACACTCAGCTGGTACACACACGCGCCCGGTACACACATGCACAAACTCATCTGGTAGACACACATACACACACACACCTAGCATACACACTCACCTGCTACACACACAAACACACACACTCACCTGGTACACACACAAACACACACACACACCTGGTACACACACTCACCTAGCACACACACTCACCTGGTACACACACAAACACACACACACACCTGGTACACACACAAACACACACACACACCTGGTACACACACTCACCTAGCATACACACTCACCTGGTACACACACAAACACACACACACACCTGGTACACACACAAACACACACACACACCTGGTACACACACTCACCTAGCATACACACTCACCTGATGCACATACACACACCTACCTGGCACACAGACACATACACACCTGGCACACACACACCTGGCACACACACACACACACCTGGCACACACACACACACCTGGCACACACACAAACAAACCTGGCACACACACCTGGAACACACACTCACCTGGGATGCACACAAACACACACAGCATCACACACACACACACCTGGCACACACGCCTCACTCATACCTGGCACATATGCAGACACTTGCAAGTTTGCACAGTCTCCTGCAGGAGTCACCAGGTCACCTTCAGTAGCAGGAACCCTGGTTTATTCCTTCTTCCCTCACCCAGACACCCTAACAAGTATGCTGTGGCTGAGATCAGCAGAAACCAGGGGTCAGTAATGGTTTATCTCTAAGCTGTATGGGGAGTGGGATAGTCTCAGTTAATAACAGGGAGACAGGAACTTTCTCAGACCTGAAAGTGGTGCCTCTGATGGGGGGGATGCTCACTACCCCCTTACCTCTGGGGTTCCTGTGGATTCCAGTGCTGTGTGGACCAAAGACCAATACCTTTAATAACATGGACAGCCTTCTGTGAATCAACACAAATTCTTATCTTTGTTACCTTGATCCAAAGTGGCTACGTTTTTGAGAATGGGAGTTTTTTTGTTTGCAAGATAGAAGACAATGGTGAAATACTCGTGTAATTTGCACATTTAAGTCTGGCAAGTCCTTTCTTCCCTCAGTTTTTCTCCCTCTGTTGTTTGTTCTGCCTCTCCCTGACTCAGCACCACATTAAGCAGTTTATTTAACTGATCACATTGGCTTCTTCCTGTTCCATTTGTTCTAGACAAACTTTGACACTGAGTCGCCTAAGGACATTAGACAGGTGACCAAAAGGATGGCCATAGTGATAAGGTTTAAATGGCAGACATGTTTAAGGCTGAAATTCCACAAATGTGCATTCATAACACTGAGTGCTCCTGGGAGCTAAATAACTTTTTTGAAACTCAGTGTGATTTCACCCCTAAGACAATCTGGGTTTTATTGCAAGCTACAGAGATCTATAATATAAAAAAATAACTCTACCCCAAGAGATGCATTTCAACATTTGCCACAGCCAAGTACAGCTATAGTAATATAAAAGCAATAGTAATGGTACTCACCACAGAGATGGTGCAGGTACTTGCCAGAAAAGGTGTCTGGAGATCAGCACTGTTCAGGAAGTGAGTGGATTGAATGAGATAACAGACTGCTCTGCATGATTCTGACACCACCCTCTCCTCTCTCAAGTAAAAGTCTGAAGTCATTTCCTTTAGCCCACAAGTCACACTGTTAGACCAGTCACATTCCAGTCTAGTCTAACAGCAGCTGTTGCACCCAAACTCCTGAGCCAACTCCTAACTACTTCCCTCCCCACTAAGGTTTTTTTTATTCATTCATGGGGTGTGGGCTTCGCCGGCTGGGCCAGCATTTGTTGCCCATCCCTAGTTGCCCTTGAGAAGGTGGGGGTGAGCTGCCTTCTGTTTGTGCCCAAACCCCTCCCCCCTCCCTCTGTAACTTCCTCCAGCCCTACCACTCTCCCAGATCTCTGCGCTCCTCCAAATCTTTTTCCTTTTGAGCATTCCCAATTTTAATCACTCTACCATCGGTAGCTGTGTCTTCAGCCGTGTGATCCCTAAGCTCTCAATTTCCTCCCTAAAACTCTCCATCCCGCTCTCTTCCCTTAAGATGCTCCTTAACACTTTCCTCATTGACCAAGCTTTTGGTCACCTGCCCTAAATCACCTTATGTGGCTCAATGTCAAATTTTGTCTAGTTTACCGAGCTTCGCCAGTACATCTCCCGAGTGAGCATTGTAATGTTGTGAGCTTCTAGAGTGAGTTCTGGCAGACTATTCACCTGAGGTGGGCTTCACAGTTTTTGACCAGTGTGCACATCACTGGGTCAAAATCCTGGAACTCCCTCCCTAACAGCACTGTGGGTGTACCTACACCACATGGACTGCAGCGGTTCAAGAAGGCAGCTCACCACCACCTTCTCATGGGCAACAAATGCTGGCCCAGCCAGCGAAGCCCACATCCCATGAACGAATTAAAAAATAAATTACCAGCAAGGACCGCAGGGTGAGAAACTGGGCTGGAAATTCCCCCAAAACTACCCCCACCCCATGCATTATCATGGCTTGGTCTGGGTTCTCCCAAATCAAAGCTTGATCACGTGGATTTTGTTGGAGGATGTGAGGACTCTCATGGTCGAAGTGCCATTGGGACCAGATGGCAGATATGCACAAGGGTGGGATCAAATAACTAAATACACACCCAGAGATTAAATCTGAGACTGATACTGCTGGGCACAGTATACATGCACCAAACTATTGCTCCTCTGACCAGCTTTAAACATAGTTATTCACATTCAAGCAACTGTACACAATGTGGCCTACACCACACCTACTGAAGGCTGTGCCCTGATAAACCCTTCTACACTCTTTATCAGATGTTAATGGCTTTATAACTGAACTTCAGTTCTAGAAAGCGAGCCCAGTAAACTCTCTCCATGTTCAGCATCAGCCTGTGGCTCAGTGGGTTGCACGGTCACCTCTGAATCAGTGAGTTCACCAGGACTTTCCATTAAAGCCAGCCTGACACTGAGGGAGCAGTGCACTGACGGAGGCGAATCATTCGAATAAAACGTTAAACCGAGGCTTCATCTGCCCTCTCCTGGATGTAAAAGATTCCAAAGCCACTATTTCAAATTCGTGCGGGCGGGGGGGGGCTTCTCCCCGGTGTCCTGGCCGATATTTATCCCTCAGCTAAAAAACAGATGATCTGTTCATTACCACATTGCTGTTTGTGGGAGCTTGCCGTGCACATATTGGCTGCAAATGTCATTGGCTGCAAAGTGTTTTGGGATGTCCTGAGGTCACGCAAGACGAAGCAACTGCTTCCAGTTATGTGTACCGTGATGTGTATTTTTAGTAAACAGGCTGTGTAACGTTAGGATTGAGATACATAAGTTGTTGCTGACTGTCTTAATGTTCCTGTTGCTGCGACTGGAGTGTTGAGAAGGAGCTGGACTGTTTCGCTGCAAGTTCACAGTCTCCACCGGCTCGGGGTCAGGTCCTGAGTCACGGAGGCTCAGAGTGTTGCTGTCCTCACCAGGATGGCATGCTGTTCTGCCACTCCTGCAAGGCTGCTGACAGTTGCACTTCCAGCTGGCAAACCCCGGAGATCAGAAATATAGCTATCCACGTCACCATGCTCTCACAACTGGCATTGTGACGTTTAATCTCTCCTGCCATTTTCAAAATTCCTTTTCTCGCTGCACTGCCTCCTCTACCCTGGCGGGAAAACCAAACTCACGTTCATATATCACCTTTGGTAGCCTCAGAATGTTCCAAAGCACCTTACGGCTAACGAACTACTTTTTAAAATTTAGTCACTGTTGCAACATTGGGAAGCGCAGCAGCCAATTTGCACACAGCAAGCTCCCATGAATAGCTATTTTTTTTTTCTTTATTCTTTCATGGGGTGTGGGCACCGCTGGCCAAGGCCAACATGTGTTGCCCACCTCTTATTGCCCTTGAACTGAGTGGCGTGCTGGGCCATTTCAGAGGGGCAGTTAAGAGTCAACCACACTGCTGTGGGTCTGGAGTCACATGGAGACCAGACCGGGTAAGGACGGCAGATTTCCTTCCCTAAAGGGCACTAGTGAACCGGATGGGTTCTTAGGACAATCAGTGATAGTTTCATGGTCGCCGCTAGTGAGACTAGCTTTCAATTCCAGATTTTATTAATTGAATTTAAATTCCAATAGTTGCTGTGGCGGGAGTTGAATCTGTCCCCAGATCATTAGCCTGGGCCTCTGGATGATTAGTCCAGTGTCGTTACCACTACACTACCATCTCCCCCGAATGTGATCATGACCAGATAAGCCTTTTGCAGTGATGTTAGCTGGGGGATAAATACCGGCCATGATGACCTCGCTCTTCCTACGCTGGTGCCATGTGAAACTCCACCTGCGAGGGCAGAAGGGGCCTCGCTTTAACATCCCACCTGAAAGACGGCACCTCCGACAGTGCAGGGCTTTCTTGGCGCTGTCAGCCCAGATTTAGTGCTCAGGTTTCTGGAGCGGGGCTTGAGTCCATGGCCTTTCGACTCAGAATTGTTGTCGGTCATTCCTTGTCCCTGTGATCCCTGAATCAGCAGCAATTGCAACATTAGAGCCTATAATTTCCTGACTCCCAATTCCTGGGAGTACAGCTCTAGACTTGGGCCAGGCGATCACACCTCTCGCCTTATCTCTCAGGCACCATTTGAAGGCAGCATGAAGTAAGTAATGGGAAATGGCTAACCACACAGACATAACAGTAAATGTGCCACCTTACATTAAATTGGCAAGTGATAGCTCTTTTCACACAAAGATTAGAAAGTGCACATCAGGACCTTTATCAGGTGAGAAAGGCAAAATTGACATCATGAGTGTGATACTGATAATCTGCGCAAAGATGTTCCCACAGGTGTTGATGACAATGGACTTTCTGCCCATCCATTCCAATGAGACCCACCAATCTCCTGCCTTCACCCTGCTGTCTCTTCCAGATTTCATATTTCGCTTCCAACACTTTGAGACTCGAGTGATTTGTACTCTACGTTTAGACAGAAAGAAAGTTTGTGTTCACACTGAACCCAAACGCGTCCCAAAATGTTTTACAACCAACAGCTTTGGTGGAAAGAAAGAATTGCATTTCTATAGCGCCTCTCACAACCTCAGGATGTCCCAAAGCATTTTCATGAAGTAATTTTGTAACCACTGCTGTAATGCAGGAAACACAGTAGCCAGTTTTCACTCAGCAAGCTCCCAAAATCAGCAATAAGATCATTTTATTTGTAGTGACATTGGTTGAGGGATAAATATTGACGCCGATATTAGGAATTACTTCCCTACTCAAATAGTGCCATGGGATATTTTACTGAGAGGGCAGATGGGGCCTCAGTTTAACAAGGCAATAACTTGTAACGTGGAAATCATGTTTTAAGGCAGCGCTTCCAACTGCGTAGCACTCTCCCAGTACGGACATTAGAGCATCAGCCTTGAATTTATGCTGAAGCCTCTGTAGTGGGACTTGAACCCAGAAGCTTCTAACTCCGAGGCAAGTGTGCTACTCGTTGCTGATTTTATATCACCATCAGCTTTTGTGTTGCCTGGTCCCCGCTGGGGGACACACCCTATGCGGAAGTCGACAGAGGACTGATTCTGTTCACGTGTGATGCTTCCCAAAGTCAAATAGCTCACCAATATTCACGACTCACACAAGCAGAAGAGTGGCTCGCTATCAAGGAGCTGCCTGAGCGCTGGGTCAAATGCCTTGTAGGGAAATCAAGTAGCTGTGTGCCTGTTTGACTGGCATACATCTCTGGGAGGCCCCAAATAGATTATTGGACCTCACGTCCCTGCACAAGGGGTCAGCAGGTCAAGTTAGAAGGGCTGGGGGGAGAGGGGGTGGTGCAGGGATGGGTGGTGAAAAATCTGGGTAAAAATTAACCTAAACATTAGTGATCGAGGGAGACTTTTCCCCTTGCTTGAACAATGTTGCTGAGAGCATTTTGACTGTAATATTGCCCTTAAGGGATTTGTGGCGGCAAAATGGCACTGTAAAGATTTTGGCAATGTATGTATCAATGTATGCATCATGGTGAGATGATCACATACGAAAACTATTTGCTGAAAGTCCCTAAAAGTGGGCGTGTTCTGATCAAACTCCACAGAGAGATTTTTTTTTTCACCGGGTCAGTCCAGGGTACAGACACTTTACTCCATCCCATTCACTTCGAAATCTTCCTTCTCAACCAATCAGATGCCAGTCACGCCACATTCTTCTACATCATTGACTTGCCACTGCTGATTGGATGGGACTGAGGTGCATTACATCACTGCTGGCCAATGGAAGGCCATCAGAGAGAAAATTACATCATTTTACCTCCTGTGTACCAACTCGAAAGACCAAACATTCAAAACAAAGGTATGAATTGTCTACAACCTTCTCCTTTCCCTGTCAACCAGCCAAGCCATTTTTGATTTTTACCTGGCAGATACTTTCCATCATTACCCCCATTCTTTACCTTAACTCATCACTTGGTCTGACAAAAAGGTTACAGAGCCTTAACTCTGTTTCTCCGTCCACAGACGCTGCCTGACCTGCCCAGTATTTCCAGCATTTTCTGTTTTTAATTCCATCCCTCCTTCTCTGTCTTCCCGCTCTCTTTGCTGCCATTGCAGGCTTGAATCAGCTTCCACACATACCCTGGTGACTCCCGCCAGCTCTACCTCTCCCCCATCCTCTCATCCCTTCTGCTGCCACTGTGTTGACTGTCTTTAGTAGGCCGACAGCTGGTCTTGCACAAGCCGAACATTCCCCCAACTAAACATGAGTAAGATGGAAACCATCGTTTTCAAACACTCGCCCCTCACAGCTGCGTCCCAGTTTCCAGTCCCCTTCTTCCCTCTATGGCTAATACCTCAGTCTGAACCAGACTAGATAGCCAGTGAGACCCTGAGCTGAGAGACAGAGAGACGGAGAGAGTGTGGGCAAGAAAGAGAGAAAGAGAAAGACAACTTGCCTATATATATATATATTGCCTTTCATGACCGGGATGTCACAAACTCTTTACTGTCAATTAAGTACGTCTTGGACATATGGACATACGAATTAGGAGCAGGAGGAGGCCACTCAGCCCCTCGAGCCTGCTCCGCCATTCAATAAGATCCTTGGTGATCTGATTGTAGCCTCAACTCCACGTTCCCACCTACCCCCATTAACTTTTCACCCCTTTGTTTATTAAGAATCTAACTAGCTCTGCCTTAAAAATATTCAAAGACTCTGCTTCCACCGCCTTTTGAGGAAGAGAGTTCCGACACTCAGAGAGAAAAGTTTCTCCTCATCTCTGCCTTAAATGGGCGATCCCTTATTTTTAAACAGTGACCCCTAGTTCTAGATTCTCCCACACATGTAGTCACTGCTGTTTGCGGGAGCTTTCTGTGTGCAAATTTGGCCTCCTACCTTACAAGGGTTACCTTACCTTACCTTACCTTACCTACATTTCAAAAGTGCTGTAAAATGCTTTGGGACATCCATGAATGATACTGTGTAAAAGCAACTGTTTCCTTTGTTCTCAACTGGCAAAAAAATGTGTTGCTGAATGCAAGAACTCAGCCATTGAAAAAAAACAGGAAAGCAAACCATTGTGTGTGCATGTCTGTGTGTGTGTGTGTGTGTATGTGTGTGTGCCCGCTTGTGCGTGTGTGTGCGTGCGTGCTTGTCTATGTGTGCGCACGTGCGCATGTGCCTGTCCATGTGTGTGTGTGTGCACACACGTGTGTGTGTGTGTGTGTGTGTGTGTTTGGGCATGTGTGTGTGTCTGTCTGACTGTGTGTGCTTGTGCCTGTCAATGTGTGCACGTGTTTGTGCGTGCTTGTGCCTGTCTGTGCGTGTGTGTGCCTGTCTGTGTGTGTGTGTGCGTGTGTCTGTCTGTTTTTCCTTTTTAAGTAGCAGATCTATTTACATAATAAACTGCTGAGACACCATGTATATTTGTAGTATCTCTGGAACGTATTTCCATTTGTCTCACCCAGGCTCTGGTCAGGTGCAAACCTCCCAGCCACTGACATCAGTCCCAGGTGAGCATGTTTAATTCTGCGCAATGGGGTCGTGTTGTGTGTAAAAACTACTGGTGTTTGTCAAGGTGAGGGGATTGGTAAATGGAACAGTGCTTTCACCTTGAGATGCAATGCAGAGTGTTCATGGAATAGTCTGTGTCAATAGCAGGAATTTTGAGCTGGCCTTCAATTGGAACACTTGAAGTGCCCAGTAGCTCTGGCTCAGTGGCCACCCACACTGACCTCTGAGCCTGAAAGTTGTGGTTTCAAGCTCCACTCCTGTGACATAAATACATAATCCATCCAGCACTGCCAGTGTGGTACTGAGGGAGTACTGCACTGTCAGAGATGCTATTTTTTTTTGGATGACAGATTAAACTGAGACCCTGTCTGCTCTCCCAGGTGAATGTAAAATATCCCATGGCACTTTTCACAGAAGAACAAGGCAGTTCTGCCTCTGCCAACATCAGCAAAGTAAACAGATTATCTGTTTGTGGGATCTTGCTGTGTAAAAAATGGTTGCTGCATTTTCTACATTACAGCAATGACTATATTTCAGAAGTATTTCATTGTCTGTAGAATGTTTTGGGACATCCTAAGGTTGTGAAAGGTGCTACAGAAATTCAATTCTGTCTTTCTTTCAGCTTTGGATGCTGTACTGCAGGAAAAATGTCAATACTACAGAGGGGATAGAGAGTGATCCGCTTGAAGGATCCCAACAATAAGAGGATCCTAAAGAAGGCAGACTAGAGAAGGTCCAGGTGAGGTGTGCAAAGTTAGGAAAAGTTTGGATAAGAAATCCAGGGTCAGGTTTAGAAAGACTGAGATCAGTGAATTTAGCATAGCCTGAAAATTGAGCTTAGGACCTCCTCTGGACATGGCTCAGAACACTTTAACCCATTGAACCTTCCCATCCAAATACACACAATCCATCTATAGTTGCCAACGCTGGTTGGACGTATTCCTGGAGATGTCACCACATTGACTTCCGGCCTCTCACTCCCCAATCCCCCCCAAACCAACCGCTCCCACCATTGGTCGTCCGTCCACCTTCTCCCACCAATCGGAAAGCAAGCAGACTTTTCATTGTCCAATTGGATGGCTTATGGCTGTCAGCCAAACAGCTGATTTTGCCCCATCTCCGATATCCTTTGCTCTTTGGAACCAAAGTGTTGAAAGACATTTTTTTAATGTAAGAGGACAATTTTATTAGTGTCTCTGTGATTTTCCTTCTGGGTTTCTCTCACAGTGGTGTCCAGTGGACACTTATCTTAATTCCCCCAGACTCGAGAACAACCCTCTAATGCTACAAAAACCCTGCATTAATCTTTGTGGGGTACATTTTTCCACTCTTGGCTAGTTTTAACAGAAAATCAAATGGAAGTACGAGGTGGGTTTTTGTTGTGCCTATATTTATGCTAAAATTAGCAAATAATCAATAACGTATTCCCCCTTGAGTTTCTTAAAACATTTGTGTAAAAGTTTAGTGGCGCCTAAGGCAGGAGAGTGTAAACTTTAGAAGAGAGTGAAATATGAGAATAACACTGCGATAAGTTACTAGGATACGAGGTTTCATTTTCACTGCTTGTGTCATCTGAACTTTTATTAAAGGGGAGGAGTACTGTGAGCTGTCACGCGCTAAAAGGCAACTGGTCAAAGAAGTTTATAAGGAAGGGATTCTCCATCTTTAAACCCATGGAAAAAGTTTGGAACCTTTGATTTGAGCTTTACTCTTTATAATCCCTTATTGGGTTTATTAGTGACAATCTCATATTTATGTCCATTAGTTTTGATATTCCCCACAAGTGGACACATCTACACCTACCCTAACAACTCCTTTCATAATCTTAAAGCCCTCCATCAGCTCACCCCCACAGCCACCCACCTCTTTTCTACAGAAAAGAGTCCCAGCCTGTTGAGTGTTAGTTTATATAACCTCTCAGCTTTGGTATCGTATTTTTTCCATCCTCTCCAATGCCGCTGTATCGCTTTTATAATATAGAGACCAGAGCTGTGCACAGTACCTCCAGGTATGAGCAAACTAAGATTCAGCAAGAGTTGAATACAACTGCTCCACTTTTCAATTCTATCCCTTTAGAATTGAGCCTGGTTTGCTTTTTTTCAATGATCTTATTAAGCTGCGTCACTACGTATAATGATTCGTGTGTCTGTAGCCCCAGATCCTTCATTTACAGAAGGAGTATATGACCCCTTTATTCTCCTTGCCAAAATGTACCATCTCACATTATTTATACTGAAACCCATTTTCAGTTACTGTACACTTGATCGAATATCTTACTAATGCTCGGGGCGAAATTGGCTTTCATCAGTTACATGAAACAACGTCATAGGAAATTGCTCGTGTTTTCAACGCCATATTCGATTGGAGAAGGAAGTTGTGCAATTCAGTACACACCTGACGGATGATTCTATTGGGAGCCCATTGAAGGCTAAACCTACGTTAGGGTGAATGGCACCGGCTGCCAACCTCGAAAGCGCCAACAGCCAAGCAAGGGAAGACATAAGAACATACAAATTAGGAGCAGGAGTAGGCCATTCTGCCCATCGAGCCTGTTCCACCATTCAATAAGATCGTGGCTAATCTGATTGTGACCTTAATTCCACTTTTCTGTCCAGCCCCACCATAACCCTTGACTTGCTTGTCAATCAGAAAACTCAACCCTAAATCTATTCAAAAGCCCAGCCTCCACTGCTCGCTGGGGAAGAGAATTCCAAATCCTAACCACACCCTGAGAGAAGAAATTCCTCCTTATCTCCGTCTTAAATGGGAAACTCCTCATTTTGAAACTGTGCCCCCTGGTTCTAGATTTCCCTATGAAGGGAAACACCCTACTCAGCTGCCAAACCCCCTCAGAAAAGAACAGGAACATCAAATATATAGTGGCACTGAGACACTGCAGAAGGAAAAGATTAGCATTTGTATAAAGTCTTAGGACATCCCAAAGTGCTTCACACCCAATGACGTGCAGTCACTGCTGTTATGTGGACAAACACAACAGCCAATCTGCGCACAGCAAGCTCCCACAAACAGCAATGTAATAATGACCAGATAATCTGTCTTATTGATGTTGGTTGAGGGATAAATAATGGTCAGGGCACCAGGGTGAACTCCCCTTCCCTTCTTCGAAATAGTGCCGTGAGGTCTTTTTAACATCCACCTGAGAGGGCGGACAGACGCTTGGTTTAATGTTGACATTTGAAATATGACACCTCTGACTACGCTGCACTGCAGTGTCAGCCTAGAAAACCTAGAAAACAACTCACTTCATTTACTTAACTCCAGGACTGTATGTGAAAGAAATCCCACCGTTCCCCCTTCTGTTGGCAGGTTAAGTCACTAATGAGATAAACGGAGAGCAGCTTTAGCAACACGTGCTGATGGGTTGTGGTTTTGTAACGGAGGGAAGGAGGAGACTTTGCATATTGCTGGCCTGCTCCTCACAGGGGGAAAAAAAGGTTGACTCATTCTTTGAAAGAGCCTCAATGACATCACTCATTTTTTAATCTGTATTATGTGAAGCAAAAAACAATAACAGCCCTGACAAACACACTGAGATCATCGTTTAATTTAAACTGTTACTGAGTGCTGTCTATGTGAGGTCATTCAGTTCCCAGGTGATTGGCTGAGTGTTGAAGCTCGGCTGTATCCATGGCTTAACTGAAGTCAATGATTTTTGGTCCATGAGAGAGAGAGAGAGAGAGAGAGAAAGGTAGAAAAGAGAGAGAAGAGAAACAGAACAAGCAAGGGACGAAATAACAGAGACACAGAGAGAGCAAGAATGGCAGATATAGACAGAAAAAGATAGACAGAGAGGGCAGAGAGAGGTAGAAGAATATATGGAGAAAGAGAGAGAGAAAAAGACAGAGGAGAGAGAGAGACAGGTACACAGACAGGGAGAGAAGACTGACAGATAAATAGGGAGAAGGACTAAGAGAGAAAAGAGAGAGAGACAGAAACAGAAGACAGGCAGAGAGGGAGAGACAGAGAGATAGGTACACAGAGAGATCGAGAGAGAAGACAAAGACAAAGATAAACGGGGGGAAGGACAAAAAGAGAAGATCGAGAGAGAGAGACAACAATAAACAAACAGAGCGAGAGACAGAGAGAAACAGAGAGAAAACAAACAGAAGCAGGTGGAGAATAAAAGAACAGAGAGAAAAAGAACAGAGACAGATAGAGAGACAGATAGAGAGACAGACAGAGAAAAAGAACTACTGAGACGCAAAGACGGACAAAGGGAGAGAAGGAGAGAATGAGAGCTTTAAATCTGAGATAAAAATAAAGTGGTCAGTGTATGAACAAGGCGTTTTTATGTAGGTTCCATCAGTTTTTGCTGCGCCCATGCTCTTCCCTCTGCTCCTGAAAGCCTGTTCTCAGTGGCACCGCGGTGAGTGATCATTACCATGTGGGAGTTGTGGCTGTGAGGGGTAGTGGTCTCGTCCGTAACTGAGTGCAAATTGGTCTTCGACATCCAACGCACAGGGACTTTCCAACTGGAGGTGGTCTGACAGGGAGGCAGGGGGTGGAGGGGGGACGGTTTAGTTTTCGGACAGTAGTCAGAAGCAGGAATCCTGGTTGATCCAGACTCCTGTCTCAGGAGATCCAAAGCCAGTTCTGTTGCCCTAATTGTCATCCCGACTGTGACCTGCTCCAGCACAGGGTGGATTCTCCTAGTCGGACATGGCGAGAGCTGACACACAGTTTTAATCCGTGTTTTACTCTGGTTTCGGTCAGTTCATCTCTTGTTAGATCCTGTTAGTGTGACCGCCTGTGCCCCATGCCCTTAATACATGGGGAGGTTTAATGTAACACACAAGAATTAATACTGTTACAGCAGATTTATATTGATCAGTCGACTTAAGGCATAACAATAACAAGTATTGATATAATTTAATATATTCATTGATTTAATCAATGAAACGTTCAAAGGCATTTCTATTGCTTGCTGTGTGCAGCACTCCTACCGTCTTCCTGTCAGCCGTAGCTCAACGGTTAACCTTCTCGCCTCTGAGTGAGAAGATCAAAAGTACAAGTTCCAGAAAACATGAGCACAAAGCCCAGGCTGACCCTTCCAGTGCAGCACTGAGGGAGTGCTGCACTGCCGTCTTTCAGGTGAGGCATCAAGCTGAGGCCCGGCCTGCCAACCCAGGGCATGAAAGATCCTGTGTTGGTATTTGATAACTTGCGCTATCTCTCCAGTGTCCTGGTCAATATTTTATACATAAAACCAAAATCACTCTCAAAACAGCCCAGTCATTTGTCACGTTGCTGTTTGTGGGAACTTGCTGCGCACATTTGGCTGTCACATTTCCTACATCACAACAGGGGACTCCATTTCAAAAGCCCATTGATTGGCTGTGCAGCACTTTGGGACACCCCGAGGTCGTGAAAGGCGCTATAGAAATGCAAACCTTTCACTTACTGTTCTTGCTGTTCTGATTCTCTGTCTCCCAGCGCTCACCACCTTGGGGGAAAACAGCTGGCCGCCATTCGCTGTCCCCTCATAACCACATGCGGAAATCAGAAAAAGCACTATGTGGGAGCAGTGGGCGGCAGCCGTATAAAGCAGCGTCTCCTGGGGATAAGACGACACAATTTCCCAGTCGCTGACCTTTCAACTCTTGAATCTAGTGGCTCAGCAGGTCATAGTCATTACTGCTCAGAAGGAGGCCGTTCGGCCCATCAACTTTGTACCAGTCCTGAACAAGTTGTGACTTTGGGCAGCCCCACTCAGGCTCCTAATGGGCGTCTTGTGTCTGCAGTCCAAAAATTGGCATTCTCACTCAGCGAGGCTACAAGGTTTAGGGAGGGAATTCTCGAGCTTAGGGCCCAGGCACAGCCAGCAATCAAATAAAATCAATGTAAAGATCAAAAGGAATTGTATTTTTGGAGTGCCTTTCATGACCGCAGGCTGTCCCAAAGCGTTTTATAGCCAATGAAGTACTTATGAAGTGTAGTCACTGTTGTAATGTAGGAAACACAGCAGCCAATCTGCGCACAGCAAGCTCCCATGAATAACAATGGCCTAATGACCAGATAATCTGTTTTTGTGAAGTTGTTCGAGGGATAAATATTTTCCAGGACACCGGAGAGAAACTGGCCGTAGGATTGTTGACGTCCACCTGAGAGGGAAGACTTGGTTTAACATCTCATCTGAAAGATGACACTTCATCAGCCATCTCATCAGAGGAGGGGGCTATTAATGATTTTAAGAACTATCAAACACGGCCTAGCTGTGACCCAGCTCTGATTTCCCGGGGGGTCTCTTGGTACTTCAACCCCTATAGTCCAAGTCACGCCTCCCTGGAGAAAGAGAATGCTGAAAGGTCCTTGTGTTTAGTGGGTTCTGAAGCACATTTTCTCTTGAGATTGTAAATGCAAACTTGATAACAGGGCTTCTGACAGGATGCTAATGAGTTGTTGATAAGTACCAACTGACAATTCTTAAACTGCTGAAAGTTAAATGACATGATTGGGGGCCTGTTTGATGTAACAGCTGTAATATTACCTGTCAGCTGTGGTTCAGTGAGTAGCACTCTCACCTCTGTGTGCTCATCTCCCACTCTAGGGAGGTGCTAGGAATCGTGCGACGAGTAACTCCCCTCCTGACTCCCCAAAGCCTGTCTACCATCTACAAGGCACAAGTCAGGAGTGTGATGGAATACTCCCCACTTGCCTGGATGAGTGCAGCTCCAACAACACTCAAGAAGCTTGACACCGTCCAGGACAAAGCAGCCTCGCTTGATTGGCACCACATCCACAAACATTCACTCCCTCCACCACCGACACACAGTAGCAGCAGTGTGTGTACCATCTACAAGATGCACTGCAGGAACTTACCAAGGCTCCTTCCAAACCCACGATCACTACCGTCTAGAAGGACAAGGGCAGCAGATACACAGGAAGACCACCACCTAGAAGTTCCCCTCCAAGTCACTCACCATCCTGACTTGGAAATATATCGCCGTTTCTTCACTGTCGCTGGGTCAAAATCCTGGAACTCCCTCCCTAACAGCACTGTGGGTGTACCTACACCACAGGGACTGCAGCGGTTCAAGAAGGCAGCTCACCACCACCTTCTCAAGGGCAACTAGGGTATGGGCAATAAATGCTGGCCCAGCCAGCAAAGCCCACATCCCATGAATAAAATAACTCCAGAAGCTGGAGCACAAAATCTTAGCAGACATTCCCAGTGCACTACTGTGGGAGGGCTGCACTACCTTCTGGATAAGATGTTAAACCAATCAGCCCTCTCAGGTGGATGTAAAAAATTGCACAGCAGTCTTCGATGAGCAGTGTAGTTCTCCCCAGTGTCCTGGTCAACATACATCCCTCCACTGACATCTAAAAGCAGATGACTTGGTCATTATCATATTGCTGTTTGTGGGAGCTTGCTGTGTGCAAATTGGCTGCTGCATTTCCCTCATTACGACAGTGATACTCTTCAAAGTAATTCATTGCCTGTAAAGTGCTTTGGGGTGCCCTGATGTCATGAAAGGTGCTATAGAAATGCAAGTTTTTCTTTCCATGTGATCGGAATGGTTGGCGTTGTGCTCCACACAAGCCTTCTCCCACTCCACTACATCTCACCCTATCAGCAAGTCCTTCCGTTCCTTTCTACGCTCACATTGCAGCCCTGGCTGTGATTGGCTAATGACATAGAGCGCAGATCAGATTATGCAACCTCCTGATTGCCTGGTTTATGATAATACAAGGTTAGTCGGGTATTAAATCACTGAATCCGCTGGGGAATTCAGACTTTTATTTAGCTTCTTATTCACATTTTCCGTCGACTCAATTCCGGCTTCTTGAGCACCTCTGATTTCCATCGCTTCCCCATTGGCGGCCGTGCCTTCAGCTGCCTAGGCCCTAAGCTCTGGAATTCCCTCCCTAAACCTCTCTGCCTCACTACCTTTAGCTCCTTAAAACCCACCTCTTTGACCAAGCTTTCAGTCACCTGTCCCAATATCTCCTTAGGCTGATCAGTGTTAAATTTAGTTTGATATCGCTCCTGTGAAGTCCCTTGGGATGTTTTGCTACAATAAAGGTGCTATATAAATACACCTTGTTGTTGCGCCAGCTTTATATAGAATAACATAGTGTTTACAGCAGAAAAACAGGCCATTCGGCCCAACAGGCCAATGGTTGATATTTATGCTTCACGCAAGCCTCCTCCCATTCTACTTCATCTCACCCTATCAGTATATCCTTCTTTTCCTTTCTCCCTCATGCATTTATCCAGTTTCCCCTTCAGTGTATCTATACTGCTCACCTCAACCACCTCCCCGTGGGACCGAGTTCCACATTCTCACCACTCTCTGGGTAAAGAGGTTTCTCCTGAATTCCCTGTTAGATTTATTAGTCTTATATTTATGGCCCCCCCTCTAGTTCTGGCTTCCCTCTCCCCCCGCCCCCGACTTCCCCCCCTACCCTACTCCCCCCCCACAAGTGGAAACACCCTCTCCTTGTCCCCTCGTTCAGCTTCTGTTGGGTTTTGTTTTTGACATAGAAGGACGCTCGAAGGAGAAACAGTGGGAGTGAGAGATGTGGGGCAGGGTTGGGTTGCGTTGTGCTGACGTGTGACTATTATTTACTTGCCCGGATCCCACTTTGTTTTTCAAACGCAGGGGCACCTGGACGGCACGAGGCTATAACAGGAACGAGCAACTGGTGGCGTGGGTTTGACGGGTGATATTTTCGGGCTGTTGTCAGGTGGGGGCCGTTAAACCATTTCCTCAAAGTTGGGTTAAGCAACGTGGCTGACCTGTGACCTTTGTGGTCACCGCTGATTCCTAGTTGAAAGGAATGAGTCGCAGGAAGTGATGTCACCCTGTGGTTTGAGTTTGTGTGATGGGGAATTACATGATCTCACAACAGAGGTGAAAGTTTCTTGAAAAAGCACTTAAATGCCTGCAAAAATACACAATTTTTTATTCGGGATGGTGTGCGACAGATGTTTCCCCTCCGAGATATAAATAAATTGTGCAATATAATGGATGAAGAACTTTATATAGCACCTGATCCACAACCATTTGGCAGCCAGTGAATTAACTTTTAAAGTGCGTTAGCTCTTGTCGCGTTGGCAAATATAAATTGTGCAGGCTGAAATCGCATAAACAGGAAATGAGTGACAAATTACATAATCTCTTTCATTTGAGGGAGGAATGTTGATCATGACACTGGGAACAGCCCTGCTCTTCAGAAGTGGTGCTCTGGATTTTTTCACATCTACCTGAGCAGGCTTTCGAAGCCTCTGGTTTAGCATCTCATCAAAAAGATGACACCTCCAACAGTGCAGCACTCTCTCAGAGCTGCACTTAGCACATCAAGGTTCATTATGGGACTGATATGCCACTGCAGTACAGGCAGAGTGGGTCCTGAACCCACAGCCTTCAGATGTGAGAGTGAGATCCACTGAGCTACCTTCACACTTTTGAAAAAATAATTTGCACTGGTGTAACAGTGATGTAATTGGAGTTGAGGATTATCAGATCAGCCTTCATCTCATTGAATGGCGGAGCAGACTCAAGGGGCCGAATAGCCTACTTTTTATGCTCCTACGTCTTATGGTCTTATAATCAGGATAGCCTAAAGTGATTTAGCAGAAAATCAAGGCTGACACGTCAGTGCGGTATTGAAGGAGTGCTTGCTGTTGGAGGTGCCATCTTTCAGATAACACATTAAACTGGGACCCCATCTGCCCTCTCAGGTTGGCGTAAATGATACTGTGATTAATTATTTTGAAGAAGAGCAGGGGGTTCTCCACAGCTTCCTGGCTAATATTACCCCTTCACCCAAGTTCCCCCCCAAGCCACACACCATCCAGACTCAGAAATATATTGTCCATTCCTTCACTGTCGCTGGGTCAAAATCCTGGAGCTCCCTCCCTAACAGCACTGTGGGTGTCCCTACACCACATGGACTGCAGTGGTTCAAGAAGGCAGCTCACCACCACCTTCTCAAGGGCAATTAGGGATAAGCAATAAATGCTGGCCCAGCCAGCGAAGCCCACATCCCGTGAGTGAATATTAAAAAAAATTACTAAACAAGATGATCTGGTCATTATCACTTTGCTGCTTGAGGGAGTTTGCTGTATGTAAATTGGCTGCTATGTTTCCTTAATTGCAGCACGAAACTACACTTCAAAAGCACTTGATTGGCTGTAAAGCACTTTGGGATGTCTTGTGGCTGTGAAAGACACTCAATGAAACCACTAAAGGTACCCCACCTTGGGTCATTCACCTCAGCACTAATGAGGTCTGTACAACCTGGACACTATCAACATCCTGGGGGTGACCATTGACTTGAAATTGAACTAGACTAGCCATATAAATACTGTGGCTACAAGAGCGGGTCAGGGGCTGGGAATTCTGAGGAGAGTAATTCCCCTACTGAGTCCTCAAAGCCTGTCCACCATCTACAAGGCACAAGACAGGAGTGTGATGGAATACTCCCCACTTGCCTGGATGAGTCCAACTCCAACAACACTGAAGGAGCTCGACACCATCCAGGACAAAGCAGTCCATTATATTGCACAATTTATTGGCACCCCATCCACCACCTTCAACATTCACTCCCTCCACCACCGACGCACAGTAAGCAGCAGTGTGTGTACCATCTACAAGATGCACTGCAGCAGCTCACCAAGTCTCCTTAAACAGCACCTTCCAAATGCATGACCTCTACCAGCTAGAAGGACAAGGGCAGCAGGTGCATGGGAACACTTCAAGCCACATCCTTCCAAGCCACACACAAGGGCAATTAGGGATGGGCAATAAATGCTGCCCTGGCCAGCGATGCCCACATCTCATGAACAAGTAAAAAAAAAATCCATCCTGACTTGGAAAAATATCGGCCGTTCCTTCACTGTCGCTGGGTCAAAGTCCTGGAACTCCCTTCCTGACAGCACTGTGGATGTACCTACACCACATGGACTGCAGCGGTACAAGAGGGCAGCTCACCACCACCTTCTCGAAGGCATAGGCAATAAATGTTGACCCAGCCAGCGAAGCCCACATCCCATGACCTAACAAAAACAAAATTTTGGCTGAGGTGCCCACAGAGTTTTTTTAGGTTTACAATGGTTATTTTTATGTCATATTGACACAGCCACCCATCCTGAACTTCATTTCTCAAGCCTTAGTTCCTCTTTATACCAAAGAATGAGGATGCTGTTCTTGTACAATTGTTCACTATTTTCATTTTTAAAACTTGGGAACTAATAGATTCTGACCTTTATCAAAGCACTGAGTCATACAGATTAGGAAAGTACCAAATTCAACCCTAGCTTATTCTGGCCTAAGCCAGGATGTGGGGGAGGGGTTCTGCAGGGTTGTTAAAATTGACCTTAGCAACCCTGGGCTCAAGGAGAGAACCTCTCTACCAGGGATTCCTGCTTATCCTAACTCGTGCTATGTCCTTTTCACCCATCGCCCCCACCGTGTTCGTTGACCTACAATGGCTCCTGGTCCAGCACCAACTCTATTTTAAAATTCTCATCCTTCTCCACGGCCTCGCTTCTCCCTATCTCTGTAACCCCCTCCAGCCCCTTACCCTTCTGAGATCTCTGAGCTCCTCCAATCTTGGCCTCTTGCACTACTCCAATTTTAATCACTCCACCATTGGCATCCATGTCATAAATTGCCTGAGCCCATACCTCTGTAATTCCCTCCCTAAACATCTCCACCTCTCTCTCCTTTGTAGCAACAGTCCTAAAAGTCTACCTCACTGACCAAGTTTTTGGTCACCTGTCCTAATATCTCCTTATGTGGCTCAGTGTCAAATCCTGTCTGATAATGGTCCAGTGAAGCACCTTGGGATATTTGACTACACTAAAGGCGCTATATAAATGGAAGATATGTGGTGGTTGCTTCTGATGGGCACCCACCTGGGAAAAGTCATGTGAGTATGTGATTACCTGAGTTTTCATGCCCCAATACAGTCGAATATTGTGTCAATGCTCCCACTCTAGTGACTGTACATGCAAATGTAGGTCTTTTTTTTAAATTTATTTGTTCGCAGGATGTGGGCTTTGCTGGCTGGGCCAGCATTTATTGCCCATCCCTAATTGCCCCTTGAGAAGGTGGTGGTGAGCTGCCTTCTTGAACTGCTGCAGTCCATGTGGTGTAGGTACACCCACAGTGCTGTTAGGGAGGGAGTTCCAGGATTTTGACCCAGCGACAGTGAAGGAACGGCCGATATATTTCCAAGTCAGGATGGTGAGTGACTTGGAGGGGAACTTCCAGGTGGTGGTGCTCCCATGTGTCTGCTGCCCTTGTCCTTCTAGGTGGTAGAGGTTGAAGGGTAGGGTTTGGAAGATGCTGTCGAAGGAGCCTTGGTCTGCAACTTAAGGAAGGAGACGGAGAAAATAAAGGAAAAAAATCCCTTTGGAGTAAAATGGGGGAATGAAGCACGTTGTCTTCAGGCCTCAGAGTCAGGAAACGGGCAGTTACGCAGCGAGTTATGTACAGAGCATACTCCCCTTACCTGTACTGATAAGGTGACTCAAGCCTACATGCAGTAGAGCAGCAGTACAGCACACACCTGGTATTTCAGTGCTACGTTCTAGACATCACCGAGCGAGAATGCTGATCCGTAATCTATAGACCTTCCAGCCTGCGGATGTGTAGCCCAATGTGCTGGAGATTCAGGATTGGCTGTTAGGCCCTCAGATGCTGTGCCCATCACAAAGCCTTCATTATTCAGTTTGTTATCAAACACTCATGTTAAATAAAAGGTAAATAGTGCCTTTCATAGCCTCAGGACATTGCAAGGCATTTACCACCAATGAAGTACTTTTAGTGTCACTGTCCTGTAGAAAATGAAGTAGCTAATTATGCACAGCATGATCCCATTAACAGGGATTTGTTTTTGGTGATGTTGATCAAGGGATAAATCTTTGCCAGCACACTGGGGATTACCCCCCTGCCCTTCTTTGAAATAGTGCCATGGGATCCTTTGCATCCACTGAGAGGACGGACGGGATAACAGTTGAAAGACGGCGCCCCTGCCAGTGCAACACTCCCTCAGTACTGCACTGTGAGTGTCAACCTAGATTAAAATGCTTAAGCGTCTGGAGTGGGACTTAAATCCAGGGCTTTCTGACTCAGAGGCGAGAGTCATGGCTGATCGGGCGCAGACCCCGGACATCCCCTCCATTCCGGGTCTGTACAACAGCGAGAGAGCAGTGTGCGGACATCAGGAGCGATACCACTCGCTGTAACTCTGAGAGGCTCTATTTTAGATTAGTGCAGAGTGAGATGTGGCATCCAGGGGTGGGAATGTCGCTGTCTGAGTCTGATGCTGGATTTAGAAGCTGCAGAACACAAGCTGTGTCTGTGTTCACTCAGTCGCTGTCTGAATGTGACACCATCACAGGGACCAATCCCACCCCATAGGGTCTCCCTTACTAACAGGTGGACTGCTCGACCCCTGTGACCATTCAAGTTTTACTGCACCTCCCAGTGTGTTTTCTTTGTTCCTTTCCCTTCCCCCACACCCGTCTCTCTATGGAAATCATTGCCTCTTGTCCCAAACACACTGGTCCTCCCCACTACCTCAGCCAACAGTCCATCCCCCAGGCAGTCAGTGATACACTGAGTTAAAGCTAAGTCTCAACGCTGACTTTGCACTGTCCAAGCAAAGAAAGAAGGAAAGACTTGCATTTATATAGCGCCTTTCACAACCTCAGGACGTCCTGAAGTGCTTTCTGCCCAATGAAATATTCCTGAAGCGTCACCACTGTTGTAATATAGGAAATGCAGCAGCCAATTTGCGCACAGCAAGCTCCCACAAACAGCATTGAGATAATGACCAGATAACCTGATTTTAATGATATTGGTTGAGGGATAAATATTGGCCAACAGGGGGCAACTCCTCTTTGAAATAATGGCCATCCACTGCCATGGTGGGATTTGAACTCGTATCCCCAGAGGCGTCAGTCTGGATTACTAGTCCCGTGATCTTACCACTACACCACCATCTCCCCTGTCTGGTTGTAGGCGGGAGGTCATGTGGCCTCCAGGGAGTGCATAAAATCAGAGCTGGGAACCTGATTTACAAGAAAAGGTAACTCTCAGGAATACACAGAGCTAATGACTCCATCAGTAAGCTGCTATTTCCTCTGTTTCTCTGAAGCTTCCTTTCTGAAGATCAGGATGTGGTCAATTTATGAATCATATGCCTCATAGATCGACAGTAAATCCAGCCATATTCGTGAGGAAATTTCCCTCATATAACATTTCCACCCTTTTCCCCAATGTTGCCATGAATGTAAACAACAAAAACATGCATTTATATAGTGCCTTTAAAATAGTAAAACATACCCAGATGAATCACAGGAGCATTATCAAACAAAACTTGACACCGGGCCACTTAAGGAGATATTAGGACAACTGACCAAAAGCTTGGTCAAAGAGGTAAGTTTTACTGTGTATCTCAAAAGGAAGAGAGAGAGGCAGAGTGACTTAGAGAGGGAATTTCAGGGCTCAGGGACCAGGCAGCTGCCGACACATACATCACTGGTGGAGTGGTTAAAATTGAGGATGCTCAAGAGGCTAGAATTGGAGGAGCAGAGACCTTAGAGGGTTATAGGGCTGGAGTGGGTTACAGGGATAGGGAGGGAGGACTGGAAAGGGTTACAGAGATAAGGAGGGTGGGCTGGAGAGGGTTAAAGAGATAGGGAGGGTTGGCGAGGGTTACAGAGAACACAGAAACAAACTCCCTTTTCCTTCCTACCTCACAGGTGGAAACCGGTTCTTATATATACTTAAGAATAATGCCCGAACATTTACCCAATTAGTAACAGCAGCTCTCACTTACAACTAGGGCATGCACTTCATTGTGACAGGACTGTGACATTAACAGGGCTGTAGGACTGGAGCAGATTAGAGATAGGAAGGGTTGTAGTGCTGGAGGGAGATAGGGAGGAATGCAGAGACCTCAGAGTGTGAATAGATGAGCCATCAAATGAAAAAGATCTCAAGTTCATTTCCAAGTTTCTGCTATGTCAGCTAATCTCAGTGTGGATGTGCATTGACCTGTTACAGTTGCCTGGGAATCCCTGAGCTAGGGAGGGAGAAATTATAGTGCTTTCCTGATCCTGATCCCTGGTAGGACAATGTACTGTTACACACATTGGCCGAGAATGTGATCAGACTGAATTCTGTTATTCCTGAGGCAAATGGAACCCTCAGTGTTCAGGGACCAAATAACCACATGAATAATGGCGTTTTACAAGAAAGAAAGACTTGCGTTTCATAATCTCAGGACATCCCAAAGCACTTTATAGGTGCTTTTGACATGTAGTCACTGTCGCAATATCAGAAATGCAGCAGCCAATTTCTGTACAGAAAATGCCCACAAACTGCAACATGATAATGACTAGACACTGGCCAGGACACCAGGGAGAATTTTCCTGCTCTTCTTGAGAATAATGGTCGTGGGATCTTTTACATCCACCTGAGAAGTTTGAAGTCTCATCCTAAAGACGGTATCTCCGACAGTGCAGCTCTCCCTCAGTACTGACCCTCTGACAGTGCAGCTCTCCCTCAGTACTGACCCTCTGACAGTGCAGCACTCCCTCAGTACTGACCCTCCGACAGTGCAGCACTCCCTCAGTACTGACCCTCTGAAAGTACAGCACTCTCTCAGTACTGACCCTCCGACAGTGCAGCACTCCCTCAGTACTGACCCTCTGACAGTGCAGCGCTCCCTCGGTACTGACTCTCCGACAGCGCAGCACTCCCTCAGTACTGACCCTCTGACAGTGCAGCACTCCCTCGGTACTGACTCTCCGACAGTGCAGCACTTGAAACAGGGGGAACGTGTGGAAGAACCTCTTTACTTAATGAGTGGTAATGATCTGGAGGGAGGTGGAAATGAATAATATTGTAATAAATCCTTCAATCACAGAAAATGTCTCATCTTCAAGGACTAAGAACATTCTGGAAGAGTTTGTGATTTTAAAAGACTTTGTCCCTTAAAGGATTAGTCCAAGGACTCTGGTTGCTGCTGTTCCTGGAAAAGACCGCATTTTACAAAAAAAGGTAATTAAACAATTTCAAAGAAGCTGGAAACCTCTTGACCCCGGTGGATGTTTACTCAAGGGTCACATGGTGATTTATGACTTTGAAAAAAAACACGCCTGGAAAATCTGTGTGTTAAAAGCTGGCTTTGGTTTTGCTTTGGAGGAGAAAGAAGAAGGATCACCTGCTTGTGTACAAAGACCACAGCTCTTCACAGTCCAGAGTCAGCCCAAAGCCTGAAGTGAATGGAAGCTGCTCCTCAGTTAGTCTACATGGTAAAACTGGGTATCTGCAAAGTTTTCCCTGGAATCAGCCTGAAAATTAATGCAAGAGTCATCGATTGTTTCCCCAATCAGTGCTGAGAAAGTGTGTGTGTGATAGGGTATTTAGAAAGGGTAATTATTATACTTTCATGTTTCATACTGTATGACCATAAGACATAGGAGCAGAAATTAGGCCATTCGGCCCATCGAGTCTGCTCCGCCATTCAATCATGGCTGATAAGTTTCTCAACCCCATTCTCCCGCCTTCTCCCCGTAACCTTTGATCCCTTACCAATCAAGAACCTATCTATCTCGGTCTTAAATACACTCAATGACCTTGCCTCCACAGCCTTCTGTGGCAATGAATTCCACAGATTCACCACTCTCTGGCTAAAGAAGTTTCTCCTCATCTCTGTTCTAAAAGGTCTTCCTTTTACTCTGAGGCTGTGCCCTCGGGTCCTAATCTCTCCTACTAATGGAAACATCTTCCCCACATCCACTCTATCCAGGCCTTTCAGTATTTTGTAAGTTTCAATCAGATCCCCCCTCATCCTTCTAAACTCCATCGAGTATAGACCCAGAGTCCTCAAACGTTCCTCATATGTTAAGCCTTTCATTCCTGGGATCATTCTCGTGAACCTCCTCTGGACCGTCTCCAGGGCCAGCACATCCTTCCTGAGATACGGGGCCCAAAATTGCTCACAATATTCTAAATGTGGTCTGACCAGAGCCTCAGCCTCAGCAGCACATCCCTGCTTTTATATTCTAGTCCTCTCAAAATAAATGCCAACATTGCATTTGCCTTCCTAACTACCGCGTCAGCCTGCAAGTTAACCTTAAGAGAATTCTGACTAGGACTCCCAAGTCCCTTTGCACTCCAGATTTCTGAATTCTCTTAATAAACTTCACCTTTGTAGTTGACAAGACTGGTTTTCTAACAAACTGATAGTTTTGTTGTTTATTGAAGAAACCTGGGCACTGAGCGGTCATTCTGAGGTATGTTATGGCACAGCCGATGGTAAATGCTGAGTTGTTCAAATCCCAAAGGGAAATTTGAAACAACTTATTTTGCAGTTTGTATAAATTTCGAGATGCGTGCCTTGAATTCGGTAGTGATAAGACCCCCAAGTCTTATAGGTTTTTATAAAACTGCATTAAACATTTATTAATAAGAGAATTGATTTTAAACACGTACATAGATCTACAAATTACTACTGTGGTAACTTCCAAATCCCCCAGTCAATCTAACGCCCAGTTACACTTTTGTTAAGGCAACAGTAAGACACACAGATTTTAAAAGACCCAGGCAAAGAAACTTGATATCCTGAATGAGTTGAATTCAAAGTGAGTTTACTTAACTTCAGTCCTTTGAAGACAGCAGTTTGAGGCATAGATGCTGAAGGCTTTTCACACTTGTAAGATCTTAAAATGCCTACCCTTACAAACTTTCATCTCTCCTTTATACATATTTTCCTCTTTGAATGCAAATTCCCATTGCCTTTTGAACTTTGCCTCTCTACAAACAAAAATTCCATCATGGTACCAATTCCACCAGTAATCTTTGGGAAAAATAAATAAACACACTATTTCTTACTACTTCTGCTGGCTAGGTATACATTTCACCCCCTCCTTTGAATTCACGCAACTATAGTTTGATTAAAAATGCAAACGTTCCCTTTACACTTTACATTCTCAAACTTCCCGGGCAGAATTTCCTGCCTGCCGGGCGGGCGAGATGATCCCCACCGGAGAAGCGGGCCCCATTGCCATTTTACGTGGGCAGGCCAATTAAGGCCTTTGCGCTATGCGCTCTCTGTGCGGGCAGGTGGGGGGGGATTCCCCAAAAGCGAGACTGCGCTTTTTCGCGCATGCGCACGAAAGAGCGCACATCTCCCTGAGGCTAAGTGCTGCCTCAGGGAGATCGTTGACACTTTTAAAAAGATTACAAATAGAAAAGAAAAATTCCCTAACATGTCCCCCTCATGTGACAATGTCACATGAGGTGGGGCATGTTCATATATTACAGTAAAACTTTATTAAACTTTTCAGAAGCCTGCATGAAACCTCATCCTGGCTGTGGATGAGGTTTCATGTTTTTTCTAATTCCCGCTGGGGCTCCTGGCCTGCCCACCAACCTTAAGGTTAGATGGGCAGGTCCTTTAATTGTTTCAATGATCCTGTCAATGGCCTCAATTGGCCATTGACAGGTCGGTGGGCGCACAGCTGATGTTGCTGAGCCCCCGCCTACCTGAAAATTTAAATGGGGCAGGATGACATCGGTGGGGGGGGGGGGGTTCCGCCCAACATCATCCCACGCCCTGCCCCCTGCTCGCCGATGGCAAAATTCTGCCCCCCATGTTTACCTAATTAACATTTCAAACCTAGCTTCTCTTCTTACATCAAAGCACCCAGACTGGCTGCCTCTAATTCAATTAAATCTCACACACACTCACACACACATACACACACACGCAGACACACACATAGACACACCCCACTATTGACCCGTGGAGTATTGGAACTGGAGACAGACAGTACACTCCCCCCATCCCAGTCATAACAGTATGAATGAAATTGGATGGGTACTTGAGGGTTAAAAGCTTGCAGGGCCACAGGGATAGAACGAGGGAATATGGGACTGACTGGATTGCTCTACACAGAGCTGGCATGTACTTGATGGGCTCAAAGGCCTCCTTCTGTGCCAAAATGACTCATTGACTCTAGGGATGTAGGGATGTGCTGTAGGAGTTGTGATGGATTAGACCCCTGTATATTTGGTTGGCGTAATGGGAATCAGCTTGAGCTCCTACATGAAATATTAATCCAGTTGCTCTCCCACTTGACATTGTGTGTTATAGGAATGGGCTCGGCTGAAAAATGTTTTGTTTTATTTATTGACGGGATGTGGGTGTCGCTGGCTAGGCCAGCATTTATTGCCCATCCCTAATTGCCTTTGAGAAGGTGGTGGTGAGCTGCCTACTTGAACCGCTGCAGCCCATGTGGTGTAGGTACACCCACAGTGCTGTTAGGGAGGGAGTCCCAGGATTTTGACCCAGCGACTGTGAAGGAACGGCGATATATTTCCAAGTCAGGATGGTGTGTCGCTCGGAGGGGATCTTCCAGGGGTTGGTGTTCCCATCTATCTGCTGTCCTTGTCCTTCTAGGCGGTAGTGGTCATGGGTTTGGAAGGTGCTGTCTAAGAAGCCTTGGTGAATTCCTGCAGTGCATCTTGTAGATGCCTCCACAGTTTAATAGCTGGGAAGCATTCACTGCATTTACATAAAGAAGATTGGCCACTTGGGATTGTTCCTGCCGGGAGAGTCGGTAACCCATCTTCCCCCCACCCCACCAGGGCAAGAAACTTACAGGAGAGGTTGTGTGAATCTAAAATTAGGCTCTATTTTTGTTCTTAAAAGGAATGAATGAAATGATGGAATTTGCTGAAAGGTTGGCAGCTTCTCCCTGAAATGCCAAAGCTGGTTCCTCTCAGTAAAAGCGGCTCTGACCACAGTAACGCCGTGAATGTGAGACCCCACTCGTAACAACGCAGAACTCAGTCTACAACTGACTTGCAGCTGGCACTGGTGTGTCTGGGAGCCTTACGTGTTGCTATATCTGGAGAAATTAAGATTGATAATCGGGATGTGGAATTTCTTTGAAGAATTCGGGAGAGACAGCGAGCACAAGGAGAGTCTTTCTGTTCTGTGGACCATCAGCTGCTCCTGATGTGAAATAGAGCCCGAGGAACTAGTCAAGACAGAACAAACACTGGACAATCGAGCATTTTAAGAGTCTTTTATTAGATTGCACTGCCCGGAACAGTCACTGGGCTGAATTCAGTTTATCATTAGACCACTTGATTCACCTACTGGTGCCGACCGCAGCTGAGATGACCCAGTTCCAGCCCACCCACTACTCCCCATCCCCTCACTTTGCCCACAAGCAAACCTCGCTTCCCCCCCACCCACCCCCAGCAAACACATCCTGAGCAAGCCCCATGGCTGGCAAAAAGCGTGCGAGTCGGTTTGCTGTCGGTCGATGCCCCGTCACAGCCTCTAATAACTAAACCCACACACACACACACACACACAACACTGGCTGTGTAAGGCAGTGAGTGGATGGCCGCTGTCTCCTGCAGCAGCTCAGACGCTCTCCAGTGAGGACGCAGCTCCCTCAGGAGGGGCGAGCGTCAAACCTGGAAGGGAATTGTGAGGGGGGGTAGCGTTTAGCGAAGTTAAGATCAGGTTACTTAACAATCCTATTACTGTAATTGAGGATTCCAGGCTGAAAGACTGCAGCACACGACATTAAAGATTGAAAAGGAACAATGACCAGTGATTGGATTGGATTTTGAATTTGGATTTTCAAAAGACTCTGGGTTTTCAGGATGCAGAAAACAAAAACCTTTATATATCGACACAGGAATGAGAGAAGGTCCATTCAGCCCCGGAACCTGTTTCTTTTTATTCATTCACGGGATGTGGGCTTCACTGGCTGGGCCAGCATTTATTGCCCATCCCTAATTGCCCCTTGGGTAGGTGGTGGTGAGCTGCCTTCTTGAGCCGCTGCAGTCCATGCGGTGTAGGTACACCCACAGTGCTGTTAGGGAGGGAGTTCCAGGATTTTGGCCCAGTGACAGTGAAGGAACGGCTGATATATTCCCAAACAAAAACAGAATTACCTGGAAAAACTCAGCAGGTCTGGCAGCATCGGTGGAGAAGAAAAGAGTCGACGTTTCGGGTCCACACGACGCTTCAACAGAACTGTTCTGTTGAAGGGTCGTGTGGACCCAAAACGTCGACTCTTTTCTTCTCCACCGATGCTGCCAGACCTGCTGAGTTTTTCCAGGTAATTTTGTTTTTGTTTTGGATTTCCAGCATCCGCAGTAGTTTTTTGTTGATATATTCCCAAGTCAGGATGGTGAGTGGCTTGGAGGGGAACTTCCAGGTGGTGGTGTTCCCATCTATCTGCTGCCCTTGTCCTTCTAGGTGGTAGTGGTTGCGGGTTTGGAAGGTGCTGTCAAAGGAGCCTTGGTGAATTCCTGCAGTGCATCTTGTAGATGGTACACACTGCTGCTACTGTACGTCGGTGGTGGAGGGAGTGAATGTCTGTGGATGGGGTGCCAATCAAAGGCTGCTTTGTCCTAGATGGTGTCCAGCTTCTTGAGTGTTGTGGGAGTTGCACTCATCCAGGCAAGTGGGGAGTATTCCATCACACTCCTGACTTGTGCCTTGTAGATGGTGGACAGGCTTTGGGGAGTCAGGAGGTGAGTTACCCATTGCCGGATTCCTAGCCACTGACCTGCTGTTGTAGCCCCAGTATTTATATGGCTAGTCCAGTTCAGTTTCTGGTCAATGGTGAACCCAGAATCTTGATAGTGAGGGATTCAGCTAATGCCATTGAACATGAAGGGGCGATGGTTGGATTCTCTCTTGTTGGAGATGGTCATTGCCTGGCACTTGTGTGGCACAAATGTTACTTGCCACTTGTCAGCCCAAACCTGGATATTGTCCAGGTCTTGCTGCATTTGGACATGGGCTGCTTAGTATCTGAGGAGTCACGAATGGTGCAATCATCAGCGAACATCCCCACTTCTGACCTTATGATAGAAGGAAGGTCATTGATGAAGCAGCTGAAGATGGTTGAGCTGAGGACACTACCCTGAGGAACTCCTGCAGTGATGTCCTGGAACTGAGATGACTGACCTCCAACAACCACAACCATCTTCCTTTGTCCTAGGTATGACTCCAACCAGTGGAGAGTTTTCCCCCTGATTCCCATTGACTCCAGTTTTGCTAGGGCTCCTTGATGCCACACTCGGTCAAATGCTGCCTTGATGTCAAGGGCAGTTACTCTCACCTCACCTCGAGAGTTCAGCTCTTTTGTCCATGTTTGAACCAAGGCTATAATGAGGTCAGGAGCTGAGTGGCCCTGGCGGAACCCAAACTGGGCGTCAGTGAGCAGGTTATTGCTAAGCAAGTGCTGCTTGATAGCACTGTTGATGATCCCTTCTGTTACTTTACTGATGATCGAGGGTAGACTGATGGGGTGGTAAGTGACCGGGTTAGATTTGTCCTGCTTTTTGTGTACAGGACATACCTGGGCAATTTTCCACATAGCCGGGTAGATGCCAATGTTGTAGTTGTACTGGAACAGCTTGGCTAGTGGCGCGTCATGTTCTGGAGCACAAGCCTTCAGTACTATTGCCGGAGTATTCTCAGGGCCCATAGCCTTTGCAGTATCCAGTGCCTTCAGCCATTTCTTGATATCACATGGAGTGAATCTAATTGGCTGAAGACTGGCATCTGTGATGCTGGGAACCTTAGGAGGAGGCCGAGATGGATCATCCACTCGGCACTTCTGGCTGAAGATTGTAGCAAATGCTTCAGCCATATCTTTTGCACTTATGTGCTGGGCTCCTCCATCATTGAGGATGGGGATATTTGTGGAGCTTCCTCCTCCAGTGAGTTGTTCAGTTGTCCACCACCATTCATGAATGGATGTGGCAGGACTGCAGAGCTTAGATCTGATCTGTTGGTTGTGGGATCGCTTAGCTCTGTCTATCACTTACTGCTTATGCTGTTTGGTATGCAAGTCGTCCTGTGTTATAGCTTCAGCGGGTTGACACCTCATTTTTAGATACGCCTGGTGCTGCTCCTGGCATGCCCTACTGCACACTTTATTGAACCAGGGTTGATCCCCTGGCTTGATGGTAATGGTAGAGTGGGGGATATGCCAGGCTATGAGGTTACAGATTGTGTTCGAGTACAATTCTGCTGCTGCTGATGGCCCACAGCACCTTATGGATGCCCAGTCT
Source organism: Cetorhinus maximus (assembly GCF_964194155.1). Lineage (NCBI taxonomy): Eukaryota > Metazoa > Chordata > Chondrichthyes > Lamniformes > Cetorhinidae > Cetorhinus > Cetorhinus maximus. Next base: position 17,518,496 of record NC_135910.1, on the reverse strand, counting down.
TGAGTTGCTAGATCTGTTCGAAATCTATCCCATTTAGCACGGTGGTAGTGCCACACAACACGATGGAGGGTATCCTCAATGTGAAGGTGGGACTACGTCTTCAGAATGACTGTGCGGTGGTCACTCCTACTGATACTATCATGGACAGATGTATCTGCGGCAGGCAGGTTGGTGAGGATGAGGTCAAGTATATTTTTCCCTCTTGTTGGTTCCCTCACCACCTGCCGCAGACCCAGTCTAGCAGCTATGTCCTTTAGGACTCAGCCAGCTCGGTCAGTAGTGGTTCTACTGACCCACTCTTGGTGATGGACATTGAAGCCTCCCCCCCCCACTCCCATTCATTTAGATCATGGCTGATCATTCGGTCTTGACTCCATCTGCCCTCTATGGTTCCCTAACCCTTACTACCCCCACCTAACCACAATCTATAAATCTCTGTTTTGAAATTTTCTATTGAGCCCAGCCTCAACAGCTTTTTTGAGGGAGAGAGTTCCAGATTTTCACTATGTTTGACAATGAGGATGAGGTGATCGCTGTTTATTGGTTATTCCAGACTCTGCAGAGATTCCCGTGGCTTTCTGTGTGAAGATCTTATGCAGCCTTTCAGCTGCACAGGGTGTTCAAGGCGCCTTATAGACAATGAAGTCCTTTTTAAAGTGTAATCAATTTGCAATGTAGGAAATGCAGCAACCAATTTGCACACAGCAAGCTCCCACAGACAGCAATGTGCCAATGGCCAGATAATCTGTTTCAGTGACGTTGATTGAGGGATAAACATTGACCAGGGCACCAGGGATAATGCCCCCGGCCTTCTTTGAAATAGTGCCATGGGATCTTTTACATCAACCTGGAAGGACAGATGGGTCTCGATTGACATCTTGACCAAGGCAGGACTGACTGAGGGAGGTGAATTGGTCAAAGAGTAGAGGGGACCTATGATGAGTTAGGGGAGGAGAAATTGATTAAGTGTTAAAAATGTTATATTTCCTAGAGGTCAATGCTTGTCCCCTGTAGTTATCTTGAAGTCATTCATACCCTTATGTTTATCTTTTTTTATCTGAGCTTCAGATGTTTGCACATTGTTTGGCAATACACCAGAGGAAAGGACAGAGATAGACAATACAATAATATTGTCAGCTCCCACTGGATGTTAAGATGTGTAAGAATCGTCTGTAAGGTGTGAGAGGTGATGTGATCTTGTGGCCCTGCTCTTGCATTTAATGTTATAGAACTGTCTCCACTCCTCACTCTTCTCCTCATCACCTTGCTGTGCTCTGAATGAGTTATTAACCTGTCCAAACGGTCCTGGGGGTTGTTGGAAATCCCACAGCAACATACGAGAGAGAGAAGGGAGCTTTCCCGGGGTCCTGTTCACCATTCCCCACCCGCCCACCACCAATCCCCCCGTGTCTCTCCATGCTCAATAGCATTGAGATTAACAAATGGAAAGGCTGGAAAAGTTGGGATTGGCCTTAGAGCATGGAAGGTTAAGAGGAGATTTGATAGAGATGATCAAAATCATGAAGGATTTCAATAGAGTAAATCATGAGAAACTGTTTCCAGTGACAGGAGGGTCGGTATGAAGGGGCCGAATGTATGGGAGCTAAATCTTGACACCAAGACAGGTAGGAAAGTAAGTTGTCAAGAGGAGGTAGAAAGTCTGCAAAGGGATATAGACGGGTTAGGTGAGTGGACCAAAATTTGGCAGATGGGGTATAATGTGGGAAAATGTGAACTTGTCCACTTTGGCAGGAAGAATAGAAAAGCAGCACATTATTTAAATAGAGAGAGATTACAGAACTCTGAGGTACAGAGGGATCTGGGTGTCCTGGTACATGAATCACAAAAAGTTAGTATGCAGGTGCAGCAAGTGAATAGGAAGGCAAATGGAATGTTGGCCTTTATTGTAAGAGGAATGGAACATAAAAGTGGGGACATTTTACTACAGCTGTTCAGGGCCCTGGTGAGCCCACATCTGGAATATTGTGTACAATTTTGGTCTCCTTATTTGAATAAAATATATAATTGCTTTAGAAGCAGTTCAGAGAAGGTTCACATGGCTCATTCCTGGGATGAAGGGCTTATTTTATGAGGAAAGGTTGAACAGATTAGACCTGTACCGATTGGAGTTTAGAAGAATGTGAGGTGATCTTATTGAAACATATAAGATCTTGAGGAGACTTGACAGGGTGGATACAAGGAGGATGTTTCCTCTTGTGGGGGAAAACTAGAACTCAGGGACGTACCTTGAGAATAAGAGGTCTCCCTTTTAAGACAAAGATGAGGAGAATTTTTTTCTCAGAGGGTCGTTAAAGTGTGGAATTCCCTTCCCCAGAAGGCAATGGAGGCTGGGTCCTTAAATTTATTCAGGGCTGAGTTACATTTTTGTTAGACAAGGGAGTCGAGAGTTATGGGGGACAGACAGGAAAGCAGAGCTGAGACCACAACCAGATCAGCTATGATCTTATTGAATGGTGGAACAGACTGGAAGGGCCGAAAGGCCTACTCCTCCTCCTATGTTCCTATGTCCTATGTTCCTACGGTAACCAGTGGGCCACAGATGTAAGGTAATTGGCAAAGAAAGCAGAAGCGACACGAGGAAACGTTTCTCGTGATGTGGACTGCGCTGTTTGAAAGGACGGCTGGAAGCAGGTACAATATTAGCTTTTAAAAGAGAATTGGATAAATTCTTGAGAAAGAGAAAAGGAAATTGCAAGGTTAATGGGGAAAGAGCAGGGGGGAGTGGGATGAATTAGACACTCTTTCAAAGGGCCAGCACAGACATGATGCACCAAATGGCCACTACACATGCTGTATCGTTCATGTGCTGTATACATGTTGTATCATTCTGATTGTACAAACTGGTTAGCCATTTGCTGTTTGTGGGATGCTGCTGGTCAGAATAGCTGCTGTATTTACCTAATTAACAACAATCATTACACTTCAAAGAGTGACTCATTGTGTGAATGGCTTGAGTCTGAAACAAGCTGCTGTATAAACACAAGTTTTATTAGATTATTACTGCCTGGCAGTTTACACTCAGCTGAATGACTTTATTTAGGAGCCAAATGCAGTAATTGTCGCCACCTCGTGGCTATAGGTAGTGTAAGCCTCAAACCATCAGCAGCTCCAACCTGTGAATCAGTTTTAAAGCTTGACTATGAAACTCTTGCCTCAGGCTTTCCTTAAAGCTTAATGTTTCTCTCTATCATAAACACTCTTCACTGGGTGTTGGAGTACGTGTGAGACCAGTCTTAGCAATCAGGGTTCACAATCTTGCTTGTTAACTCATGGCCCAGTTGGTAGCACTCTTACTATAAATCAGAAGTTATGGGTTCAAGACCCACTCCAGCATCTGACACTCCTGAGTGCTGCACTGCTGGAGGTACTGTTTTTTGGATGAAATATTAAACTGAGACCCAGTCTGTCCTCTTGGGCAGATGTAAAAATCCCATGACGCTATTTTGAGGAAGAGTTCCCCGTGGTGTCCGGGACAATATTTAATCCTCAACCAAAATCACAAAAAAAACAGGTTATCTGGTCATTATCGCATTGCTGTTCATGGGAGCTTGCTGTGTGCAAACTGGCTGCCGCATTTCCTGCATCACAACAGCAGCTACACTTTAAAAAAAAGTGCTTCGTTGGCTGTAAAGTACGTTGGGATGTCCTGAGGTTGTGAAAGGGGCCACAAAAATGCAAGTTTTTCCTTTTTGATTTTACTCTGCCTGTCGCAGGTGTGACTGAGCCTGGGACAATCTGTTCTTAATGGTTTTATACCACAGCAAAGTGTCTATCACCAACTGAGCCCACCCAGACCTATTTTAATGCTCATGTAGGTATATCCGCTTATTTTAATGACAAGTGTAAAAAAGGAGACAATGTACCAAAAATGGTTTTGCCTCTTGTTAACTGAACTGCTTCCATTTTACACTCACCGGCTCAGACTTTGCCACTCTGCTGAGGAATACTATTCCTCTATTGGGCTCACTCCACTCACACTCAATTCTACGCTACTATGTGTCATATATCAGACCCAATAAGCCCTGCTCCCCTCCAATTGTTACCAGTGCTCTGCGTTATGTATCCCTCCCATCTTCCTTCTTCAGATGTGGTAGCGAAAAGGGACAATAGACTTTGTGACAAAATCATGTTGTCAGTACACTCTGATTTGCCCCAACTCAATATGGTCAACACCCCCCAAATTTTCCTTCCCCCTCTTGGGTATGAAGAATGAAGCCTGCCCAGCTGCATTTAGCTTATCTGCTGCTGAGACCCTCATTCGCATTCTTGTTACCTCCAGACTCAACTATTCCAAGGTAATCCTGACCGGCCTCCCATCTTCCTCCCTCTGTAAACCTGAGCTCATCCAAACCCCTGTCCCAACTTGCACTAAGTCCCAACTTGCACTAAGTCTCTACTTAGTTCTGTTGAAGGGTCGTGAAGACTCGAAAAGTTAACTGTGCTCTTCTCCGCCGATGCTGCCAGACCTGCTGAGTTTTTCCAGGTATTTTTTATTTTTTGTTTTGCACTAAGTCCTGTTCATTCATCGTCCCCTCTGCTCGCTGACCCACACGGGCAGGTGGTTGAGCAAAGCTTTGATTTAAACATTCTCATCCTTCTTTTCAAATCGCCCCAAGGCCTCTCCCCTCCCTATCTCTGTGATCTCCTCCAGCCCCACAGCTCTCTGAGATCTCTGCGCTCATCTAATCCTGACCTCTTGCAGATCCCGAGTTTTAATTGCTCCACCATTGGCGGCCGTGCCTTCAGCTGCCTGGGCCCTAAGTTCTGGAATTCCCTCTCTCAGCCACTCCATCTCTTTCTCCTCCTTTAAGACGCTCCTTAAAACCTACGTCTTCGACCAGTGTCAGGTTTTATTTGATAACTGCTCCTGTGAAGTGTATTGGGACAGTGTTCTGCATTATCACAGAGATAAAAACAAAAAACTGCGGACGCTGGAAATCCAAAACAAAAACAGAAATACCTGGAAAAACTCAGCAGGTCTGGCAGCATCGGCGGAGAAGAGCAAAGTTGACGAGTCAACTTTGCTCTTCTCCGCCGATGCTGCCAGACCTGCTGAGTTTTTCCAGGTATTTCTGTTTTTGTTCTGCATTATCACAGATGTTATTGTTGACCCATGCTCACCAGCCGAACTGCTGGTGTCCTACACAGTTTGATCACTGGGAAGACAACACTCCAAGGTGGATGGAATTAAACGCCAAGTTTAAAGCAATAATAATTTCTCTTGAACTCTGTCAGTGCTTTCTGCTGGAGTGTGTCAGTGGAAGAATGCCAAGGAACAGTAGAACCAGATTTGTTTGAGTTGCTCTCTCTGATGCATACGTGCATGCACACACTTCACAAACACACGCGCTTCTGTACACACGTTCTCCCACACTCTCGCTCTCTCTCGTACACTCGCGATTGACAAATATTAATCAGGACGCCGGGGAGATCTCCCATGCTCTTCTTCGAAATAGTGGCCGTGGGATCTACTATGTCCACCTCAGAGAGCAGACGGTTTGGCATCTTATCTGAAAAATGGCACTTCTGACAGCGCAGCACTCCCTCAGTCCTGCACTGGGAGGGTCAGCCAAGATGATGCGCTCAAATCTCTAGAGTGGGGCTTGAAGCTACAACCTTCTGACACATAAGTGAGACCCCTGCCCATAGATCCACTTTAACCAGTTGCGCGTGGGCACCAGGATAGGGCACAGGTGGACAGGAATACATCCCCACACAACAAAACACTGCAGAGTTCCAGAGTGTGAGGTTCCACTTGCGACGTCTGGCTCCGAGTGTGCATCAGCACCTTCAGAAAGGAAGGAACAAAAACTCTGAGCTAAGACGAAAAATCCTTAATGAGTGGCCCTTTCCCGAAATTAATCAACGAGGAGCATTTGTTTAACAATGTCCAAGAATCAATGCCACAAACAGCAAAGCTTTTCGAGGAAGGCCCAAATTGTCGTGTATTTTCCTTTGCAGATTATTTTCTGTGCAGGCACAAATTCAGTTCAGGGACTTTGCCTTTAAGACAGATTTCTCTTTAATCCTGCCAGCTAACCTCCTTCATGCAATGATTAATGTGCTCTTGCTTGACTGCACTGAATCAAATTGCCCAGGGCTTCCTGGAGACTCCGATCGAGGGCTAAAGCGGTTTGGTCACTATGTTCCTTTCACAAGGGGGTTTTTTTAATCTGGCCTCTTCGTCACCGTGTAAAGAGACACTTCTGACCCCTTTAAGGGAAGTGAGTGCTCAGTATTTGGCAGGAAATGTGGGACTCTATCCACAGGAAGTGAGTGAGTGTGTGTGTGGGGAGCAGGATTTTGCAGCTCTGAATTCACACACTGGCTTCTGTGAAGAATGTGGAAGCGCTGAGAGTACAGAGGCACGGTGAGGTACTGGTGGGGGGGTGGCACAGAGCAGAGTGGTCAGTGCGAACTCATTAAGTGACGCCAGACTCCTGCTGAGTCCTTTCCAATTCAGTGGGTTTGACTTGGCAATCCTGTGGCTGGCACTAGCGCACAGTTAGCGGTAGAGACAAGGCCATAATCCACACTGGGTAGATTTATGTCCAGTTTCAGGCAGTAAACAGTTCAGCTGAGCAAGTTTCTGTCGTGAATGATGTTTAGAAGGTGCTGGGAGAGAGGACAAACTTTCTGGAGTGGTTTGCTAAGGGGGGCCTTAGAGGTAACTGATACATATTGTGAAACAGACCCAGCTTAGGCCTGTAATGTAACAGCTGCAGGTACCTTGTGTGCGTATATCAAACTGACTGCCTTTCGCCACGTTCAGTGTCACTCTCATACCCAACATTTCTGGGCAGTTTCAGGGAGTTTGGGCTATGTGCTCCGCCCTCCATTTCTTTTAAGTCTTGGGGCAAACTTATCGGAGGCTGGTCCGAGGCGGCAGGCTGTATGGGAACAGCGTTCCGGAGGCAGTTGCCCCTGGCAGACAAGCCCAACGCTGGGTGTGCTTGGGCCATGTGACTGTTTTGGGTGGGGTAGGGAAGGATGGAGATTAGGGTTGGATGGTGGGAGTTAGTGTTGGGTGTTAGGGTAGGGTAGAACTCGGGGCCATAAATATGAGACAGTCACTAATCAATCCAGTGGGGGATTCAGGAGAAACCTTTTTACCCAGAGAGTGGGGAGAATGTGGAACTCGCTCCCACAGGGAGTGGTCGAGGTGAATAGGATGGATACGTTTAAGGGGGAAGCTGGATCAACACACGAGGGAGAAAGGAATAGAAGGATAGGGTGAGAGGAAGGGGGGGGCGGGAGGAGGCTCATGTGGAGCATAAACACCAGCACGGACAGGATGGGCTGAATGGCCTGTTTCTGTGCTAGAATATTCTTTATAATTCACAGGATCACCGCTATCTCACCCGGCTGTCCATCTCTCAGACATGAAGCAGCCGACATTCCAGTGCTTTAATCTTCTTTATGGAATCTGTCCGTGTGTGAGATTCAGCAGTCAGGTGGTGGTGGGAGGGTGGAGTTTGTGCTGGCTGTATAATCCCAGGCCGGCGTGGTGTTTTGCTGATCACAGCAATCTGACAGGGTCAAGCAGTTAATCTCCCAGTTGAGATTTCCTTCGTGTGAAGGAGCTTTGAGGTTTAGTTAGTTCTTACCTTCGGCTCAGTTCCTTTTTGGGGAGTGGGGGGCGCGAGATGGGGTGAGATCAGTTTTGGCCGATGGAATAGAAAATCCAAGCATTGATTTGTGGGCCTGATTTCATTCTGAAGAAGAGTCATACTGGACTCGAAACGTTAACTCTTATTTCTCTCTCCGCAGAGTCTGCCAACCTGCTGAGTTTTCCTGGCACTCACTGCTTTGGTTTCTAGTTTCCACTCCCGTTTTCTCGAAAGGTTCGGTTAACTGTTGAGTTGAGACCTGAGTTTTAATTCCCCAGCTCAGTAAGAACAGGGTGTGTGTGTTGGGGGGGGGTGGAGTTTAAAATTTCAGCAGCCACTCAGTGTCGTCTTCTGGATTTGGCGCTATTTTAACGTGTGCTTTGGTCAGTTGTTGAAACCCTCAATCCCAGATTGATAAATGCCTCATCAATCTGTAAACTCCTGAGTCTGTTGATGTCACTCGGACCCCTGACATTATTTATACTCTTATCATGTATCTACCACCCAATATTCATCCCACCAAGATCACCAGGTGCTAAGGAGCTGGCATCTTCCACCAAGTCTGACCAGGAAAGGTTGACCCTCTATCTACCTGGAGCCGCTCTGGTCCACTGAGCAGGCAGGGACCCTTCCCCAAGGGCCCAAGAACTCCCTCCACACTCATCCCTCTCCCTCAGCATTCCCGACAGGTTCCAGTGGGAGTCGGGCCTGGACCACGTCAAGGAGGCCTGGGAGTGGGAATAAATCGGGATTATCAGACCAGTTCAGCAGTCCCTATTTCCCATTCAGTAAACAGTCAGAGATGCCTCTGTGCATGAGAAACAGACTAGAAGTTGTTGACATTGACAGCAGGACATTTGTCAGCAATAACTTGCATTTATATAGCACCTTTTAAAAGTAAAATGTCCCAGGGTGCTGCATAGGAGTGTTATCAATCAAAATTATCCATCGAGCCATAGAATTAGGACAGGTTTAGAAAAGGCCAAAGTGATGGAAGAGGTCATCGACAGTGCTATCAAGCAGCGCTTACTCAGCAATAACCTGCTCACTGACACTTAGTTGGGGTTCTGCCAGGACCACTCAGTTCCTGACCTCATTACAGCCTTGGTCCAAACATGGACAAATCAGCTGAACTGAGGTGAGGTGAGAGTGACTGCCCTTGACATCAAGGCCGCATTTGTCCGAGTGTGGCATCAAGGAGCCCTAGCAAAACTGGAGTCAATGGAAATCGGGGCAAACTCTCTGCTGGTTTGAGTCATACCTGGCACAAAAGAAGATGGTTGTGGTTGTTGGAGGTCAGTCATCTCAGCTCCAGGACATCAGTGCAGGAGTTCCTCAGGGTAGTGTCCTCGGCCCAACCATCTTCAGCTGCTTCATCAATGACCTTCCTTCCATCATAAGGTCAGAAGTGGGGATGTTCGCTGATGATTGCACAATGTTCAGCACCATTCATGACTCCTCAGATACTGAAGCAGCCCATGTCCAAATGCAGCAAGACCTGGACAATATCCAGGCTTGGGCTGACATGTGGCAAGTAACATTCGTGCCACACAAGTGCCAGGCAATGACCATCTCCAACAAGAGAGAATCTAACCATCTGCCCTTGACATTCAATGGCATTAACATCACTGAATCCCCCACTATCAACATCCTGGGGCTACCATTGATCAGAAACTGAACTGGACTAGCCATATAAATACTGTGGCTACAAGAGCAGGTCAGAGGCTAGGAATGCTGCAGCAAATATCTCACCTCCTGACTCCCCAAAGTCTGTCCACCATCTACAAGGCACAAGTCAGGAGTGTGATCTCCACCTGCCTGGATGAGTGCAGGTCCAACAAATCTCAAGAAGCTCGACACCATCCAGGACAAAGCAGCCCACTTGACTGGCACCCCATCCAACACCTTAAACATTCAGTCCCTCCACCACCGACGCATAGTTGCAGCAGTGTGTACCATCTATAAGATGCACTGCAGCAACTCACCAAGGCTTCTTCGACAGCACCTTCCAAACCCACCACCTCTACCATCTAGAAGGACAAGGGCAGCAGATAGATGGGAACACCCCCTACTGCAAGTTCCCCTTCAAGCCACTCACCATCCTGACTTGGAAATATATCGGCCGTTCCTTCACTGTCGCTGGGTCAAAATCCTGGAACTCCCTCCCTAACAGCACTGTGGGTGTACCTACACCACATGGACTGCAGCGGTTCAAGAAGGCAGCTCACCACCACCTTCTCAAGGGCAATTAGGGATGGGCAATAAATGCTGGCCCAGCCAGTGACGTCCACATCCCGTGAAAAAATAAAGAGAAAGGAACCAAAAGCTTTGTCAAAGAGATAGGTTTTAAGGAACATCTTAGAGGAAAGAGAGAGAGAGAAAGGGATGGAGCAGCTTAGGGAGGGAATTCCAGAATTCAGGACCCAGGCAGCTGAAGGCATTGCCGCCAATGGTGGAGAGATTAAAACTGGGGGTAGGTAAGGGGCCAGAATTGGAGGAGCTGAGAGATCTCAGAGGGTTGCGGGGCTGGAGGAGATAGGGAGGGGCGAGGCCATGGAGGGGTTTGAAAACAAGGATGGGACTCTTGGTATTGAGGTGTTTCTGGACCAAGAGCCAATGTAGGTCAGCGGGCACAGGGGTGATGTATGAAAGAGACCATATGAGTTTGGATGATTGAACTTCTTATCTCCAGGAAATAATATCATTTTTGTACATGATTTGCGTATAAATATGTATATGCTTCTGTAGCTCTACAGCCAGCGGTACACCATTTTTAAAATCTAAAATGAACTTTGCTTTGACCCTCCCCTATTTCCTGCCTGGTATCCCAATAAAGACATCCTTTGATGTCGTCTTTGATTAAGAGCTTTGATATGCTGATTGATGAATCCCGAGATCAGCAGCTGCATTTGTTTAATGTTGAAAGCCTCAGCTATATTGAGTTAAGTCCAGAGCCACTGCTGTTGCTTTTAAGAGAAAAGTAATTTGCGTTGTTATGGGCAACTTGCCTCTTTGGAAACCTGGAAGATGCAGTTTGCACAAGACCCCATGTATCAGGAGGCAGTGCTGTTAGTATAGCTTTATACCACTGATACAGTGATGCTGGCTCTAAGCCCATTGATCGAAGCACCTTACATCACAGAAGGAGGCCATTTGGCCCATTATGCTTGTGCTGGCTCTTTGAAAGAGCTTTCCCTGCTGATCCCCGAGACCCCTGAATATTTTGGCCTATCTAATTCCCTGGCCATCTTGGACAGATTGCCATTGCTGGGTCAAAATCCTGGGCAGAGTTGGTTACTGTACAGTAATCCCTTTAGGCATAGATTCATGAGGGAAGTCTCGTGGCACAGTGGGTTAGCATCCCTGCCTCTGAACCAGAAACTCTGGGTTCGAGTCCTACCCCAGGGCTTTATGGAAGGTGCGTTCATAACGTGGCCAAACAGGTTGGGTATCAACCTGCAAATCCTTCCAATACACACCCATGGTAGGCGGTAAGAGTGGGAGAGATTCCTGATCAGCTGTGTGATGGAAAGAAGATTGGAGCCTCTACCATCACTATCCATAGCTCCAGACTACAACGTGCATGTTCCCATAGCAACTCGGAGTCCCAGAATGATCTGTAACACACATACTACAGGTCCTGCCCAAGTGATATTTCAATATGGACATTGCAGCCACCAGGAGCATTTCAGCTAACCTCAGCCTTGACTGTATGCAAACATGTTCCCATCAGAACCCCGAAACCTTGCTGTACTCTTCCTTGCTAACCTGAGAATGCTGAGGCCAGTCTTATTACTATTACAGCTGAATTCCAACCGGGGACCACTGCTAAACCTTTGGGGGTGTGATGCCCCTTTTAAATGACAGACCTCACTAACCATGTGAGCAGGAACAAGGTGGCCTCTTTAATATTTATCTCAGCTGCTCCCTCCCTGAGCCCAGCTGGCATTAACTAACTCATCACAGTCCCACAGTGTTTAACAATCTGCTTCCCTCTACACAGTACAAACTTCGCTGGCTTGATTGTTTTGTAGTTTTACTAAAACTCTGTAAATTCCTGATTCTGTTTTCATATTCTGCAGGAGTTTTAAAGAGAGTCCAGCGCTATTACCAATGCACAGCAAGTCACAATGGTGAGTGCACAGAATTTCACAACATGTGTCTAACTAATTTCTCTGCAGCTTTGGTTGAATGGATGAATGCTTAAAGTACCTTTTTCTCTTGTGTGAATTCATCTTTTATGCTTGTTTTCAATTTCCTCCACAGCCTTGCCCCCTCCAACTTTCCAATCCCTTCTCTTAGATGATGAGTGTTGGTGGGCAATTTGACCTTGGGGTGCATCGCAGTCTATTCTAAGTCCATGCACTTTTCAGCAGAGGTCACCAGTTGGAGATTGGGACTGGGATCTCCGGCTGACTGTTCCCCTCCTTAACTAACCCAGCAATAGCATAGTTAATGGCCAGGGTACCAAGTTAACAGTCAGGGTACCAGTGCTCCAAGCAGGTTTTGAGGCCCACCCCACTTGACCAACCACAGCTGTGGTCACAGGCCCCCCCCATTCAAAGGCGTCTCAGGCAAAAGGAGTGGGGTGAAAAGGGGATCCTGACGGTCACTCTTGATCTCAGTAAATCCCCAACATTGAGTAAAGTCCTCAAAGAACTGGCAGGGCCTTGGCTTAACACCCAATCAGAAAGAACGTCCCTCCGACGGCGCGGCGCTCCCTCGACGCCGACCCTCCGACGGCGCGGCGCTCCCTCGACGCCGACCCTGCGACGGCGCGGCGCTCCCTCGACACCGACCCTCCGACGGCACGGCGCTCCCTCGACACCGACCCTCCGACAGCGCGGCGCTCCCTCGACGCCGACCCTGCGACAGCGCGGCGCTCCCTCGACGCCGACCCTGCGACGGCGCGGCGCTCCCTCGACACCGACCCTCCGACGGCACGGCGCTCCCTCGACACCGACCCTCCGACAGCGCGGCGCTCCCTCGACGCCGACCCTCCGACGGTGCGGCGCTCCCTCGACGCCGACCCTCCGACGGTGCGGCGCTCCCTCGACGCCGACCCTCCGGCGGCACGGCGCTCCCTCAACGCCGACCCTCCGGCGGCACGGCGCTCCCTCGACACCGACCCTCCAACGGTGCGGCGCTCCCTCGACACCGACCCTCCGACGGTGCGGCGCTCCCTCGACGCCGACCCTCCGGCGGCACGGCGCTCCCTCAACGCCGACCCTCCGGCGGCACGGCGCTCCCTCGACACCGACCCTCCGACGGTGCGGCGCTCCCTCGACGCCGACCCTCCGACGGTGCGGCGCTCCCTCGACGCCGACCCTCCGGCGGCACGGCGCTCCCTCAACGCCGACCCTCCGACGGTGCGGCGCTCCCTCGACACCGATAATTATTGCTATTTCTTAATGAAAATATTTTTTAAAGTTGCTTGAGGGTGCCTCAAGATGGAGGTGCCCTCTCTCTGCCTCACCCGAACTGCAGGCGGCAGCTCCTTTATGCTGAATGTCCGCCAATTAGCCCTCCAGTTTCGAGAGCCCATCCACCATCCTTAACTGGACAGCAAGTACACCTTCGCGATACTAATTGGCTAATTCAGTAAATTTTTACATTGGCTCCCAGTATGGCATTGCCCTGAAATTTAAATTATCATCCTTTTGTTTAAACGGCCTTCCACTTCTCTATTTCTGTGAACACCTCCAGTTCTCGAACCCTTTGAGATCGCTGTTGGGCACGCTCTATTTTAATGCTTCGATTTTTAAAAATCTTCATCCTCCAAATCAAATCCCTCCTATGGTTTCCCTCCCTATCTGTTTAATTTCTTCCAGTCCTACAGCCCTTTGAGATCTTTGCACTCATCTAATTCTGGCCTCTTGCACACCTCCAATTTTAATCACTCCACCATCGGTGACTGTGCCCTCAGCTGTCAAAGCCCTAAGCTCTGGAATTCCCTCCCTAAACCTGTCCACCTCTCTCTCCTACTCTCAAGAGCCTCCTGAAACCTACCCTAATGTCATCTTCCTTGGCTCAGTGTCAGCTTTTTGTCTGATAACCCTGCTGTGAAGTGGCTTGGGATGCATTACCACAGTAAAGGTGCAATATATAAATGCAAGTTGTTGCTGTCACTTTTTACAGAGCTGGGAGATATTGGGCCCAGTTAAACCTCGAGGAGCTGCGAATAAGGTAACCCTTTTCTCATTTCAGTCAATGACAGTGGATCCCAATTTGAAGACACGAGAGGAGAAAGATGCAGAGTTGGACAGGAGGATTGAAGCCCTCCGGAAGAAGAACGAGGCACTGATGAAGAGACACAAGGTGAGGTGCAGCCTGCTTACTAGTGAGTATAACCTTGTAGTGAGTGTCGGCAATTTTGAACTTGCAGTTCATCAGAGCTGAGCTGGGCCCCGCCTCCCGCTAATCCCGTTGGGCTGGGCCCTCCTTCCCCGGCCAATCCCTAGTCACCAAAGCAGAGATGGACCTTTCCCTCCCCTGTTCGCTACCAATAGAGGCCGTTGGATAAAAAGCCATGGAAACCCTATCAAATCATCCTTCCCCGGAGCCCAATTCGACTGTTACCATTTGCAACAATCCCCAGGATGAGGAGGAGCGACTGCTGACCTGGATTCGCATCCATTGTTCCCTCAAAACACACTGCACAGATATACAAGAATGTCCTTACTCCTGGCGAGTTGAGAAAGTGTTCCACTTGGCGGCAGTTTTCTCCCTCGTCTTATTTTCCAGATAGTTGGTCGAACGGAATGAGCTTTATGATTTTTCTTTTGGTTTTAAAACAGGAGATCGAAGCAGATCGGAAGAAGGCAGAAGAGGACGGCATCTCTGTGACCAACCGGAAACCCAAACATGAAACCGAGCACGATCGTAAATGGGCTGAAAAGGAGATTCTAACGGTCACTGTTGACCTTAGTAAATCCCCAACGGTGAGTAAGGTCCTCGGAGCACTGGCGGGGCCTTGGGCTTAAATGTCCGATCTGAAAGAAGGTCCCTTCGACAGTGCGGCACCCCCTCGGCCCTGACCCTCCCCGACAGCGCGGTGTTCCTTTAGTACTGCACTGGGAGGATCAGCCTGGAATTTGGGTTCCAATCTCCTCAGCAGTGGCAGAGTTGGGAAAGATTTAAAGATACACGGTGGATCTCCCCTGCTCTAAACCCGATCACGCACTGAATAAAAATCATTCACTAGGCAATAGTGTTGAAGTGTTGTCTTCCTGTACGCGGTCTAAAATCCCTTACCCTTATCGCCGACAGGAGAAGCGAATGTTGAATGACAAAAAGACAGTGAACTCCCCCCGCGGCAACCTGGAATCGCCCGGAAAGCGGCCGTGGACGTCGGGCCCCCATTCCCCAGGCCTCACGCAGGCTGCAGACAGGGGCAGCCATCTCCGTTCCCCCAGCAGCAGGCCAGACAGGATGATGCGGGCGGATCACCAGGAAAGGAGCCCCCGAGGCTTCAGTGGGCACGAGAGCCCGGGTGGGGAGGACCCCAACCGAGGGGGTCGCGCCAGAAGAGGCCGAGGCGGCGGTGGAGGTGGAGGTGGTGGCGGAGGTGGTGGAGGTGGAGGTGGTGATAGTGGAGCCTGTGGAACTGGCAGTGCTTCACCACAGGACAGAAGAGTAAAGGTTAGTAAGACTGGGAAGTGGCTTAACTGAGAAGGGGGCACAAATGGACAACTTAAGAGTTGCACAGAAGCAGGCCATTTGGCCCATTTGGTCCATGCTGGTGCTTAAGCTCCGCACGACCCTCCTTCCATCCCTCTTCATCTCACCCTATCTACGTATCCTTTCTCTCTCATGTGTTTTATCCAGCTTCCCCTCAAATGTATCCATACTATTAATCTTCAGCCACTCCCTGTGGTAGCGAGCTCCACATGCTCACCACTCTCTGGGTAAAAAGCTTCTTCTGAATTCCCTATTGGATTTATTAGTCACTATCTTATATTTATGGCCCCCTAGTTTGGGGCTCCCTCCACGAAGCCACCCGAGGAGAGTTAATGTGAGTGGCTGTTTTGTAAATGCTATAAAGGGGTGTTTTAAGTTGAAGTGGCTTGGTAGGTAAATGAATCCCCAGTGTCGGGGGGACAAGTGTATAGAAAAGAAAACCCCCCCCATCTCTTGGAGGTGTTACAATTCCCTTCTCTGCCCCCGGATGTTGGAAAAGAGAGAGGAACTTGTTCTCCGGCTGTCTAATTGTTACCCAGAGATTGCCGCTGGGAAGCGGGTGGACAAGTGTGCGGGCCTGGGAGGCGGACAGGACCCAGCTGCAATGTGATGCCCTCTGATGGGCTTCCCGTAGCTTATTTTCCTGCGCTCTCACTAAGAGTGGTCATATGGGGGTGTACTTAAGCTGTTAATGTTTGTGGGAGTAGCTTCAAAAGTGGAGAAAATTAATGAGAGGGGACAGCAGGAATGAAATGGGTCAAACATCTCATAGAAACATAGAAAATAGAAGCAGGAGTCGGTCATTCGGCCCTTCGATCCTGCTCCACCATTCAATATGATCATGGCTGATCCTCTGTCTCAACATCACACACCCACTCTCTCCCCATACTCCTTGATGCCTTTAGACTCTAGAAATCCATCCATTTCCTCCTTAAATATATTCAGTGACTTGGTCTCCACAGCGTTTTGTGGTAGAGAATTCCACAGGTTCACCACCCTCTGAATGAAGAAGTTTCTCCTCATCTTAGTCCTAAATGTTCTACCCTGTATCCTGAGATTGTGACCCTTTGTTCTAGACCCGCCCCAGCCAGAGGAAACATCATCCCTGCATCCAGTCTGTCCAGCCCTGTCAGAATTTTATACATTTAAATGAGATCCCCTTTCATTCTTCTAAACTCCAGTGAATACAGACCTAGTTGGCCCAATATCTCTTCATACAATAATCCAGCCATCCCAGGAATCAGTCTGGTGAACCTTTGCTGCACTTCCTCTATAGCATGTATATCCTTTCTTGGGTAAGGAGACCAAAACTGCACACACTACTCCGGGTGTGGTCTCACCAAGGCCCTGTACAGCTGCAGTAAGACATCCTTGCTCCGGCAATGAAGACCAACATACCATTTGCCGCCCTACCACTTGAATGCTTGCTTTCAGTGACTGGTGTACAAGGACACCCAGGTCTCTTTGTACATCAACATTTCCCAATCTATCACCATTTAAATAATACTCTGCCATTCTGTTTTTCCTACCAAAGTGGATAACTTCTCACTTATACACATTATACTGCATCTGCCATGTATTTGCCCATTCACTCAACTTGTCTAAATCGCCTTGAAGCCTCTTTACATCCTCACATTCCCACCTAGCTTTGTGTCATCAGCAAACTTGGAAATATTACATTTGGGTCCCTCATCTAAATCATTGATATATACTGTGAATAACTGGGGCCCAAGCACTGATCCCTGCAGTACCCAACCAGTCACCATCTGCCACTCTGAAAAAGACCCATTTATTCCTACTACAAAAATTAAAGCACATGGGATTGGGGGTAATATATTGGCATGGATTGAGAATTGGTTCGCAGACAGGAAACAGAGAGTAGGAATAAATGGCTCTTTTTCAGAGTGGCAAGTGGTGACTAGTTGGGTACTGCAGGGATCAGTGCTTGGGCCCCAGCTATTCACAGTATATATCAATGATTTGTGGGACCTTATCAAAAGCTTTCTGAAAATCCAAATACACCACATCCACTGGTTCTCCCATATCTATTCTGCAGTTAAGTCCTCAAAAAAAACTCTATTAGGTTTGTCAAACATGATTTCCCTTTCATAAACCCATGTTGACTTTGTCTAATCCCGTTGATATTTTCTAAGTGTCCTGTTATCACATCCTTTATAATAGACTCTAGCATTTTCTCTACCACTGATGTTAGGTTAACCGGTCTGTAATTCCCTGGTGTTTTTTCACTCCTTTTTTAAATAAGGGGGTTACATTTGCCACCCTCCAATCTGCTGGGACTGTTCCAGAATCTACAGAATTTTGGAAGATGACAACCAACACATCCACTATTTCCATGGCCACCTCCTTTAGTACCCTGGGATGTAGATTATTGGGTTTCAGTCCCATTAATTTCTCCAGCACTCTTTTTTTTAGTAATACTAATTTCCTTCAATTCCTCCTTCTCACTAGACCCTTGGTTCCCTAGCATTTCTGGGAAGTTTTTTGAAGACAGAACTAAAGTAGTTTAATTGCTCTGCCATTTCCTTGTTCTTTATTATAAATTCCCCTGTTTCAGACTGTAAGGGACCTACATTTGTCTTCATTAATCTTTTTCTTCTTACATACTTAGAGAAGCTTTTACAGTCCTCTCAAGTTCTTTGCAAGTTTACTCTTGTACTCCCCTCTTGGTCCTGAATTCTAAACTGCTCCCAATCCTCAGACTTGCTACTTTTTCGAGCAACTTTATATGACTCCTCTTTGTTTTCATGAAGCATCGTATTAGATCCAATGCTGCTTTGTTGAAGTAAAACTGAGATCACTGAGGTTCTGAACACACCCAATCTCCCAACTTCCTTAATCATGAGTAAGGAACAATAGCAATTTGAGGTCTCTAATGTAGGAAAATCCCTCATCGACCTGTGTCTTGACCTT
Organism: Cetorhinus maximus; assembly: GCF_964194155.1. Taxonomy (NCBI): domain Eukaryota; kingdom Metazoa; phylum Chordata; class Chondrichthyes; order Lamniformes; family Cetorhinidae; genus Cetorhinus; species Cetorhinus maximus. Next base: position 17,500,254 of record NC_135910.1, on the reverse strand, counting down.
ATCAATTTAGTCATTTGCTTGAAGCACAGTTCCACAACCAGAAGGCTGCAAGGTGCAGTTTGTCGGCTCAGCTGCTGTATGTAAATATATTTAAACCCTTGGGGCAGAATTTTATGTCTCGTGGGCGGGCGCGTGCCCCACCCAATCAGGTGTAAAATTGCACGCGATGATGTCAGGTGAGCGTCCTGACACACTTGTGCGTGCCGCCGATCGAAATATCGCGCATGTGCCGGAGCTGCACCTACCATTAATTAAGAGGCCACTTAAGGCCCTTAACAGTCCAACTGATGGCGATTTTTTTTCCCCCCCTTGCCTGTGCGATTTCGTGCTCGTCACACGGGCGAAATGGGCAGGCAGCCAGCTGACATTTTCAAAAACCTCATCCACGGGTGGGATTAGAGGGGTCAGCAGCAGCATTGCCAGTATGAGTAGTGAGGAGTTTTGGAGATTGGTTGCTTATTGGTACTTGGTAGTCTCAACCCTGTCCTGAGCTTCATTCTTAGCATTTCCAGGCTTCACTTCAGGACTCATTGCTGTCTGCCAGGCCCTTGGAGGATTCAGACCATGTGGATCCTCCCAGGTAACAGACAGCCTTTCGTTACCCTGGGAATGGGGATTGTGGTCTCTGCTGGAGGCACCTCCTCTGAGGAGGGAGAGAGGGGCAGAAGGGAGAGGAGGTCAGGTGTCCCAATGCAGCTTCCAGGGGAGGGACCTGTGGGAGGAGAGGCGCAGGCACAAGGGGTGCAGGGCTAGCAGGTAGTCCAAGGCAGAAGGGACCACAGAAGACGCCAGTATCCTGCTGCCAGGGTTTACAGGTGACAAAGCAGCTACCTGGTTTTTTTTTAATTCATTCACGGGATGTGGGCTTCGCTGGCTGGGCCAGCATTCATTGCCCATCCCTAGTTGTCCTTGAGAAGGTGGTGGTGAGCTGCCTTCTTGAGCCGCTGCAGTCCACGTGGTGTAGGTACACCCACAGTGTTGTTAGGAAGGGAGTTTCAGGATTTTGACCCAGCAACAGAGAAGGTACGGCGATATATTTCCAAGTCAGGATGGTGAGTGACTTGGAGATGAACTTCCAGGTGGTGTGCTCCCATGTATCTGCTGCCCTTGTCCTTCTAGATGGTAGTGGTCATGGGTTTGGAAGGTGCTGTCTAAGGAGCCTTGGTGAGTTGCTGCAGTGCAACTTGTTGATGGTACGCACTGCTGCTACTGTGCGTCGGTGGTGGAGGGAGTGAATGTTTGTGGATGGGGTGCCAATCAAGCGGGCTGCTTTGTCCTGGAAAGTGGCAAGCTTCTTGAGTGTTGTGGGAGCTGCATTTATCCAGGCAAGTGGGGAGTATTCCATCACACTCCTGACTTGTGCCTTGTAGATGGTGGACAGGTTTTGGAGAGTCAGGAGGTGAATTACTCATCGCAGGATTCCCAGCCTCTGACCTGGTCTTGTAGCCACAGTATTTATATAGCTAGTCCAGTTCAGTTTCTGGTTAATGGTGACCCCCAGAATGTTGAGTGGGGATTCAGTGATGGTATTGTCACTGAACATCAAGGGGCAACGGTTAGATTCTCTCTTGTTGGAGATGGTCATTGCCTGGCACTTGTGTGGCATGAATGTTACTTGCCACATGTCAGCCCAAGCCTGGATATTGCCCAGGGTCTTGCTGCATTTGGACATGGACTGCTTCAGTATCTGAGGAGTCGTGAATGGTGCTGAACATTGTGCAATCATCAATGAATATCCCCACTTCTGACCTTATGATGCAAGGAAGGTCATTGATGAAGCAACTGAAGATGGTTGGGCCGAGGACACTACCCTGAGGAACTCCTGCAGTGATGTCCTGGAACTGAGATGACTGACCTCCAACAACCAGAACCATCTTCCTTTGTGTTAGGTATGACTCCAACCAGCAGAGAGTTTTCCCCCTGATTCCCATTGACTCCAGTTTTGCTAGGGCTCCTTGATGCCACACTCTGCCAAAAGCTGTCTTGATGTCAAGGGCAGTCACTCTCGCCTCACCACAGGAGTTCAGCTCTTTTGTCCATGTTTGAACCAAGGCTATAATGAGGTCAGGAGCTGAGTGGCCCTGGCGGAACCCAAACTGGGCATCGGTGAGCAAATTGTTGCTAAGCAAGTGCCACTTGATATAACTGTTGATTACTTTACTGATGATTGAGAGTGGACTGATGGGGCGGTAATTGTCTGGGTTGGATTTGTCCTGCATTTTGTGTACAGGACATAACTGGGCAATTTTCCATATAGCCGGGTAGATGCCAGTTTTGTAGCTGTAATGGAACAGCTTGGCTAGGGACCCGGCAAGTTCTGGAGCACAAGTCTTCAGTACTATTGCCAGGAATATTGCCAGGGCCCATAGTCTTTGCAGTATTCAGTATCTTCAGCCGTTTCTTGATATCATGTGGAGTGAATCAAATGGGCTGAAGACTGGCATCTGTGATGCTGGGGACCTCCGAAGGAGGCCGAGATGGACCATCCACTCGGCACTTCTGGCTGAAGATTGTAGCAAATGCTTCAACCTTAGCTTTTGCACCAAAGCACTGGGCTCCCCCATCATTGAGGATGGGGATATTTGTGGAGCCTCCTCCTCCAGCGAGTTGTTTATTGTCCACCACCATTGATGACTGGATGTGGCAGGAATGCAGAGCTTAGATCTGATCCGTTGGTTATGGGACCGCTTAGCTCTGTCTATCACTCGCTGCTTATGCTGTTTGACACGCAAGTAGTCCTGCGTTATAGCTTCACCACGTTTGCACCTCATTTTTCGGTATGCCTGGTGCTGCTCCTGGCATGCCCTCCTGCACTCTTCATTGAACCAGGGATGATCCCCTGGCTTGATGGTAATGGTAGAGTGGGGGATATGCCAGGCCATGAGGTTACAGATTGTGTTCAAGTAAAATTCTGCTGCTGCTGATGGCCCACAGGGCCGTGTAGATGCCCAGTCTTGAGTTGCTAGATCTGTTCAAAATCTAGCACAGTGATAGTGCCACACAGCACGATGGAGGGTGTCCTCAATGTGAAGGCGGGACTTCGTCTCCACACTGACAGTATCGGTAGGAGTGACCACTGCACAGTCATGGACAGATGCATCTGTGGCAGGCGGGTTGGTGAGGATGAAGTCAAGTATGTTTTTCCCCTCTTGTTGGTTCCCTCACCACCTGCTGCAGACCCAGTCTAGCAGCTATGTCCTCTAGGACTCGGGCTAGCTCAGTCAGTAGTGGTGCTACCGAGCCACTCTGGGTTGAGGACTTCAGTGTCCATCACCAAGAGTACATTCTGTGCCCTTGCCATCCTCAGTGCTCCCTCCAAGTAGTATAGCTGAGGTGGGGGGCAGTATGTGGTAATCAGCAGGAGGTTTCCTTCCCCACATTTGGCCTGACGCCATGAGATTTCATGGGGTCCGGAGTCAATGTTGAGGACTCCCAGGGGAACTCCCTCCCAACTGTACATCACTCTGCTGCCGCTCTGCTGGGTCTGTCCTGCCGGTGGGACAGGACATATCCAGGGATGGTGATGGTGGTGTCTGGGACATTATCTGTAAGGTATGATTCCATGAGGATGACTATGTCAGTCTGTTGCTTGACTAGTCTGTGAGACAGCTTCCCAATTTCTGCACTAGCCCCCAGATGTTATTAAGGAGGGCTGTTTGCCATTGTCTTTTCCGGTGCCTGGGTCAATGCTGGGTGGTCTGTCCAGTTTCATTCCTTTTTTTGTGACTTTGTAGCAGTTTGATACAACTGAGTGGCCTTGCTAGACCATGTCAGAGGGTATTTAAGAGTCAACCACATTGCTAAAGAACGTTAGCGAACCAGATGGGTTTTTACAACAATCTGTATGGTCATCATTAGGCTTTTAATTCCAGATTTTTATCAAATTCAAATTCCACCATCTGCCATGGTGGGATTCGAACCCAGGTCCCCAGAGCATTACCCTGGGTCTCTGGATTACTAGTCCAGTTACGACACCACTATACCATCGCCTCTGAAGGAGGCTCCGCCTCTCAAGGGAGACCATGACCTCCATTTGCCAGATGATTGGGCCTGAGATCAGCTCTGACTGTGTGGGTGGACACCCCATACCAGTGGCTCTGAAGGTCACAGTGACCCTCAATTTGTATGCCATCGGCTCTTTCCAGGGGTCAGAGGGGGATCTGTGTGGAGCCTCCCAATCAGCTGTCCACAGTTGCGTCAAACTGGTGACAGAAGCTCTGTTCAGGCGGATACTGACCTTTATTCTTTACCGTACGGATGAGGCCAGCCAGGCTGAGCGAGCCAGAGGCTTCGCAGCAATTGCTGGGATCCCCCGAGTCCCGGGTGCAATAGACTGTACACATGTGGCCATCAAGGCGCCAGCGGGTCAGCCGGGTGCCTTCGTCAACAGGAAGGGCTTCCACTCCATGAACGTGCAGATAGTGTGTGATCACAGGATGCTGATTCTGCAAGTCTGTGCAAGGTACCCAGGCCGCTCCCATGATGCTTATATCCTGAGACAGGTGCCGAGGCTCTTCAGTGATCCAGCCCAACTGGATGGATGGCTGCTGGGTGACGAGGGCTATCTGTTGAAGAGGTGGCTCATGATGCCTCTCCACTACCCAGGAACAGATGCAGAGAAGCGTTATAATACAAGTCTTGCCTCCACAAAGGCGGTGGTAGAGAGGACCATAAGTCTTCTCAAGATGCACTTCCAATGCCTGGACTATTCAAGGGGAGCATTACAATGCCCGCAGAGCGGGTGTTACTGATAGTGGTTGCATGCTGCACTCTCCACAATCTGGCACTGGCAAGGGGGGACCCATTGGAGGAAGGGGATCTTGACACAGCTGCACAGGCCACAGATGATGGGTCCGAAGATGAGCACGGTGAGAATGCTAAGGGGATGGAGGCAGACTTCGTTAACCTGCAGGGAGGCAGGGACACCAGGGACGCCTTGATCCAACGCTCCTTCAGCCAGGCTGCCAAAGATCAGTGTTTTAACTTCTAATTCCATCTCAGCTTCTCCCCCCTCTGAACTACTTTTCAGGTTCCCATCCCCCTGCCAATTTAGTTTAAATCTGCCCCAACTGCATTGGCAAACCTCCCCGCGAGGATGTTGGTCCCGTTCCTGTTCACATGTAACCTGTCCAACTTTTACAGGTCCCACCTGCTCCAGAAACAGCCCCAATGCCCCAGGAATCTAAAGCCCTCCCTCCTGCACCATCTCTCCAGCCACGCATTCATCTGCTCTATCCTTCTGTTCCTATACTCATTGCTGTGTGGCACTGGGAGTAATCCGGAGATCACTACCTTTTGAAGTCCTGCTTTTCAATTTCCGACCTAACTCCCTGAAGTCTGCTTGCAGGACCTCATTTCTCTTTCTTCCAACATGGACCATGACCTCTGGCTGTTCACACTCCATCCTCAGAATGCCCTGCAGCCGTTCTGTAACATCCTTGACCCTGGCACCTGGGAGCAACATACCATCCTGGAGTCACATCTACGGCCGCAGAAACGCTTGTTTACTCCCCTCACTAATGAATCCCCAACCACTATAGCCCTTCCACACTTCTTCCTCTCCCCCTGAGCAGCTAGACCACCCACAATGCCATGGCCTGGGCTCTGGTTGGCCTCCACAGAGGAACCATCACTCTCACCGTTTTCCAAGGCTGAAAAACGGTTTGCGAGCGAGATGCAGTCAGGGGATTCCCTCGCTACCTGCCTGGTCCCCTTCTTCTGTCTGGTGGTCACCCATCCCCTCTCTGCTTGCACCTCCTTCAGCTGCAGGGTGACCATGTCCTGAAATGTTCTATCCACGAACCCCTCAGCCTCGTGAATGCACCATTGTGCACCCAGCTGCTGCTCAAGCTCCAAAGCCCGGAGCTCGAGTTTCTCCAGTCGGAAGCACCTCCTGCACACATGGTCATCCGGACCACCAGGAGCGTCTAGGATTTACCACATAGCGCAGGATGTGCAAATCACAGGACTGAGCTCCCCAGAAAATCTTAACCAGTCAGAATATGGACCCTTGCTTTTATTTTACCCTTACTCCTACTTGAGTGTCGATGTCTTAATTAACCCCTCTCTCCCAAAGCCTCGCTGTTTTTCAAGTCCACGGTGCTTGGGCACACCTTAACACTTCTGCACACTGACCCACGTCAACATTCTGAGAGATCGGATATATAATTATTTGGACAGCCAAGGGCTGATTAAGGATAGTCAGCATGGCTTTGTGTGTGGTAGGTCGTGTTTAACGAACCTTGTAGAGTATTTTGAGGAGGTTACCAAGAAAGTAGATGAAGGAAAGGCTGTGGATGTTGTCTACATGGACTTTAGTAAGGCCTTTGACAAGTTCCCACATGGGAGGTTAGTTCAGAAGGTTCAGACACTTGGTATCCATGGAGAAGTTGTAAACTGGATTTGAAATTGGCTATGTGGGAGAAGACAGAGAGTGGTAGTGGATGATTGCTTCTCAGACTGGAGGTCTGTGACTAGTGGTGTGCCTCAGGGATCTGTGCTGGGACCATTGTTGTTTGTTGTCTATAATCAATGATTTGGATGATAATGTGGTGAATTGGATCAGCAAGTTTGCTAATGACACTAAGATTGGAGGCGTTGTGGACAGCGAGGAAGGCTTTCAAAGCTTGCAGAGAGATCTGGACCAACTGGAAAAATGGGCCAGAAAATGGCAGATGGAATTTAATGCGGAAAAGTGTGAGGTGTTACATTTTGGAAGGTCACACCAAGGTAGGACATACACAGTAAATGGTAGGGCACTGAGGAGTGCTGAGGAACAAAGGGATCTGGGAGTTCAGATACATAATTCCCTGAAAGTGGCATCACAGGTAGACAAGGTTGTAAAGAAAGCTTTTGGCATACTGGCCTTCATAAATCAAAGTATTGAGTATAGGAGTTGGGATGTTATGGTGAGGTTGTATAAGACATTGGTGAGGCCAACTTTGGAGTATTGTGTGCAGTTCTGGTCGCCTAACTACAGGAAGGATATCAGTAAGATTGAGAGAGTGCAAAGAAGATTTACTAGGATGTTGCCGGCTCTTAAGGAGTTGAGTTACTGGGAAAGATTAAACAGGTTAGGACTTTATTCCTTGGAGCGTAGAAGAATGAGGGGAGATATGATAGAAGTTTACAAAATTATGAGGGGTATAGACAGAGTAAATGCGAGTAGGCTCTTTCCACTTAGATTAGGAGAAATAAACACGAGAGGACATGGCTTTAGGGTGAAAGGGGAAAGGTTTAAGGGGAATATTAGGGGGAACTTCTTCACTCAGAGAGTGGTGAGAGTGTGGAACGAGCTACCATCTGACGTGGTAAATGCGGGCTCACTCTTAGGTTTTAAGAATAAATTAGATACATGGATGGGAGAGGTCTGGAGGGTTATGGACTAGGTGCAGGTCAATGGGACTAGCGGAATAATATTTCGGCACAGACTAGAAGGGCCGAATGGCCTGTTTTCTGTGCTATAGTGTTCTATGGTTCTAACATGGCTCACCCTTCCTGAGCGCAGCAGGTCATTGAAGCGCTTCTGACACTGGACCCAGCCGCACCACATCATGGCTGCTGACCATTGCTGTCACCTCCTCCCATGCCCTCTGGGTGAGGTGCGGTGGCCTCCTCCTTCCATCCCTGAAGACAAGGGTGCCCGTGCTGGCAGCCGCCTCCTCCAGGAGGACGGTGAGGCACTCATCGGAAAATCCGGAGGGGGGGGGGCCAGTGCCCACTGGACCTGCCCTCCCGCCTGCCGTGTGCAGCCGCACTCGATTCCTTTACAAACATACCAGAGCTGCCCTCCAGGGGCTGCCTGGGGCACTTTTAAACCAGCATCTGGGTCACCGTTGGACCCTCCCGGCCCTTCCCAGCCAGTGCGGAGCCGCGTTTCACGCTGGGCGGGTCTCCATTGGCCCACCCAGCGTGAAATCGCAGTCGGGGCCCAATCGCGGGCGGTGGACTGTTTCCTGGCCACTCCCACGCCCGCCCAACGATCTCAAAACCCTGCCCTTAAAGTTATTTTCTTCAGTTATGGGTTACACTGACCCCTAAAACTAATCCAGTTAAATTTGCAAACACCCCTTGCCACACAAAATAATTTCTTTCCACTTCTCATAAATATCTTGTGAATCAAAGCATCCTGCAGCACAGAATGAGGCCATTCGGCCCATTGTGCCCATGCTGTGCCTTTGAAAGAGCTATCCAATTAGTCCCACTCCCTCTGCTCTTTTCCCTGTAGCCTGGCAAATGGTTTTCTTTTCGGTATTTCTAACAGTTCCCTTTTGAAAGTTATTACAGGATCTGCAACCACCACCCTTTCAGGCTGTGCGTTCCACATCATTATAACTCACTGGTTTCTTTTGCCACTTACCTTTTAAATATGTGCCCTGGTTACTGAGGGCACAGGCGTCCGATTGTGCTTAATCACTCCCTCTGCCACCTTAACGACATCCATCACCGATTGGGCAAGTTCCAGGAAAAAGGTTCTGGGTTCTGCCATGTGCCTGCTGCGCTCTAGATGTTCCCTTGTGTAGTAGTAGATCTTCCCAGTTTCTGCTTTGGAATTTGTTGCGGAAATTTGACCAAAACTGGCACCAGACCTGTCTAAACATCACCGGTTGAAAAGAAAGCTAAGAATTCACTGGTGATTAATTTGCTGCTTTTTGCAGTGAACTGGGAGTTCCCAAAGGCTTGGGGCACTGGGCTGAAAGCAGCTTCCAGCTAATGGAGTGAATATGTGACTTTATTGATTGGACCATGGGGAGAGCTCAGTGACATAACCATTGGATCCTGATTCCAGTCAGAATGCTACCAACTGAGCCCAGCTGGCACATCAGGTGCTAACCAGTCAATGGGCCTCCCTAGGCCAAATGACCAATCAGCACTCTGGGTTTTGGCAGCTTGCCCTGGTGTGTTGGGGATCCAGAACCAATTCCAGTCCTACCTTTACCCAACGCTAACACAGTCATTGCACAGTGACACTAGATGGGACCTGTGTTTGATATTTCTGACTCTCGGGGACCTCTACGGTGGTCTCTGGTATTGGGTGGGTGGCAAATCAGCCCGGGTTCCAGCTCCTGATGGCTGTTTGCCTGAATAGGGACAGTGAGGTCAATTGTAGCCCCCCACAACAGAATTTGGCAGAGGCCGAGGCTGGAATTTTCCACCCCCCATCAGGGGCGCAGTTTCTGGCAGGTGGGGGCAGAGAATACGTGGAAAAAAATCGGTTTCCTGACAGCAGGAACTTGCGCTCCCAAACATCATGGTGGATCGACATTCCTGCCAAAGGCCCCCAGGAAGGCGTTTAGCTTCTTATTATTAAGGAGATTGAAATGAGCACCCACGATCCCCTACCCCCAGGTCTATCATATTGACTCACGCCAGTGGGAGTTCACACCCGTCCGAAACACGACCAAACCAACGTGGTATGCGCATGTGGAGGACTCGCCGGAATAGCTGGTTGTACCACTCGGTGGAAGGTGTGGGGTGGGGGGGGAGGCAGCGCAGGGGTAGAGCATGGGGAAGGGAGAAGAGGGCAGAGAGGGGGTGGGGATGCCAGAGTTGGGGGATTGTGGATTGGGGGGGGCGGGGGTGGAAGTAAGCATGCAGGGGTTGGGTTGAGGGGGTGAGGAAGGGGCTGTGAAAGTGGGGTCAGTAAGGGGCGGGTCCAGAGGGACGGGTCAGTGGAGGAATCTGGGGGGCAAACAGAGGGTACTGGTGGTAAGAGGGAACCATAACAGTTAAAGGGGGCAGTGGGATGTGGGAGGGTGAGGGTCCAGTGGGTGAAGGGCGGTTTGGTTTGTTGGAGGGGACACAGGTGAACGCAGATCCTAGGGGTCGACGGGATAAGGGTGGGCATGGATACTATGACTGGGGTGGGCTTGTTGGGGAGTGAAGGCATGTGAATGGTGACGGTGATGGGCTACAGGACTGTGGAGGTGATTGGGTGGAGGGGGGGATGAAAAGTAACTCTGGGGTCGGGGTCAATGACGATGGGGGGGTGGTGAGGTGGATGTGGGTTACAGGTGGAGGGTGGAATGTATCTGAAACTGTCTCAAAACCAAAGTGCGCCATGCGGATGTTGAGGCATTGTCCACTCCCTCGGTGTCTACCTCCAGAAATGCAGGTTGGAAAGAGAGTCATCAAGTGGGCGGAGCTGACGGTCAGCTCAACTGGCCAAGCGAAGGGGAACCCTAATATGCTGCCCTGAGGAGGGGGAGGTGTTTCTATAGACTAGACATAGGAGGGAAAGGGGACAGCCTGCATGAGAGGCCTTTCACACATGGCTCGCAAGGGCCTTGCAAAGATTGATGCCCCCAAGCACAGGCATGATTTGGGGGGTACACAACCAGCCTGGTCCAGCCCCTTGAAAGGGGTGAGGGGGAAGTGCACAGGCATCAACACGAACAGAAGCAATTAAAACCCAGCAGACCTCCATAAGGCACAATTAAACATATATTTACAACTGTGCAACAACTATTTACAATGCTTGTACACCCATACTACCAGAGTGAACTTAGAACTTCTTAATTTTCCTTACCCTACCAGTGCATCTAGGTGCTTTCCTGACATCCAGTGGTGTAAGCACCCTGCATCTCATCTCCAATGACCTTGGCAGTCATCCTCTGGAGGCCTGAGGCCTAGAGGGTCCCAGCCTTCTTTGGGTCTCCTTCTGTGGGGCAGATGCACCCTCAAAGGTCCCAGAGGCTGGAGCGGATCGGCTCAGAGACAGAGGGGACTTGGAACGCATGGACACCCCTGGAGAGTCCTGAGTGGAGGCCCCTGGGGTGTCCGCCTCGCACTCTTCCTCCGCTAGGGTGTCCGAGGGGCCCATCCCTGTCTCCTTGAGGGAAAGGGGCACCTGGAGGGAGATTGAGGTGCCTGTCCCCCTCCTGTAGGAAAAGCTCGCCCATGGTTACAGGTCTGAGCGCATCTCCAGCAGAAACTAGGCAGTCTGCTGGACCAGGTTCTCCATGGTGTCTGCCATCCCTCCCATGGAGGCCTCGATGTACACAAATGTCAATGCCACTACATGAGAGAGCAGGCGGATGGGCTCCTTCACCTCACATGCCATTCTGCTGAGGGTCTCTTGACACCTCTGCCTGATGTTCCTCTGCCTCTTGCTGCATCTCCAGCGCCTTGCCCACAACCGCTCCCAGACTCGTCATCAGACTCGGACTTAGCAGAGGCCCCTTTCTCCAGCAGTCCTCCAAGTGCCAGGGACCTTGCCTGAACCTTGCCTTCTCCCTCTCGCACCTGCTGTGCGCTGTCGTCTCCTGTGAGAAGACAGAAGATGGTTTGTTGAGCACCTTCTGACGCAGGTACCACTCACATGCTGCCAACCTCCGCCACCGACCAATTGGCAGCTGTACATGCCGAATGAAACTCGCACTGCTGCTGGTCCCCAGGGGTACTTTGGCAGCACCCTCCAGAGCTGATGGAAGGACAAGGACAACAGAGGCATGGCAGCAGCATCTGGTTACATGGCAGCATTTGGCTACACCTCTGTGCCAACCACTCACCCTCCAAAATTTGTGCCTAGGTCAACAGCCCACAGTTGCCCATCTACCAGCAGACCACATGAACTGCAATGGGGCTATGAGGCAGCACCTTGTGAAGGGCTTTTATGCGTGGGCGGCACAGAGGGTGGCTTTGCCATTGAGGCCCATGTCCCAGTTCCCATTCAGTGACGGGGGTATGGGGGCTAGAGGGTTTGCTTACCCTGGCGGCGCAGATTAGGTCATTCATTTCTTTCCTGCACTGCAGGGCGGTCCTCCTCCTGAATGCAATTGGCATTGACCACCCTGGTGATCACCTCCCATGCAGGTGTGGTGAGATAAGCGGGCCCCTTCCTCCCATCCCTTAGGAAAGGGATGTCCCCTTCCCCCCACAGTCCGCCACGACTTTCATTAGCGTGCCCAGTGAGACATCACTGAACCTTGGGGCCAGTACTTGCTGTTTCCTGGCAGCCATGTCTAGGTCCAAATTCCTGGCGTGATGAAAGAGTAGCTGTCCTGGCACCTTTTTAAATATGGCACCCGGATATGACAGCGGGGCATGTGACTTCCTGCCCGCCTCACCACGTGATTCACCGGGAAAACCCCGGCTGCATAATGAATGGGCCCGACATCAGGCGATTCGGTGGGTTTTCCTACTGGGCTCTGAGGCAGGAGTCCCTCTGACTTCCCGTCCCCACCGCGGGACTTGGGCCCGGAGTGGAAAATCCCGGCCCGAGAGTAAGGGGGGGTCTGCGGCCTTCAGGATGTAGTTTAGTTTCGCGAGGCTGTGCATGGGGAAATTGTGCAAAAATTTCAGCTTGGGTAATTTCTTTACTTTTACAGGAATGGGAAGAAAAGCGAAGACAGAACATTGAGAAAATGAACGAAGAAATGGAGAAGATTGCGGAATATGAAAGGAGCCAGATGGTGAGGCTAGTTAACCAGAGCAAGTTTCACCGTTTAACCCTAGAGCTCCCATTTTGGTCTTGTCCATGGGTCAGAATTCTGGGTGAACTTGAGGAGCTTGTTCAGCCTTTTTAAAACTGGTTTTCAGCAACTAACTTTTTTAAAATGCTCAACTTTTTCAGGAAGTGGAGCGACCAGGACAGGCCAGATTACATCATTGGAGCGAAGTCAAATTTTCATAGAGAATGAAGGAGAGTCCAAAAGAATTAGCTGGGATCCATTAGAGAGATACAGAAGGAGGCCATTTGGTCCTTCCTTTTATGTCTGTCATTCACAGTCCAAGCGCATTTTAATTAGCTGCTCGGGCTCTGGTTAAATGTACTGAGGCCACATAAACCAAAGAGGGCCTGGGTTTGTGATTCGTTGAAACCAGGGCAGCCTGTAATGGTCCCGGGGGTGTTGGATGGGTGAAAAATCAGCCAAGTTTCCTGCTGCTGATTAGCTGTCTGTTGTAAGTGGCATAAAGATGTTATTCTATCTCTGGTGTAAATACACATGACAGGCATTACCTTCGCCGTTTTCCCATAGATGTCAATGTAACCTGAGCACACTATTAACACAATTTTATAATATTATAGATGGCTGTTGTCCATAATTTGTTGGATACAAGTCTTTTGTAACTCCTTCATCACCTCATACATAGATGTCAGAAACTCACTCCACAGAACCACTTAGTGGTTCAAGCCTGCAACTGCACTGTGACAGTTGACATAGCAAAAATGGATGAGAAACATGGACAGAATAACGTGACTGAAAATTGTGGACAGGACATGCTTACTCACTGCAAGATATTTGATAAGATATGGATGCGGGAAGGATTGGGTTGGCCTGTGGTGCCTTCGGAGTGGCTGCTGATATTCACCGTTAAGACTCGGATATCGGTACGAGTCACGTGCGCAGGATGCGAGGGGGTTTCTCGGTGCCTAAGGACAGGAACCCATCAAGAGCTGAGCATTGAGAAGAGAGAAAATCAGTTGTGGGGGTTTGGGGAGGAATTTTTATGCAATTACTGCTGTAGGAAAGACGCACATCAGTAGCAGCGATCTCCTTTTCTCCCTATGGTAGAAAAGGTGGTTTAATCAGATTGTGTAAAGTGTATTAGGAAAGATACATGCTAAAGAAATCCTGGTGACTGAGTGATGGTATGGTTTCTGTCGCAGTTTGACATTGCTGAAGGAAGCAAAAATGCTGTGGATCCCTTAGCGTTGCTGAGTGAGAGGGCATTGGAACTTCTCTACAGAAAACATCGACTGATTAGATTAATGGAGCATCTCTGCCCTTTAGAGATGACTCTTGGCATATAAGGCAGCAGCAATTAACGATTTACTTGTACTATTCATGCAGTGACTTGCAAGGGTTGTAACTTCCATTAACTCCATGGACACCGAACGTCTTCAGACTGAAGGCCAATGCTGAGGGAGAAGGAAATTAAACTGGGAGCAACAAATGCTGGAAGTTAATCCTAGGGATGTGGGCAATGTTGGCAAGGGCTGCATTTATTGCCCATCCCTAGTTGCCCTTGGGAAGGTGGTGGTGAGCTGCCCTCTTGAATTGCGGTGATGCTTTTCCTACGGCACTGTTGGGGAGACAGTTTCGGAATTTTGACCCGGTGATGAAGAAATGGATGATATATCTCCAAGTCAAGATGGGGTGTAATTTGGAGGGGAACGCACAAAGTGTTGGCGTCCCATCCATCTGCTGCTCTATACCTTTTGAGTGGTGGAGCTGCAGGTTTGGGAGGTGCAGTCAAGGGGGGGGACCTTTCATGTGAACTCAACGATGCCTCAACCTATACATATCAGGAAATGATTGACAAACTGGGTCTGTCCTCTTGGTGGTGGGGGTGTCAGGCAACTGGAAAGTGAGAGGTGACCAAATAGAGGCCTTTAGAATTATGAAGGTTTTGCTCGAGTGGATGCAGAGAGAATGTTTCCTCTTGTGGGGAAGAGCAGAACTAGAGGCCGTCAAGACAAAATAGCCCCCAAGAAATCCAGTGGGGAATTCAGAAGAAACTTCTTTACCCAAAGAGTGGTGAGAATGTGGAACTCGCTCCCACAGGGAGTGGCTGAAGCAAATAGTATTGATACATTTAAGGGGAAACTAGACAAGCATATGAGGGAGAAGGGAATAAAGGGTTACGATGGCAGATTTAGATGGGAGGAGGCTCGAGTGGAGCATAAACACCAAATGGCCTGTTTCTGTGGCATACTGTAATCCAGTAGAACTCGAAGCAATAGTTTATCTTTCCCTTTATTGATTAATTGACTTGGTGCACATTTGCAGGCCTCCTGACTTGTTAATACACCTGTTGTCCTAAATTACTGCCTTTTGCTTCCTGTATATCTGTGAAATATCTCCTGGGGGAAGATCTTGTCTCTTTATTAACAAACACACAGCTGTGTTTAATGAGCCCTATTCCATATGGATGAGCTTTTTGGCTAATAGTCCCAGTTGAATGGCAGGGTTGGGACTGCGTGTGTGTGTATGATATTCCTGAGTGAATGTGCCATTTAGATTTGATTACTTCCTATATTTTTTTTGTTCTGAAGGCAAAGTAAGTTCAGAGCAGCATCTGAGACTGCTCTGAAGAAGTCATAAGGACTCGAAATGTTAACTCTACTCTTTTTCTCTCCACAGATGCTGTTAGACCTGCTGAGTTTTTCCAGCATTTTCTGTTTTTGTATCTGAGACTGCTTAATGTTTCTGTCGCCCCTTCTTTAAGTGATGCCCAGATTTAGCTCCCAGTATATTTTGACTCTAAACGTGTGTTCTCCATGATGGATCTTAAGGATTCATTCTTATACATGCGATTTGTCCACAAGCCCTTTTATTGTAAACTAGTCTAAACCATGACTGTAGGTATCGTATGATCAGAAGGACTGATGGTTGGCATAATTGTTAAACAGTGTGTGGATTGTTAAAGAAATGAGCTGGCTGCTTAAAACTCTAGTTGATAAGTACAAGGCATTAGAGTCTATCTTTCCATTCTGCACACCAGCCTCTGAATTAGCACCACCTAAGTTGCTGTGACCTTGTGTTAGAGACACATTTCAGTTTCAATAAGGTTTTACATCTAGGGCAAGTGATCTGATACAGCACTTCATACCCAGGATCCTGTGCACCTTTCATGACCATTCAAAGCTCTCTACAGACACTGAAGTACTTTTCAAGTGTAGTCACAGTTGTAGGAAACACGACAGCTAACTTGTGCACAGTAAGCTCCCACAAACATCAATGTGATAATGACCAGGTAACCTGTTTGTTGTTATGTTCGAAGGATAAATATTGGGCCGAGCACTGGGTATAACTCTCTTGCCCTTCGACTATGGGATCTTTTATGTAAGCCTTAAGATAGCAGACAGGGGCCTCAGTTTAACATCTTACCCAAAAGGCAGCGAAGTACTCCCTCAGTACCACAGCTTTGTTTTTGAACTGAATAAATCTGATGGTTTTTTAGGCTGACAGCAAGGAAACTGGAGTACGGAGGTCATCAGATTGTCATTTCAAACCAACTGGTTCATTATATCCCTTCAGGAATAGGGTAGTGTCTCCCTCTAACTACTCTGGGCTACAGGTGACTACACCCACACCATGTGGCTGACCTTGGGTGTCCTCAAGGCAACGAGAATGGGCAATTTTTAACCAGAGACAGCGAAGGAACGGCGGTATTGTTCCAAGCCGGGTTGGAGTATAACTTGACGGGGAACTTGCAGGCGGTGGTGTTCCAGTGCATCTGCTGCCCTTGCCCTTCTAGATGATAGAGGTTGCAGGTTTGGAAGGTGCTTGTGAAAAGCCATTGGCGCGTTGCTGCAGTTCATCTTTAGGTGATACATTAACAAATCAAAGAGTTGAATTTGATTGCCCTTCCCTTTTTCATTCCCTTCCCTGGGGCTGTCGGTTTAGATTTTGTGCCCTAGAGTGGGTCTTGACCCATGATCTTCTGCCTCGGAGGTGAGCCATGGCTGACACACTAGGGTTTCTTTTGCCAACACCGCACAACACGAGGTTGGACTTGGTATTTATAAAGTCGTGTGGTGATGCTGTTTTGAAATGAGATGGATTTTGTTTTTTTTTTAAGGATGGCTCTGGTGAGAAAAACCCTTTTCGGAACTTTCTGGATGACCCGCGGCGCTTGGGATCCCTTCCTGACAGTGACCGTAAAGATGGCAGCCGTCGGCACATCCGGAATTGGGGTGGGCCCGACTTCGACAAGGTGAAGACTGGATTGGATCGCGACAAGGACTGGCAGGTAGGGCTGTCATTAAAAACTCCACTTTCAACATCCTGGGGTTACCATTGACCAGAAAGTGTCAGGCAATGACCGTCTCCAACAAGAGAGAATCCAACCATTGCCCCATGATGTTTAATGGCATTGCCATCACTGAATCCCTCACTATCAAGATCCTGGGTTCACCATTGACCAGAAATTGAACTGGATTAGCCATATAAATACTGTGGCTACAAGACCAGGTCAAAGGCTAGGAATTGTGAGATGAGTAACCCACCTCCTGACTTCCCAAAGCCTGTCCACCATCTACAAGGCACAAGTCAGGAGTGTGATGGAACACTCCCCACTTGCCTGGATGAGTGCCGCTCCCACAACACTCAAGAAGCTCGACACCATCCAGGACAAAGCAGCCCCGCTTGATTGGCACCACATCTGCAAACATTCACTCCCTCCACCACCAACGCACAGTAGCAGCAGTGTGCACCGTCTACAAAATGCACTGCAGGAATTCATCAAGGATCCTTTGACAGCACCTTCCAAACCCACGACCACTGCTATCTAGAAGGACAAAGGCAGTAGATACATGGGAACACCATCACCTGTAAGTTTCCCCCCCGCCAAGTCATTCACCATCCTGGCTTGGAAATATATGACCGTTCCTTCACTGTCGCTGGGCCAAGATCCTGGAACTCCCTCCCTAACAACACTGTGGGTGTACCTACACCACATGGACTGCAGCGGTTCAAGAAGCCAACTCACCACCATCTTCTCAAGGGCAATTAGGGATGGGCAATAAATGCTGGCCTAGCCAGTGACGCCCACATCCCGTGAATGAATTATTTTTTAAAAATGTACCTCAGTCATTTCCCACATGGATTGACTCAATCAGAAAGGTGTGAGACAGGCTGCGTTCTTTCCCTGGTCACAGTGGCAGTCCTGCCCTCTGCTAAAAGAGGAACATGGCAGCAGGAATAGGCCATTCAGCCTGTCAAACCTGCTTCGCCATTCAAACATCATAGCTGATCATCTACCTCTTCACCTTTTTCCCCACTATCCCCATATCCCCTGACGTCATTAGTCTCCAGAAATCTGTTGATTCCTGTCTTGAATTTGCTCGGAGATTGAGCTTCCACAGCCTTCTGGGCTAGAGAATTCCACAGATTCGCCCCCTCTGAGTGAAGCAATGAACCACAGTGAACTTTCTCCATTGATGGAGACTTAAGGAGGTCTGTTTAATGTGGAGGATTTAAGGGGGAGCAACTGTGAAGAACATTTATGGGGTCCTGTGAGTTAAGTGGCAGGGGGAGTCCAATGTCCTTTTCTGAGGAGGATTTGTAAGGGGCCTGTTTATCTGTAAAGATTTAAATGAGAGGCCCTTGTGTTCATCAACTGAGGGAGGAGATTTAAAGGGGAGATGGGGTCCACAAAAGTCCAGATACTTAAACAAAAGCAAAAATTGCTGGAAAAGCTCACCAGGTCTGACAGCCTCTGTGGGGAGAGAGACAGAGTTAACGTTTCGAGTCCGTATGACTCTTCTTCAGAACTTCATACGGACTCGAAACGTTAACTGTGTCTTTCTCTCCATCTGTCAGACCTGCTGAGTTTTTCCAGCAATTTTTGTTTTTATTTCAGATTCGCAGCATCCGCAGTATTTTGCTTTTATCCGAATACTTAAAAACCTGGGAAGCAAAAATGCTGGAAATACATGGCAGGATCCAAAGGATCTGTAAAGAGAAACAGAGGATTAATGCTGAGGGATGGAAACCTTCTTCAAATTCAGCAAAGTTTTGCCTCCCTTTCCATTTCAGTTTCTACCAAAAGATTCTGCCCCTGATTCTAATTTGTTTCCTCACTGCGTCCTGATCTGCATTTGTCCAGCCTGGGGTTTACTTCAAATTTAAGGAAACCCATCACCATCAGTCGAGGTGTAAGAGGAGCCCGGGGTGTCTTTATTCCCTGCCATTGTATCATGAAAAAGCAACTCTTTGACCCTTCAATGACATAATTTATGCCAAAGTATTGTATGGATTTCAAAGGAAAAGAACAAAGATTATTTTGCAAACAATTTTTCACAAATTTAGAGCTTCTGTAAAGGCAATGGGAATTGGATGGGTGAGTGAAGTGACAAGCGTCCTCATCTTTTTTTGCCCAGAGCCCTTATCCGGGATTTAATCGAGCAGACTGCACCACATTAAACTGATTATCTGTTTCACCCTCGCCTATTGTGACTCCTTCAGTGAATAATCCAGCTTGTGTCTGCTCCCACAGGGCAGACGGTCAGGTTCCAAGAGCTCCGTTGACATGACCATGTCAATGACTGGTCGCGAGAGGGCGGAGTACATGCGCTGGAAGAAGGAGCGGGAGCAGATCGACCAGGAGAGGCTCGCAAGGCATCGCAACGCAACAGGACAGTGGAGGCGGGAGTGGGATGCTGAGAAAACTGAATCCATGTATGTGGGGTTTTTTTTTTTGAGAGCGCTAGGGCACTGTCAAACTATTGCTAACTCCCATCTCTAATTAAAACCCAAGCATTAATTTCCACCCCATTTTTATTCCCCAGGTGCTTTATTTGCACATTCCAAGAGTGTCAGCTGTTTTTATAATCCCTCTTGTCAAAGTGCTCTGTATGGTTCTGGTCATTTATGAGAGTTCTTAGCCTTTACGTTGTGGTACTTGTGGCTTCCTCTGTCAGTCTAAGACAATGACAAAAATAATCGTTTTTAGTTTTGGAAATAATCTGTTTCAAAGGTTTGAATTTTTTCCCCATTATATTTTCTGTCAGTTTTAAGGCATAGAACAAGACTTGAGACACTAGTCCACAGACCAGTTGCATATCACCACTACTTAACTGAGCTATTGCTTTTTAAAATTAATTCATGCCTTTAAGTGGAGGCTAGATAAGCATACGAGGGAGAAGAGTCTAGAACCTTAGATGAAGAAGGATGGCAAAAGACTCCATGGAGCATAAAATGCTGGCATGGACTAGTTGGGCCGAATGGTCTGTTATTTTGCTGTATTCTCCATGTAGTTCTTCAGATGTTGGCGTCACTGTCAAGGCCAAAATTTATTTCCTATCCTTAATTGCCCTTGAAGATGGTGGTGAGCTGCTGCCTTGAACCGCTGCAGTCCATGTGGTGCAGGTACACCCACACAAATGGTGCATCCACTGCCCTTGTCCTCCTAGGTGGTAGAGGTCACTGGTTTGGAAGGTGCTATCGAAGGAGCCTTGGTGAGTTGCTGCAGTGCACCTTGTAGATGGTACACACACTGCTGCTTACTGTGCGTCGGTGGTGGAGGGAGTGAATGTTTACAGTAATGGAGGGAGTGAGCGCAGGCTGCAGTTAATATTGTCTCCTTCCACCAGCAACTTCTTGTTCCCTTGCATCCAGCCACATCAGCCAAACTCCACTGAGAAACTTATTATTGTTTGATCCTTTCTCCCTCAGCTCCTAGGAAGAGGCCTGATTAATGACTCGTCTCTTTAAACGGGCCTGTCATTCCAACCCGCTTCACCATGATTCTGACAAACGTGAAAAACTCCTCTGTGATGCCCTTGATTTGATTCGCTGCACGCTCCTATCTATTGTACTCTGTTCCGGCAAAGAGAAAAGCTGTATTTTAATCTGTTCATTGATTTTATTTATTTTTCTCTTCCTCCCCCTCTATCAGGTTCAAAGATAATCCAGGTCCCACTGGGAATTTTGAAGGAGGCAGCAGGCGAGGTAGGTTACCCCATCAGCAGTTGAAGAATCATGAGCATCATGTAGCAGAGGAGGAGGAATTCCCAACTTAACCATCAAGGATTGTTCGATTCCCATCGAAATTTGTCTCGAACTGAAAGACTAGAGGATTAGGGTTGCAACTGTTAAAATGTGTTTACACATAGGATTGGATAGTATATACAGCACTGAAACAGGCCATTCAGCCCTACCAGTTCATATTGGTGTTTATGCTCCATTCGCACTGCGTCCTATCTTTTCTCATTTAAATTTGCCATGGTAACCCTCTATTCCTTCTCCCGCATATGCTTGTCTAGTTTCCGCTTAATTGCATCTATATTATTTGCTTCAACCACTCTTTGGGTAAAGAAGTTTCTTCTGAATTCCCTATAAGATTTCTTGGTGATGGCTGTATTTGATCTCCTCCTCATGAGGAAACATTCTCTCTCTCCTAGCTCTATTAGGTCACCACTCAGCTTTTTCTCAAGAGAGGAGATATCAGGAAAGAATTGACAGACTGGATATGTATGCCCATGCATTTCTGGTATCATCCTTGTAAAAACCTTCTCTACACCCTCTCTATTGCCTCTGTATCCTTTTTATAATATGGTGACCAGAACTGCACACAGTACTCTTAAGTGTGGTCTAACCAAGGTTCATTACAGCAACTCACCAAGCCTCCTTAGACAACACCTTCCAAACCCATGACATCTACCATCTAGAAGGACAAGGGCAGCAGATAGATGGGAACACCACCACCTGCAAGTTTCCCTCCAAGCCACTCACCATCCTGACTTGGAAATATATCTCTGTTCCTTCACTGTCGCTGGGTCAAAATCCTGGAACTCCCTCCCTAACAGCACCGTGGGTGTACCTACACCATAGGCACTGCAGCGGCTCAAGAAGGCAGCTCACCCCCACCTTTTTAAAAAGCAATTAAGGATGGGCAATAAATGCTGACCTAGCCAGCGACGCCCACATCCCGTGAAAGAATAAGAAGGTTTAACATTACTTCGCTGCTTTTCAATTCTATCCCTCTAGAAATGAAATCTCGTGCTTGGTTTGCTTTTCTAAGGTCCTGCTAACCTGTGGAGCAACTTATAGTGATTGTTGTATTTGTACAAATCCCATTGTACCTCTACCCCCACCTAGGCTTGCACCTGCCTAGTCTGCCTAAATTTAAAGAAAGTGGCAAAAGGTAACTTCTCCAAGCCTGCCCTCTTTATAATTTACAACTTGGGGGGAAACAAAGTCAATTTTACCTGTCTGCTGCCTTTTGGAATTAACATCCACACTGTTTGATCCAGTACTTGGTACCTGTCCCTATGGGGCTTGGGCACAAAGACTCTGGTTGTGTCTGAATGTTAGGCCTGCACTTTTTTCATCTTGTATGGTTATTTCTTTCTGTTCACTTTTCTTCTCTATTTGGGAGAGTTACCCAGCACCGCTATCTACAATGGGCTGACATTATCGCTGCCTTCCGATTAATCGCCCTGTGTTGAAGATTGAATGAGGGAGTTCTGTCTCTGCTGACTGGGAGGTCCCAGAACTATGAATGCGGTTCTGCCCTGATAGCAAGGAAATTATGCTAAACTTTAAAATCACTGGTCAAGCCGCAGCTGGAGGGTTGTGTCCGATTCTGGTCACCGTACTTAGGAAGGATGCCAAGGCCTTGGAGAGGGTCCAGAGGAGATTGACTAAAATGGTACCAGGGATGAGAGACTTCAGTTAATGTGGAGAAGCTGGGATTGTTCTCCTTAGAGCAGAGAAGGTTAAGGGAGGTGTTCAAAATCGTGAATGGTTTTGATAGTGGATATGGAGAAACTGTTTCCAGTGGCAGGAGGGTCAGTAACCAGAGATACAGATTTAGGATAATTGGCAAAAGACACAAATGGACAGAGGTAAATGAGACTTTTCTTTAATGTAGAGTTGTGACCTGGAATGTGCTGCCTGAAAGGGCAATGGAAGCAAATTCATTAGTAACTTTCAAAAAGGGAATTGGATAAATACTTGCAGGGATTTGGGGAAAGAGTAGGGGAGTGGGATTAATTGGATAGCTCTTTAAAGAGCTGGCACAGGCATGATGGGCTGAATGGCCTCCTCCTGTGCTGTAAGATTCTCTGCCTCTGACCTTGAAGCACTGATAGTGTTTGTGGATCTAAGTATTTCCTCCCCTCTGTCTGGTGTTGGCGAGCTATTATTTGCCTAAATTCCAACCAAAGTTTGTTCATGGCACTGCACTGATTTGATTTCTTCCTGTGTGGCTTCTGCCAAAGCGGTTACTAGCTTTATGCCATTAGTCTTTAGCCATTAGGAGCCAAGTTCAGACTCTTTCCCCAGACATTTTTCACATTGTGACTGTGCAGCTGGCAGAGGGGAGAAAACCTCTTTCTCCAGCCTGCGTTGAGTTCAAACCCAGGGAACAGAACTGGCCAAAACAATTCAGAAAGTCAGCTGTTTGTTGCATGGTAAAATAAATTCCAACCTGTTTCCTCCTTCACAAGAGTGCAAAATCAATCAAAGAAAGGATTTTCATGCTTAACCAGCAAGGCCACCTTGCAGTCTGGCGATTAAAGGTCATTGCACCATCTCTGCTCTGCTTTGCTAATTGGCTACTCTCATATCAATGGAAAATCTTTCTGCTTGGAACCTGTTCATTTGGCTTGTAGCCCCAACAACAGCAGCAGCAGCTCTAGAAACTGCATTTATACTGCACACAGAACCTGGCAGCTGAGCACATAACCCAGGCTGGCTGTCCCAGTGCAGTACTGAGGGAGTGCTGCACTGTAGGAGTTACCGTCTTTCAGATGCAACATTAAACCCCAGGCCCTGTCTGCCTTCTCAGATGGATGTAAAATATTCCATTGCCACTGCTCCAGGGAGGAACAGGGGAACTCTGCCCAATGTCCTGCGTTGACATTTATCCCTCAACCAATATCATTATAAATCAGATAATTAAGTCATTACCATATTGCTGTTTGTGAGATCTTGCTGTGCACATAGGGTGTGGGTGTCACTGGCTAGGCCAGCATTTCTTGCCCATCCCCGATTGTTCTTGAGAAGGTGGTGTTGAGCTGCCTTCTTGAATCGCTGCAGTCCGTATGGTGTAGATACACCCAGAGTGCTGTTAGGGAGAGAGATCCAGGATTTTGACCCAGCAACAGAGAAGAAACGGCGATATATTTCCAAGTCAGGATGGTGAGGGGAACTTGCAGTGGTGAGGTTCTCTTGTATCTGCTGCCATTGTCCTTCTAGGTGGTAGAGGTTGTGTGTTTGGAAGGTGCTGTCGAAGGAGTCTTGGTGAGTTGCTGCTGTGGTGGAGGGAGTGGACGTCTAAGGTGTTGGATGTGGTGCCAGTCAAGCGGGGCTGCTTTGCCCTGGATGGTGTCGAGCTTCTTGAGTGTTGTGGGAGCTGCACTCATCCAGGCAAGTGGAGACCATTCCATCACACTCCTGACTTGTGCCTTGTAGATGGTGGACAGGCTTTGAGGAGTCAGGAGGTGAGCTACTTGCCACAGGATTACTAGCCTCTGACCTGCTCTTGTAGCCACTGTATTTATATGGCTAGTCCAATTCAGTTTCTGGTCAATGGTAGCCCCCAGGATGTTGATAGTGGGGTATTCAGCAATGGTAATGCCATTGAATGTCAAGGGGCAATGGTTGGATTCTCTCTTGTTGGAGATGGTCATTGCCCAGCACTTACACTGCACAAATGTCACTTGGCATTTATCAACCCAAGCCTAAATGTTCTCCAGGTCCTGCTGCATATGGGCATGGACTGTTTCTATTTCTGAGGAGCCACAAATAGTTCTGAACATTGTGCAATCATCAGCCAACATCCCCATTTCTGACCTTATGATGGAAGGAAGGTCATTGATGAAGCAGCTGAAGATGGTTGGGCCTGGGACACTACCCTGAGGAACTCCTGCAGTGAGGTCCTGGGACTGAGATGATTGCCCTCTAACAACCACAATCATCTTCCTTTGTGCTCGGTCTGATTCCAACCAGTGGAGTGTTTTCCCCCGATTCCCAGTGACTTCAATTTTGCCAGGGCTACTTGATGGGTCAAATGCTGCCTTGATGTCAAGGGCAGTCACTCTCAGCCTCTCTCAAGTTCTGCTCATTAATCCATGCTTGGATGAAGGCTGTAATGGCGGAACCCAACTGAGCATCAATGAGCAGGTTATTGCTATGTAAGTTCTGCTTGATAGCACTGTCGATGACATCTTCCACCACTTTGATGATCAAGAGGAGGCTGATGGGGCAGTAATTAGCTGGATTAGATTTCTCCTGTCTTTTTGAGGACAGGAATTACCTGGGCGATTTTCCACATTGCTGGGTAGATGCCAGTGTTGTAGCTGCACAGGAACAGCTTGGCTAGGGGCACAGCTGGTTTGGGAGCACAGGTCTTCAGTCCTATTGTTGGAATGTTATCAGGGCCCACAGCCTTTACGCTATCCGGTGCCTTCAGCTGTTTCTTGATATCACGTGGAATGAATGGACTGAAGACTGGCATCTGTGATGTTACAGACCTCTGGAGAAGACCTTTCCTATATTTATAACCGTGACTGACCACACTTTGGTGGCAGGAGTAAAGTACTTCATTTGTCGTACAGAGTTTTGGAACATCTTGGGGTTGTGAAAGGTGCTATCAAAATGCAAGTCTTTGAGGAAAAAGTATGAAGTGACTATGTAGTCACATTCCCAGGTCTGGCAAGATCCACCTATCCCACATATGGATTATGCAGATGGCCTCCCTAACCAAGACCCAGATGGTGGAGCTAGCCTCCTGATGCTCATGACGGTGACTGTTCACCTGTGGTGCTCCTTTCCTGACCCAGACATCAGAGTTACCCAATAACCCACCCATACCTTCACCCAGGAAGGTTTTAATGCCTCTCGGTTGCATTAAGCCTGTGCTGCCATTGGAAAAATAGAATGCCTGATGCAACTAAGGAACATTTTTTCCCACAATCTAATTTAGTCTTTTTTTTTCTGCTTTAAACTACTGAAAAATACTTTTAAAAGAAATGGGTCAGAGATTAAGATGTAGAAATGGTACTTCGAGTGAGATGATGTAATATAGGTACTGGAGGAAGCCATTCACTCGTGTTTGATTTGTATCCAAACTCCCATCTACTCTACTTGCTCCCACACCCATTACTTCATAAAAATCTATCGATCTCTGTTTTTAAATCTTCAATTAATATACCCATCTCCCCACCCAGTCTTAATAGATTTTTTCAGGAGAGAGAGAGAGTTTCTCACTTCCACCACTCTTTGTGAAGAATTGTTTCCCCACAATGGAAAATGGAGGATCAGCAAAGTAGACCAAGAACTGAGGAGCTCTCCAACGTTGAGTATTCAGGGACAGTGCAGCAGATAGACTTAATCCTTTGTCTCTTTCTTGGGGAAAGAGCGTGATACTTATAACCGAGTGAAATTGGCTTTTGTTAAAATAAATATTTTGGTAGCACAGAACTTAAGTAATGTTGGGAAAAACGTTTTTTTTTTGTCAAAGCTTTTCACCTTGCACTTATCAGGACAATTTGCAAGAATGTCAAATGTAAAGCAATATATACTGTATGAGAAGAGAGTGCTGATTTGTGTGTTTGGCAAGTGGACTCTAAAAATGCCTCTTCAAAGCTAAAATACTGTCACATTTGCATGGTTCTAGCACTTATATTGAGCAGGTAATTGGTTACAAATCAGCTGTCTATTTTAACTTCTGCTGGATTGGTTTGCACACTCTTGTGTATTTGTGTTTCATATATTTAAGTGTTCATCATTTTGCCATTTCTACTTTTTTCCTATTTCTATTTCTTTTATGACTGTCTTTCCATCTGGAGGACTGAAGACCTTTAAGAAATCAAATCTGAGTGCCAAGCATACAGGTTTGCTGTGTCAATCTTCTGCATGTGTTTGGTTTGTGAGTGTGAATCCTGACATCTCCCCACTGTTTTTTTTTAATCAGCTGTGGCTCAGTGGGTAGCGCTCGCACGTCTTGAGTCAGAAAGTTGTGGGCTCAAGGACCACTCCAGAGACTTGAGCATAAAATCTAGGCTGATACCTCAGTGGAGTGCCACACTGTCGGAGGTGCCATCTTTTGAATAAACCTTTTTGGTTAAACTTGAGAACCAGCCTGCACTAATAGCATTATTCCCAAAAAGAGCAGGGGAGTTCTCCCCGGTGTCCTGCTCCATTATTTATCCCTCAACCGACGTCACTAATATGGATTATCTGGTCATTATCATATTGCTGATTGTGGGAGCTTGCTTTACACAAATTTGTTGCCATGTTTCCTACGCTACCTTGAAGCGACACTTCAAAAGTGCTTCATTGACTGTAAAGCACGTTGGGAACACTGAGGTCATGAAAGGCTCTATAGAAACACAAGCCTGTCTATTTTTACACTGGAATATTGGCCTAGATTATGAGTTTGACCCTGGAGTGGCACTCCGGCCCCTGCTCTTCGGACGGTTGCAAGATTTTCACCAACTGAGCCGAGCTGGCTCTTAACTGCTTTACTGTAACAAAATGTACAAGTCGTTCATTTATTCCTGTCCTTTCTAGAGAGGATCAGCACCTGTCTTCAGAAAAGCTCTAAATACACTAGTTCTGTAGACAGTAACAGGACTGTTTTCAGGGAATTCCAAGCGCTGTTATTCAGCAGTTAAAGCTCACGCCTAGCAAGTTGAGAAACAAAATGAGAACCTGTTTAGCAAAAGGCTGCTTTCTTCCTTGGGGCAGGTGCGGGATGGGATTTGGTTTTGGGGTCTTGTTAACTGTGTGTGGAGGCTGGAGCTGGTAACGTCCGCTTCTTTTTCAGATGACCGACGCCCTCCCAAGCCGCCAACAGTTTCAGACTTTATCTCTCAATCCAGAAGCAGGGATTCCAGGAGAGGGAGAGACAAACGCGGGGGTAAAAATTACAGGTAGGAGAAGCATTTTAATTCTTGTCTAATAGGACATTCACCTTTTGCTATGTTTCTCTTTGTTGGACTGCTTAGACCTCCCTCGAAGCCTGTATGATGCTGATTAAACTGAGCTCTGTTAAGTGCTTCTAATGAGAGAGCAGGGGAAACTATACAGAGCCAGTGTGCCACCACAACTCCTGTTGCAAGTATTGATAGAATTCACCGCACCGACTTGCAGAATAGTTACAGCACAGAGGGCGGCCATTCAGCCCATCATGCCTGCACCAGCTCTCTGAATGAGGAATTCACCTTGTGCCATTTCTCTGCGTAGGCCTCCACACTCCTCCCCCCTCAGCACAGTGGCAGCAGTGTGTACCATCTACAAGATGCACTGCAGGAATTCACCAAGGCTCTTCAACAGCACCTTCCAAACCCGCAACCACTACCATCTAGAAGGACAAGGGCAACAGATAGATGGGAACACCAGCACCTGGAAGTTCCCCTCCAAGTCACTCACCATCCTGACTTGGAAATATATCACCGTTCCTTCACTGTCACTGGGTCAAAATCCAGGAACTCCCTCCCTAACAGCACCATGGGTGTACCTATGACACATGGACTGCAGCGGTTCAAGAAGGCAGCTCACCACCATCTTCTCAAGGGCAATAAATGCTGGCCCAGCCAGCGAAGCCCACATCCCATGAATGAATAAAGATAATAATCCCATTCCCCCTCAAATGGCCCCACTGAACCAGCCTCCCCAACATTCCCAGGCAACACACTCCAGACCCTGACCGCTCACTGGATGGAAAAGTTTCTCCTCTTGTCCTCATTGCTTCTTTCAGCAATTGCCTTAAATCTGTTGTCTCTCGCTCTCGATCCTTCCCAGTGGGAACGGTTTCTCCCTGTCTACTCTGTCCAGTTTCTCCCTATCTACTCTACCCCATCTCCCCTAAGGAAGAGAGCAGCCTTGCTGAACAGGTTTTCATTTTGACCCAGCTGCTCTGTACTGGTGTTTCTGCTCCACGTGAGTCTTCGGGGTCAGAGCTTATGGAGTTCCCTGACTACATGAAAACGAATTTCCAAGCCCATTTCATCAGAACAGTAATGGCTGCCATTGATAAAACAGTACCAAGCCCCAGCTGTGTCGCAAAATTCATTTTTGTCTTTACTTGGGTCCTCGTAGCCATTTGAGTGGAATAGTCAGAGTTAACCCAGCTTGTGAAGAGGGGCTAAGAAGCTGGTCAAAAGGCAAATAATCTTTCTCAGGGCCCCTTTTTAAAAACAAGGGAGGGAGCGGGGAGAGGGCCCACTGATGGAAGGTCTCGGATTTAACCTCGAATCCAGTCAGGGTCAGCACCTCCGGTGGTCTTGGGTTTTTGACACCTTGAGGGTGGGAACTTCAGCCAAGTGTCTCAGTCCGGAATGTCACCCAACCATACTCTGCATTGGGGCGGGGAAGGAAGGTGGGGGGGGGCGGGGAACGAAGGAAGGTGGGGGGGTGGGCGGGGAAGGAAGGTTGAGGGGGGGGTGGCGGGGAAGGAAGGTGTGGGGGGGGGCGGGGAATGAAGGTGTGGGGGGGTGCGGGGAAGGAAGGTGTGGGGAGGGGCGGGGAAGGAAGGTGTGGGGGGGTGCGGGGAAGGAAGGTGTGGGGGGGGGTGCAGGGAAGGAAGGTGTGGGGGGGGGTGGGCGGGGAAGGAAGGTGTGGGGGGGTGCGGGGAAGGAAGGTGTGGGGGGGGGTGCAGGGAAGGAAGGTGTGGGGGGTGGTGGGCGGGGAAGGAAGGTGGGGGGGGCGGGGAAGGAAGGTGGGGGCAGAAAGATTCCAGGAGGTGAAAAATATAAAACCTTTCAATCAACATTTGTCTAGAGATGCACCTTCTAAAAGCTTGTCCTATGATATATGCTACATCCTGTCCAACACGGTCCAGTGATTTACCAGGGAAGGAGTTTAAAGTGAAGAGAGTTCCAATGATTATAAAACAGGAACTGCCTGGAGAGAATGTGCAGAATGTATGTGTTTTAAGCAGCTCCCTGTACATTTCATTCTCCAGCGCTGAAATGTGTTTCCCTTCTGTCTCTGTAGCATGCACGACAATCGCTGGGAAACATGCGAAGGAGAGCATGAGCAGAAGCAAATAAGTGAACAGCAACAGGTGGGTACGGTCCCGTTGTATAAAAATCTGTGGAGGTGCAACCCTCCTCCTCTCCTCCTCCCCTCCTCCTCTCCTCCTCCCCTCCTCCTCCCCTCCTCCTCTCCTCCTCCCCTCCTCCACCCCCTCCCCTCCCCCTACTTCCCCCCTACCTCCTTGGCTAAGGCTGATGGGTGCTGTACCAGAAACAGTCTGTGTACAGATGTAGGCATGAGTTGAACTCCACTTGCCCAGTTAACAGTTTAATATTTGTCTTGTAGCTACAAGCTCTTGACTAAAAGTTGCTTCACTGAACCTGAATGAAATATACCCCGACCTGTGTGGGAAAGGTTTGAGCGACTGCTTGTATTTGTGTTCAAGTTGTCAAATCCGTGAAGCTGAAAGTCATCCTCTTTGTTTGATCATTACAGGAAAAGGAATTTCAAGAAAAACCTGTTCAAGATCTGAAGCTTAGTGAGCTCAAGGCCGATATGGAAGAGTCCCCTGTAGACGAGGCAGATGATGAAGATGAATGGGAAGATGCTAGTGATGGTGAAGAGGAGATAGTGGGAGAAGATGTATCAGAGAGTGAAGATGAACTGGAGGGAACAAAGGAGTTTGATGAGGAGGAGAAGAAAGATGTTGGAAGAACAAAGGAAGAGGTAGAGATGGGGGTAGAAGTAGAGCAGCACACCAACAGAAGCCCAGAGATTGGTGCCAAAGAACAACGAGCCAGGAAACCCAGGGAGACTCCAAAACTTCACATTCCCCCAAAGGATGTGGCTGTCCAGCTTAAAGAAACCGAATCCAAACCCCTGAGCCCTTTCTCACTCGATGGGCATTACCCAGTCAAAGACTGGGCAGAGGAGATGGAAACATCATCACCAAGAAGCAACGTGGAACAAAGTCCCTTGCAAACGGCTAACACAACAAAGGATTCTCCTCCAGAGTGTAAAGAGAATGGTAAGATTTGGAGGGTTGTGGGGAGGGGGGCAAGTACAATAGATTCTCTCTCTATTTAACCCTCCATTTTTTTCCTACCTGTTTTTTTTTAAACTCTGCCCCAAACCAAATGACCAGTTCCCAAATCTCAGGCAGCACATTGTGTTCAGAGTGGGGTGGGGAAAAACTGCCTTGAGATCATTTCATAATGCCTCAGCCAGCCACCTTTTTATTTTTACATCCCATCCTTGCATCCACCAGTTCCACTGAGTGAATAAGTAGAGGGACCTCCTTTCCCATGGTTTCTTCTGTCAATACTCTTGAGCTGAAACCTATCCCAATTTCTGGGACCCAGCCTTCTTCATCAGGAGAGAAGACTTTAACACGCTCCAGAATTCCCCTCCTATCCTGTGCTCCTGGGTGCCTCGAGCTTGGGTAGTTCGGTTTGAGTTAATGAGCAGTGCTTTCATTTGCAGTGGAGATCAAGCCTGGGGACATCACCGCCGATGGTGAATCACATGCGTTGGATGTACAGATTGAGGAGGAGCCTGTGTCTGTAACGGACCAGTCACCCCTGCCAGACAGGAGTGGCAGCAACAATCCTGCTGGTGAAATCCCGAAAGAGCAAGTGGAACCTGACACTGGTGATCGGAGCAGTGATGCTGCCACCATATTGGCTACACAAGCAGCAGCAGAAGAGGTGCTTAAGCAACAGGAAGTCAATAAGACAGCAGGTCAGTGTTAAATGTGCACTATAATTACATCGTCAATCGAAATTGCAAGCCCTGGTCAACTTCCCTTTTATCATATATGGGTTGAGGATATTTCCTGCTTTTTTACTTTAGGATCTGGGATTAAGGTGAGCACTTTTTGGGATCCCTTTGCACCATTGTGATGCTATCAAACATGCAGTTCGAATTTAATTCACCCAAACCCTCTTGCAATTCTGAATACTCAACAAGATTCGCCGGTCAAATGTCTCCATTGTAAAGCTTTCCCAGTTTCTACTGAGGAATCTAATCCATGCTTATTCAGTTTAACAGTGGCATGTATAACGTGGAGGGGCTGTTAGACATTTTTCAAAGCATTGATTATTCTATCATTGCAGTTTGTTAAAAATCCACTACATGCAGCACGATTTATGAGTAATTATCTCAACCCTCTATTTTATTAAAGGAAAAATGTGGAAAGAGCTGCAAAACTGAAATTTAAAATAGCTTAAAATATGTCATAGGCCAGTCAGCATTTGATAACAACCTCCTGATTGCTCTCTTTCCAGATGTTCTGTTTTTACTGTGAAATGTTATCTGCACATGCAGATTTTAATTGTGTTTTTTTTTCAGTGGGGATATTGACTTTGTATCTGGCAATGGTGTCTCATTATTTGAAATTAGCTTCTATATATTAATCAATAAAATAAATTCTACGATCTGCCCTTAGGCTAAATGTACACAGTCTTTACCCACCCATCCTCAGGAGTATGAAGACCATCATGGAATTTTCTAATGAGGAAGGTGTAAATCCAGCCCATCACATCTTTTCCTTTATCTTTTTCTGGGAAAAAAAACTATTCATTTAATTCCTTTACTGTGCTCTTTCCTCCGATATCTTTTTTAAATGGTTATTTTTCGAACTCTTAATTTCTCTTTGGAGAAACTTTCCATGGATTCTATGCTTCTGCACAGTTGTC
This sequence comes from Cetorhinus maximus, assembly GCF_964194155.1. NCBI lineage: Eukaryota > Metazoa > Chordata > Chondrichthyes > Lamniformes > Cetorhinidae > Cetorhinus > Cetorhinus maximus. Next base: position 17,468,177 of record NC_135910.1, on the reverse strand, counting down.
TGAGGAACCCTGCTTTATGTTTTTAAAAAAAACACTCCTATCTTTTTTGCCCTCTTGATGAGGTCTAGTTTTTCCAGATTTGCCTTGTTAAAACTCCCCTCTCTCTTTTTCACATACACCTGGCAGATCTCCACACTCCCTGTTCCAATCAAGAGCACCGTTCATAACTAAAGCCTCTTTCCCCCCACCCTGATATCGGCTTGATGAATCTCTTCTGCTCCCTCTCCATGACCTCAACATCTTTCCTAATGCAAAGCATTCTCCCCAAAAACGTTGCCAGGGCTTGAAAATTGCAGTTATGAGGGGAGATTGGATGGGCTAGGGTTTTATTCTTCGGGCAGAAATGGCTAAGGGGTGGCCTAATTGAGGTGTACAAAATTATGAGCGGCCTAAAAAGGGTAGATAGGAAAGACTTGTTTCCTTAGCTGAGGGTTTAATTACCAGGGGGCATAGATTTAAGGTGATTGGTAGAAAGATTAGAGGGAACATGAAAAACTTTTTCACCCAGAGGGCGTCTGGAATTCGCTGCCTAAATTGATGGTTGAGGCTAAAATGCTCAACTCATTTAAAAGGCACTTGGATCTGCATCTGAAGTTCTGTAACCTGCAAGGCTACGGACCAGGGGCTGGAAAGTGGGATTAAAATGAGCTGCCGGTTTCTTTTTCCTCTTTGTTTGGCCAGCGCAGATATGATGGGCTGAATGGCCTCTTTCTGCATCGTAACTTTTCTATTATTTTATGGTTAACACAACACCTCATTCCCTGACGCCTTTAGTTCTTAAAAATGTAATGTTGCTTGCAAAATGGGCATTGCCTTTTTAAAAATGTGTTTTTCTCTCTTGAAGGTGATGCCTTGGAACCCACCAGAAGGACAGCACAGAGCACGGATTGTGTGGAAGATAATGAGCCCAGCTCAGGTGCAGTGCGAATTACTAGCTACGAGACGGTTTGTTTTCGTAAGACTCCTCTCACTCTGGGCTAAACCCGAGTATGCTGTCTAACCTCAAGTCTTTGCTTAACCAAACTAGACAATGCGCCTAACATCTCTAACCTCCTCCAGCCCTAACCAAAAGGCAGACATTAACCAGCTCCAAGGACATCATTAACATTTAACATTTTGGCCTCCAAGGTGCTGGGCTGAGGACTCGGACTCAATTCGGGACAGATTCCACGACTGTTACTCTGAACTGCAGTTTCTGCTCTCCGCTCTTCTTGTCCAACTGCATTCTCTTGCCGCGCTGTCTCGGGAAAGCATGGGCTACAGGTGCTTGGGAGATCTCTTCCCCTTTTTCGCACCTCTATATTCTGTGCTTCTGGTTTTCTGAACGATGGAAGCTCTCTGAAGAAACGGCCGTGGTTTCTATCCGTGTTGGATTTATTTACCACCTGCTTGGTTTCTGGATTGGACGATCTAGACCTCCAGTGGGCTGTCTGGAGGGTTGTAGAACGTAAACTGGACGCATAATGTCTGATTTTTAATTGTCTTTAAATGCCCTTTGTGTGTTTTTACTGCTACTTTGACATGATGTGCAAGACATTAGTAAAATAGTAAGGTCGCTCATCACCAAAGCAAATATGCAATGCGAACCATGATCTCTTTACCCTGACCCCATCCAGTCTTTGTCAAGGTTTGATCTTAACTACAAGGTGACTAAACCCTACCAAAAGTAGCATGCATGAGAAGCAGTATTTAAAGCCAATATTAGTGATAAATTAAACAATGGAGCCACAATGTCCATAGAGAGTAACAGAAACGTGTAAAAGAATTGAACCCTTTTTCAGTAGGATTAGACTAGGTATATTTGATTAAGGCCATGCCTTTGGTGGAACTTTTTTCTCCACTATCGATAGTATATTTTCTGGATTTGCCATTAAGTTTTTTTTTTTCTCTCTAGTTATGTTCAGATGCCAGTTTATTTTTCCATTTTTAGATATATCCACAAATACTTGTTGTGTACACAAGCATAGACTTTATACAAATTTTGTGTCCTATTTATGCAAACCTATATGAGCACAAGTATTGATGGTGGAGTGACGCAAAGTGTTTTGTTTTGGAATTTTCCATCAAGCAGTGTTTACCAGACACAGCAACTTGAATCCATTGTGTCGCGGGCTGCAGATGCCCAAGGGGTGCTTTTTCCACTCCCACTCCACATTAACATCCTCGTCTGGCTGTGGGATTTTTCCCAGGCACCCAATCGTTTTCATAGATTTTCACCTTTACTACGAATGCTGGAAATCCCCGATTCCCCCACGGTGTTTTTTCCTCCTGTGGCAGAGACCAGGAAAGAAAAAACATGCACTTCCATAGCACTTTTCATGTCCCCAGAGTGCCCCAAAATGCTTAACAGCCAGCAAGGTACTTGGAAGTGTAATTACTGTTTAGAAGTCGGAAGCAGCCAATTTACACGCAGAAAGATCCAGATTAAATGACAAGATTATCTGCCTATTTTACTGATGGGTTGAGGGATAAAAATTGGCCAGGCTATGAGGCAGAGCAGCCCTGCTCGTCAAAATAATGCCATGGGATCTTCACATCCTCCTGAGAGGACAGATGGAGCTTCAGTTTAGCGTCTCACCCAAAAGATAGCACATCCGACCAGTGCAGAACTCCCTCAGTATTGCACTGGAGTGTCAGCCTAGATTATGCTTCAGTCTCTGGAGTGGAACTTGAATGAATGACCTCCTGAGCCATGGCTAATGCAGTGTAAGGCAATGCTTGAGATTTATCCTTGCAGTGTGCACTCATAAATGAATGCCATGTTTTAGCAGGAGAGCTGTTGCATGCATACAAAGATTTCTAATTCCAACCCAGTGACTATTAATGTGAATGTGGGTGTATTAGGACTCTGGATGTGGACCAGATCAGGGCCCGACTATAAGTACCCCACCAGAGTTTGAATACACTAGCACTGCCTGCTATTTAAGATATGACCATTCAGTGTACTAATGAAGCTGGTGGTGCCTGGACAGCTGTCCCCAGTGAGACATGGTGCCTTCAGGAAAGGGGAAAGAGTAGTTTTTAAGTAACCAGTTTAATTTGTTCTTAGAATCATAGAATAATACAGCATGGAAAGAAGGAAGCCATTCAGCCCATCATGTCTGTGCTAGCTCTTTGTAAGAGCAGCCCAATTAGCCCCACCCTCTCTTTCTTTCCTCATAGCCAGGAAATTTTTCCTTTTTTTTAGGTGCACATCTACTTCCACCCACTTACATTCTTGAAATTGCTTATTACTCAATGATATGCTGCTAGATACCACCTGATGGGGGTTAAAATTGTACACAAAGGAGTTTGTCAATCTCACCAGCATCAGTATTCATGCTGCACAGTCGCGGTTTTACTTGTAAGACTTGAGATATTTTTGATGAACCTTTAACCGGAGAATATAATGGATATAGGAGGGAGGGGGAACAGAATTACGTTAGCGGCTATGGGTAGGGTCTCTGGCATATTGAATAAAATTGTCAGCGTTCTCAGAACTTTGTTAACACTTGTGACTGTTAAGGGAACTAACATCCCAGCTGCTGAATATATAAATGCAAATGTTTGTATGTTAGCCGGATCCACGTAATAGCTTTTTTTAAAAAAAAAACAAATCTATTTGACAATGCAGTGCTGAAATCAGGCACTAGGTGAGTTCTGGGCCCTATAACAATATTGATGTTTTACTGAGTAATACTTTTTTCTATTAAATGCTTTCTATAATCTGGGTATTAAACAATGCTTTAATGTACCGTGTGACGTTTCCTTATCTGTTATATTAATGCAAATGAATGGACTCCGCAAATAACTGAGAAATCCAAGCCTGTGTTGGGGGTCTCTAATTATCACATGGTGTTTCAATGAGTTTGTCTTTTTATATAACGGCTACGTTGCTGTCGAACTGGTTTTTTATTTTCTAGACGTTTATTTCACCTGACCAAAAGTAAATTTGTATTTTCCCCAACAAATGGGCAAGAATATTAAAAATTGGCTTGTTCCAAAATGCCTGTAAGCTGCTTGGGGAGGTTCTCAAACAAGTCATTTGTCTATTCTCTCTCTCTCTCTTTCCCACACCCTGCAACTTTCTCTTTTCTCTAGTTGACTCGTGTTGAATTGCGTTTCACAGGAAGCCTGTGCTATTTTGCCTAAGTGGTCATCGATTGAAGTGTGAAGCTTGGTATTGAATGTCCATAGGCTATTCAACAATAATGTACCATCACAGTTGAGCCTGATAGGCACACATGCAAACCTCCAACTGGTGTTGCCAGATAGAGACCAGCAGCCTAGAAATGGGAGGAGGCCATTCAGCCCCTCAAGCCTATTCCACCAGTCTGTTCGATCATGGCTGATCTGTACCTTGACTCTATCTACTTGCCATGGTTCCATAATCCTTAATACCTGGCCTAACATGATCCCATGCGTGTAATGCAATAAGCCACAGTAGCAGCTGGCTATAACTGTGTTTAACAACTTTTAAAAGCAAGGTAAAGATCAAGTCTGTCTTTTTAAGAGTGATGTGATAGGTTAGTTCCAGCAATCATGGTGTGTGGCAGGCTGAATGGACAATCGCGCCTTTTCCTGCCTGTCATTCTCGTATGTTTATACTCTAGTTGAAGAGGTGGGTGATCAGGGTGGAAGGGGGTAACTTGTGCTATTCAGTAATGTTTCTCTGAAGAGATTACTGTTAATCAGTAAGAGAATTTCACTGTCTGGTTGGGTTTATTTGTTTTTATTCACTCATGGGAAGTGGGCATTGCTGGCTGGGCCACCATTTATTGCTCATCCCTAATTGCCCATTTAAGAGCCAACCACATTGCTGTGGGTCTGGAGTCACATGTAGGCAGACCAGGTAAGGACGGCAGGTTTCCTTCCCTAAAGGAAGTTCCCTAGTGAACCAGATGGGTTTTTACAACAATCGGCAATGGTTTCATGGTCATCATCAGACTTTTAAGTACAGATTTTTATTCCATTCAAATTTCACCATCTGGTGGGATCTGAACGCAGGTCCCCAGAACATTACCCTGGGTCTCTGGAATATTGGTCAGTGACAGCACCACAATGCCGCCGTCTCACTGAAATTAGGGTTTCATTGTTTCTGAAGCCTGAGGAGAAACTGCTGTACACATAGGGGAGCTGGCGAAATATTGCAGTGCCTGACTGGGAAAGGGCCTGACTGGGAAAGGGCAGAGGTTAATGTAAATGGTGAACCAATAAAGTTCAATGTGGGGAAGGTCCATATCAATTATACGGGCTCCATGTTAATGAAGATGACTCATTTAAAAGGAAAGAGCTCCCTGGATTTGATTTGCATCTCATGATTCTGGAGCTTGATATTGGAGATATTGGAATGCATTAGCTCCCCTTCAGGGAGAAGGTGAGAAAGTGAAGTTGAGGCAGAAGATCAGCCATGATCGTATTGAATGACGAAACAGACCTGAGGGGCCATATGTTCTACCCTTGATTTTTCAAGTTCAGTGACGTTTAATACAGATTTTTTGCACATTTAGTTTTAATACAGATTATTTTTTTTTTAAGTGGTGTAGCCATGGTGGTTGGTTGACTTGAATATTAGCAGCTTCCTTCAAAAGGCCTATTTTTTAAAAATCTTGCGTCCTTTTTCACTGACTCTAACTGTTAAGTCTGAAAAGAAAAAGCAAGAAGCTTTGGAGTTACTGAGGCCAGAAGTGTGTGTGGATAATTGAAGGTGAGATGCGTGCCACAGTCTGAGAGAAATGTTACTGTGAAATATTACCTCAGGTATAACTGACGGGATAAAGGGGCATAGATTTAAACTAGCAAAAAACAAATTTAGGAAATGTGTGGCAATTTCATTCAGCGTGATGTTCTGGGTTATATCAGAGGTAGGAACCTGAAATGCTTCAAGATAACCACCACGCTAATGTGGATGAGTTGGTTCATTCAGGAAGGATACATTATAATAAGCCAAATGATTTTCCCGAAATATATCAACCTCCGGCCTGTGGGTGTTGGAAGGCTGGTAGGATAGGAGATGGAAACGCTACTTTTAAGTGGAGATTGAATTTTCTGCAGCAATTAATGCATTAATCTGGAAACATAGTTTTTAGCTTGTTTTGCGTTTCCTGCTAACCGGCATCCATGTTATTCACAGGTTGATCAAGACCCCTGGAATGAAGACGCTCAGCTCAGGAGGAATATCACATCAATCCACACATGGGAAGATAACTGATGTATCGGCATCTACCACTTAATGAGTTCAGAACTAGTCGGAGCAGAGGCAGTGAGAATCGGATTGGCAAATTGTTTGGCACAAGAAAATAGTGGGCCTAGGGTTGAAAGGTCAGATTGGAAATTCTTTAAAGATCATCAGGAACGGCAATAATTTTTACACCAAAGGATCTTGAGAACTATATATATATATATTTTCAAGCGGTTGCAAATTTAACTGCAGCTTCCCCAACCACAAAATTTAACAAATTTAGATTTAGAGTTATGCCTTTTGCTGCGGGGAAAGAGACAGTAAGTTGTACATTACTTTTGCAACACTAAGCAGTGCAGTTATATTGCTATAATATAATAAACATGTTCTGGACCAAATTACGTTCTTCTATTGAATACTTGGCAATGGAACCATACACTGAACTCATTCTTTTAAAATTGAAGCATCTATTTACGATATCCAACAAATATTTTGTTGCAAATGTTCTCCTTTATTGCAAACCCCAGTTGCCTTTGAGAAGGTCATCTTGGACTGCTGCAATCTGTGTGGTGACCGTGCTCCCACGGCGCTGCTACGTAGAGAGCTCTAGGATTTTGACCCAGCGATGAAGAAGAAATGGTGATTGAGGATGTGTGACTTGGGGAGGAAGGAACTTGAAGATGGTGATATTCCAGTGCGCTTGCTGTCCTTGTCCTTCTAGTTTTGGCAATTATTAAGACACTTGCATCAAGACAGTTGTGTGTTGTGATGTTCCTCTTCCATGTTGACCATTTATTTCAATCTCTTCTACTTGACTTCCGTCAGTAGTACTGTAATCAACCACTGCCCAGGCAGACTCCAGTGTGCACTATTTGTGCTGTCTAATGTCCGATCAATGCAAGATTCTGCCTGCTCCTCTTTGTTTTCCCCCGACCACCCACAACATTTTTAAAGGGTTATTCCCATTTAAGCCAGATGAGGAGAATGTTTTTCTTTGCAGGTTGTTGGTCTGTGGAATTCTCTTCCCCTGAGAGTGGTGGAGGCAAGGTCATTAGATATTTTTAAGGCTGAGTTAGAATCCTGACTGACCAGGGAGTCAAATGTGATAGTGGGTCACCAGGAAAGTAGAAGCCACAATCAGATCAGCCATGAAATGGCAAAGCAAGCACGAGGGGCTGAATGGCCACCTCCTCCTAATTCAAATGTTCACATGTTATCAAAACAGGAGTATCCTAACTCCATCCACCTGTTTGACCCAAATGACCCACTCAATGGTAAAATGTGTCTCAGTCTTTTCTAGTTTTGCAAGGTATGCAGGACAGTTTAATATGTCAGCTGTTGCTCAGTGTTATCACACTCAGTGTGTGAGACAGAAGGCTGTGGCTTTAGAAAGTAAGCACATATAAACCAGCTGATACTTCAGAGCAACACTTGAGGGAATGTTGCATTCTTGGAGTTGCTTTGTTTCTGATGAGATGTACTGGGTCTACCCTTTCAGGTGGATGTTAAAAAACAAATCCCACAGTGCCATTCAAATAAAAGCAGGACAGATTAATGTTGTCCATTAATGTCCCCATCTGTAACCAGCCACAGGCTGGCTGGGGTTTTCTCTGATTTCTCCTCTGTTGCCCTTATGAAATGTGATTGGCCTCTGGCAGCTTCAGATGGGGAATAACATGATGTGAAATGAATTCTTTAAATATTTGTTCATGGGATGTGGGTGTCACTGGCTGGGCCAGCATTTATTACCCATCCCTGATTGTCATTGTCCAGAAGGCAGTTAAGAGTCAACCACATTGCTGTGGGGATCTGGAGTCACATGTAGGCCACACCGGGTAAGGACAGCAGATTTCCTTCCCTAAAGGACATTAGTGAACCAGATGGGTTTTTAACAACAATCGACAATGGTTTCATGGTCATCATCAGACTCTTAATTCCAGATTTTTATTCAATTCCATGACAGATGGTGGGTGAGCATTACTCTGGGTCTATGGAATGCTAGTCTAGTGACAATACCACTCCACCACCTACCCCTAATGTGCACACAGAGCTGTTCCACCTTGACATCAACATTAAAAGCATTCATCCTGTGTAACAAGCTTCTCCATATCCCTGTCCTGTTCTGTTAAGCCCATTCAAGGATTGGTTCTGCATCAGAGCACCTTCACGTTGTGTTTTGAGATATTTTAAAGTGCACTTTTACTGAAACCCTGTATTCTTCTTGAAAGAAGTGGATTTATCAATAACAACATATGTAGTCTGCACATTCTGTCACACGAGCTGTGCCAACTCATGCCACTAAATGAATGAGTCAGACTGATAGTACAAGATTGGCTGGGATCAGGCCATTGTTAGGAATTTCTGATTTTTTAGTATTTAATAAATGCATTCCTGCCAGATCCGTGTGTAGAATCAAACATATTATAAAACAAACCTTCTGAGAAAGGTTAGAAAAATTGAATACAAATGAATTATAAATAATTATGATCTTGTAATTGTTATAATGTATATTAGTTTCATTTCTCTTTCTTCCTCTCTTTGGGAGAAGAGTTCTTGTAAGTTACAGGTTAAGCATTGCTATGCAGCCACTATGCCATCTATATCAAAGGCTCTTTACAATTCCCTCTAGAACTGCAGAAGAAATTCTTTCATCCACCTTATTCATCACTGCACTGTTAACATGATGGCTCCAGTCTAGTGCAGTTTCCATTCCCCATCTAACTGTGACAGTTTTCCTTTATAGCAAACAAGCTACACATTAGAGCAGAAAACGCAAGGTTGTAATTTAGTTTCCAGATTCCGATAACTTGACCGACATTCTGACAAGCAGTGCAGCCTGTCGACAGTCCAAACTGCAGCCACGGTTTACTGACGATGGAGGGATATTTAACGTGGTGCTGCATGAATCCTGTTGCCTCAGTGTGCCAGTCATAGGGAGAGTGGAGGTTTGTGCTAGTGGGAGAGGTGCTGACCAAGCAGACTGTTTTGTCCCAGATGCTGTCAAGTACAGCTGGGTAGGCTATTGTTGAAGATGGTCATTGCCTGACATTTGTGTGGCATGAATGTTGTTGTCACTTATCAACCCAAGACTATCTCTATAAATGAAGGCATAGACTACAAAAGCAAGAAAGTTATGCTAAATCTTTATAAACACTCAGGCTCCAGCTGAACTATTGTGGCCAATTTTGGGGACCATACTTTAGGAAGGATAACCAGACTTTAAAGAGGGTGCAGAGGAGATTTAGTGGAATGATACCAGGCATCAAGGCCTTCAAGTTAAATGGAGAAATTAAGGAAGCTGAAGTTGTTTTTCTTCAGATCAGAGAAGGTTAAGGGGAGTAAAAAACAGAAAATGCTGGAAATGCTCAGCAGGTTTTGGTAGCATCTGTGGAGAGAGAGAGAGTTAATGTTTCAAACCTGTGACCTTTCATCAGAACTGAAAGGTTAATTCTGTTTCTCTCCACAGATGATGCCATGGCCTGCTGAGTTTTCTGTTTATTTCAGATTTCGAGCTTCTGCAGTGCACCCCTTTGTGATTTAGGTTAAGGGGAGATTTAATAGAGGCATTCAAAACCTCAATGGCGTTTTTAAGGAGTAAATAAATGTTTCTCGTGGCCACAGAGGCAGTAACCAGAGGGGACAGATTTAAGTTAATTGACTCAAAAACCAGAGAGATGAAGAAAACATTTTTATATTGTGGATTATTATGATCTGGAATGCACTGTCTGAAAGAATAATGGACGCAGATTATCATATAACTTGCAAAAGAAAATTGGTAAATACTTGAACAGGAAAAATACAGAGCTATGGGGAAAGATTGGAAAGAACTAGTACAGGTATAATGGGCCGAATAACCACTACCTGTGCTGTGCCACCCTATGATTCTGTGTAAGAATCAAAAGAGGCAGCAAACATGGATTATTTGCTATTTGTGGGGGGAAATATTCGGGAAAGGAATCGCCCTTCAAAATCAATCACTGTATTTCTGTTTCAGCGAGCAGAGGTGGGCTGGAACTTGTTAAATTACATGCTACCGAGCTAACAAGACTCCTCATTTTGACACTAGCCAACTGGTGGAGCTAGGGGGCGGGACAACTTCTCTGCCTGGCGCTGTAAACAAAAGCATGTTTCTATGTTAGTCTCGCTGGAGAGACCGAAAAGATAAGGCTAATAATGAGGTTTGAGGGCATGCGAGCAATGACGAATTAGACCCGCGTTTTTGTCCGAGCCATAAAGTGGCCATTACTTTATTTTGCTTGGAAAAGCTTGAAGGCCGAAATGAAAAACAGGGCGTCTGATGGCATTGGGAAGCAGATCAGGGGTCCCAGCTTCACGGGAGACAAGAAAGCAAAAATTACGGCAAAAACCCAAAAGACGTGGATGAGGCTTGCAACGGTTTTTGCTTATTTGCTCTGTGTATCTTTGACTGCTGTGATTCTGGTGATCTATTACACTTTAATTTGGGAGCCGGTCCGGACGAAACCAGGACCGTCCAACAGCAACTTGACCGTGATTAATGCAGACACCGGCAACTTCAGCTCCGGGCAGAAGCAGAGAAGCGCCTTCAACGCTATAAGAAGCAGTCCAAAAGGTTTCAGCAATCCGCGATTCGAGCGGAGCCATTTGAGAAACACAGGCGGTGGGGTTGGCGGTTTTGTGACCTCGCAGGGTGAGAGCTCCGGCATCATGGACGGTGCTGTCACCCACTTCAGCACCACGGACAGCAGCGGCGGCGGCGGCGGCGATCTCAGGGTTACCAACAGCAAGGCAGCGACCACCGAGAGCGGGGAGCTCAGGACAATGGACAGCGGTGACCACAGAGTCACCAGCGGCCAGGTAGCGACCACCGAGAGCACAGTGTTCAGCACCATGGACAACGGTAACCACAGGGCCACTAAACGCGTGGAGTTCAGCACCATGGACAGCGGCACTCCCAAGGCTCCCGATCAAAGGAGCCATAAGCAGAACGCTCTTGCCGACAGCGGAAACTTCAGCACCGCGGACAGCGGGATCGGCGCTCCAGTGATCTCCACGCTGCAAACGCCCCAGGCGGGCAGCCAAAATAAGCCCACAAACAATCCTAATGAGCCGAATCAGGCCGACAAGGACGATGTAGCGAACGTAGGATCAAACCGTTGGGTAATCAGTCCCTCCAATGCAGAGGAATTGGGAACTGCATCGAGTTTGCTAGGGCTGAATGAACATTTAAGAAATGATTCTGACAGCAAAATGAAGAACGTCAAAATGGACAGAATGGCAACGATGAGATCGCGAGGTGGCTTTTCTGGCAAGAGTGACATGGAGACCACCCACGCTCTGACTATGTCAACAGATGCAGCTCATCATGACTTGCAGGATGAAGTAACGAGAAGTAAAGTGAATGAAGACGATGGAATGAAGTCGGTTGTTCACCCTTCCAGCAGATCCAAAGGGATTGAGGACATTCTGGCTACGTCCAGACCTACAATGGACCCGGGTCCGTTTAAGACTGCTCCCACTAGGGTGAGTGATAGTGAGTTGGACCATCAGCACTCTTACAAAACCAGCACTAACAATCCGACAGAGACGCAAAATCTATTTGCTAAATTAATGTTTTTGGACAGGACACACAAGAACCAAGAAATGAAACATTCTATTGGGTTACACGGAGACAGATTAGATCGATTGCCCACCAGAAACCCAGCAACCACCGTTCCTCGCACGCCAAGACTATCATCACCTGGCTCCACCAATCCAGCAGAGATCTGGGCGAATAGGGAATCGGGTCACACTGGGACAACTGACCTTGAAGCCCACTACGCCCTACAAAGCTTCAATAAGGAAAAGGGGCAGCCATCTCCCACTTGGAAGCAAAGCCAGGCCGATGAAGAGGACACATATACAAATACTGTAACTAATTCTTTACCAACACTCCCAATAACATAGCTTTGCACTTAAAATATTTTTATCTTAGGAGAAAGATACTTTGCAATATATTTTAACTAACTACCGTGTAAAATATATATATTGCAATATATTTTAATTTATATTAATCTTGGTGATATTTCGCCCTTTGCGTCAAAATGGCATTTAAAGAAAAATTGTGGATTACAAAACTGGAAAACACAATAGCTTTTATTTAACTGAAATAGTTTCTGATACATTACTGTGCTTCAAAATGTATCATTTTACATGCTATTAGTATAATTTAAAGAAGAATATCACACATTTAAAACATTTTATATTACAAATCTGTAAGGCATTAAACAACTTATTTGTCTGTGTTTCCTGTCATTTTTCCACATTCTAAATTTCTATATCCATATTTATAATGAAAATTATCTATGTAAACTTGTCATGCTGTAATTACGACCTTCACCAGTGGAGGCAGTGCAGCACCACCCTTACAGGAGTCTGCAATTACAGTGTCACAAGTTTGAATAAACAATTTCATTATAAATATGAGTACAGTTATTTATAGTGAAACTATATAAATATGAGGACAGAATGTATGACTTTAAAATGGATATTTAGTAAATATTTAATAAATAATATTTTAAAAACTTATGTCTACATATTCAGGTCCAATTATACCTTCCACCTTCTAACTCCTCTCCATCTGAAGGCTGCAATTCATTTGGAGTCCCCATTAGCAATGCAATCAGATATTGTGTAATAGAAGGAAGAATTGCTTTGATCTCCATGTATAATTATATTGCAATTGCAATCCTGAAACCTTCCTCTGGTCAATATTTCTGGTGATGCATTTTGGCAGAAGGGATTGGGAGAGGCAAATAGACAATGTCACAGATCTAAAGAGTGTCACTTCTAAAGACAAACATGTGACTGTTGTGGTTAAGTGTCTTTAATTTCAGTTGCTGCTGGCTCATTGAATTCTTTTCATGATCAGCAATATTTTTGGGGATAGATTTGTCCTCTTGCTGTGGATTATGAACACTGCAAACTTAGTGGGGAACAGCACACTGACCATTGTTTTTAATGAGCTCTTAACTGCATATTTTTATAACGCTTCTCATCCCTGTTTCTCTAGAAACAGCAACATAGGAAACATTCCTACTGAGTAGAGAGACCTACATGTACATCTCCCTATGATGCTGTAATTATGTCATGAGGAAGAGTCATACGGACTCGAAACATTAACCCTGTTTTTCTCTCCAAAGATGCTGCCAGACCTGCTGAGCTTTTCCAGCATTTTCTGTGTTTATCTCAGATTTCCAGCATCTGCAGTATTTTATTTTTATCCCTATGATGCTTCTGTTTCGGTGACAGTTTCATTGCTGGTCAGAATCAACCCATTATGTCTGTCATCCAGATTTTGAATAAAAGCATGAGAAAGAGAGGGGGGAAGGAAGCATAGACTGAAACCTGAAAATCACAGAGCCACATTACACGAACATACAATACACTGCTGTCAAATGCCCATTATTTTAAAGGAGACATTAATTTAATCTCTCCAGTTAATCGTACACAGAAAAGTTTGACACAGTAAGACTACATACATACTGAGCACTATAATTTCCAGGTTAAAGTATCTAATGCATCAATAGGGAATTCAGTGGCCTAATTGATATTCCAGTTATTGGGTTGTTGCAAATTTTGAAATCAGAGTAAGGTCTTTGAAATGAGGTTGTGCGAATAATAACATTTAACACTTTCCTTTCAAATTTCTTTTTCTGTTACTTTAGTGCAAGTGTGTCAAAATCGCAGGCAAGGCATTTTGCATAAATACCCTGAGCACAAGGACATTAATACTCATACAGTTTAATTTCAAGCTCTTAATATTCTAGTATTAAACACAATTTTAGTTATTTTGTTGCTTGATATTGATGGTAATTAAAACAAGGAACAAAGAAATAGAAACAGAAAATGCTGGAAATACTCAGCAAGTCAGGCAGCATCTGTGGAGAGAAACAGAATCGTGTCTTAGTAACTTGATAGAACTTTTTCAGGAACTAACCAGGAGGATTGATGAGGGTATGTTGTCTACATGGATTTCAGTAAGGCATTTGACAAGGTCCCACGTGGCAGACTGGTCAGGAAATTGAGATCCCTGAAACACAGGGGAAGGTGGCAGGTTGGATCCAAAATTGGCTTGGTGACAGGAAACAAAGGATAATGGTCAATGGATGTTTTTGCAAATTGCAAATTTGACGACTCTGGATCTATACTCGATGGAGTTTAGAAGGATGAGGGAGGATCTGATTGAAACTTACAGAATACTGAAAGGCCTGGATAAAGTGGACGTGGGGAAGATGTTTCCATTAGTAGGAGAGACTAGGACCCGAGGGCACAGCCTCAGAGTAAAGGGAAGACCTTTTAGAACAGGGATGAGGAGAAACTTCTTTAGCCAGAGAGTGGTGAATCTATGGAATTCATTGCCACAGAAGGCTGTGGAGGCCAGGTCATTGAGTGTATTTAAGACCGAGATAGATAGGTTCTTGATTGGTAAGCGGTTCCAAGATAACGGGGAGAAGGCGGGAGAATGGGGTTGAGAAACTTATCAGCCATGATTGAATGGTGGAGCAGACTCGATGGGCCGAATGGCTTAATTTCTGCTCCTATGTCTTATGGTCTTATGGAAAACAATTTCCAGTGGTGTTCCACAGGGCTTAGTGTTAGGGCCCTGCTGTTTGTTGTGTATATTAATGATTTATACTTAAATGTCGGAGGCATGATTGGAAAATTTGCAGATGACACAAAAATTGTCCATGTAGTTGATAGTGAAGAGGATAGCTGTCGACTCCAGAGCAATATCAATGATTTGGTTGAGTGGGCGGAGAAGTGACAAATGGAATTCAATCCAGAAAGTGCAAGGTAATGCATTTGGGGAGGGCAAATAAAGCAAGGGAATACTCAATAAATGGGAAGTTATTGAGAAGGGTTGAGGAAGTGAGAGACCTTGCTGTACATGTCCACAGGTCCTTGAAGGTGGCAGGACAGGTGGACAAGGTGGTCAAGAAAGCATATGGAATGCTTTCCTTTCTTGGGTGAGATATTGAATACAAATGCAGGGATGTAATGATGGAGCTGTATAAAATGCTGGTTAGGCATAGCTGGAATTTTATGTACAGTTCTGGTCACCATATTACAGGAAGGAGATAATTGCTCTGGAGAGAGTGCACAGGGGATTTACAAGAATGTTGCCAGGGCTTGAAAATTACAGCAATGAGGATAGGCTAGGGTGACTTTCCTTAGAGCAGAGGAGGCTAAGGGGTGATGAAATTATGAGGGGCCTAGACATGAAAGATTTGTTTCCCCTAGATGAGGGGCCAGTTACCAGAGGGCATAGATTTAAGGTGATTGGTAGAAGGATTAGAGGGGACAAGAGGAAAACCTTTTTCACCCAGAGGGTGGTGGGTGTCTGGAATTCACTGCCTAATTTGGCTGTTGAGGCTGAAACACTCGACTCATTTGAAAGGTACCTGGATCTGCATCTGAAGCGCTGTAACCTGCAAGGCTACAGACCAGGGGCTGGGAAGTGGGGTTAAAATGAGCGGCTAGGTTTCTTTTTCCTCTTTTTGGCCAGCGTAGACATGATGGGCTGAATGGCCTCTTCCTGCATTATAAATTTTCTATGGTTGAGAGCAGCCATGAGGGGTCAAATGGAGTACTCCTGTTCTAAAAGATATGTCTAGAGATGTGAATAGCTGTTTTCTGTTGATGAGGGCAATCTGGGAATAGAGACAGAGTTCTCTTCTTCCAATTACTATCCATTGACAACCTCCCACCTTCCAACTCTCCTACCCTCATCCATCACCCCCACCCACCCACCCCCAGGTGTGAATATTGGGTGAGAACTGAACCAGACTTGGTCATGATGTTCTCTATGGTGCATTAGCTTGGTTGAGTTGATACTTGTGGAACTGTACTCCAGTTTAAGGGACAAGGAAGGGAGATTTAAATCATAGAATCAGAGAGTGGTTACAGCACAGAAGGAGGCCATTCAGCCATCATGTTGGTGGGTTCCTGCAAAAGCAACTCAGTTAATCCCACTCCCCTGTCTTTTCCCTGTAGCCCTGCAAATATTTCTCTTCAGATAATTATCCAATTCTTTTTTGAAAGCCACAATTGAATCTGCTTCCATCAGTCTCTCAGGCAGTGCATTCCAGATCCTAACCACTCACTGTGTGAAGACATTTTCCTTATTTTGTCATTGCTTCTTTTGCCAATTACCTTAAATTGCCGTCCTCTGGTTCTTGACTCTTCCATCAATGGGAACAGTTTCTCCCTATCTACTGTATGACTCCATACAAGGCTATGGGCCTAATGCTGGAAAATGGGATTAGAATAGTTAGGTACTTGTTTGGCTGGCGCAGACTCGAAGGGCCGAATGGCCTTTTTCTGTGCTGTTGACCTCTATGGTTCTATGACTGTATTCTGTCCAGATCCCTCATGATTTTGAACACCTCGATTAAATCTACTCTCAACCTTCTCTTCACCAAGGAGAACAGTCCCAGCTTCTCCAATCAGTCCACATAACTAAAGTTCCTCATCCCTGAAATCATTCTTGTAAATCCATTCTGCACCCTCTCTAAAGCCTTCAGATCCTTCCTAAAGTGTGGTGTTCAGAACTGGGCATAATACTCTAGTTGAGACTGAACCAGTGATTTATACACGTTTAACAGAGCTTACTCACTTTTGTACTTGATGTCTCTATTTATAAATTCCACAAATCTTATTAACCACTTTCTCAACCTGTCCTGCCACCTTTAACGCTTTGTGTACATTTATCCACAGGTCCCTCTGCTCCTGCACCTAGTTAAAGTTGTACCCTTTACGCAATATTGCCTTGCCAAGTTCTTCCTAGCAATATGTATCACTTCACACTTGTCTGCATTAAACTTCACCTGCCGAAAGTCTGCCCTTCCCACCAGCCTATCACTATCTTCCTCACACTTCACAAAGCTGCTGTGTCATCCACAAATGTGGAAATTGTACATTTCTATGTCTAAGTCATTGATTTTCTTTATTTGTTCATGGGGTGTGGGTGTCGCTGGCTAGGCCAGCATTTATTGACCATCCCTAATTGATATAGATCAAGAAAAGCAGAGTCCCTAAGGCCCTGTGTACTTCTAAATGCCCTCTTTGAGTCCAAAAAGGAAAGATCTGTGATAGGGTGGAGTAGGAAAGATTAAATAGCAAAGGGATGGTGGTGTAAGGCAAAACGGAGTGGGAATGACACAAGTAAAGAAACAAAACCTATGGCCAGAGGAAGAATTTATGTTGAGCTTCATTGGAACAATGCTCCAGGTAGAGAACAGAGATGTCAAAATAGGAGTGGGGTGGAGAATTAAAATGAGAGGCGACTGGAAACCCATTTATAGACTGAATGGAGGAGATTAGCAAAGCAGTCACCCATTCTGCGCTTGGCCTTCCCAATGCAGAGGAGACTACTTCATAAATAGTGAGTACTTATGCTAAAGTATAAGTATACTAAATTGAAAGATGTACAAGTAAATTGTGGTTTCACCTGGATAGTGAGGAGAGAGGAGGTTAAAGGGCAGGTGTTGCACTCCTGCGTTTGCATTGTGTTGACCAAGTGAGGAGGGTGAACTGGCTCCCCCTCTATTTAACCTCCTCGGTTGGCCACATCAAAGGATATGCCTTTTCCAAATCTGAATGGACTTTCCTATTTAAGCTGTGAGCAATAAGGAGCCAATCAGTTTTCTTGAGTCAAAGAAAGAACAAATTTATTAACCAGTAAACACAAAAAAAATAATAAAAATGCCCTCATGCAATCATTCGGACACACAAGCACATGCGCACAAAATAAGCGGAGTTAGAGTTTTCTTAATTCACTCATGGGATGTGGGCATCGCTGGCTAGGCCAGCACTTATTGCCCATCCCTAATTGCCTCTGAGAAGGTGGTGGTGAGCCTTCTTCTTGAACCGCTGCAGACCATGTGATGTAGGTACACCCACAGGGCTGTTAGGATGGGAGTTCCAGGATTTTGACCCAGTGACAGTGAAGGAACGGTGATATATTTCCAAGTCAGGATGGTGAGTGGCTTGGAGGGGAACTTCCAGGTGGTGGTGTTCCCATCTATCTGCTGCCCTTGTCCTAGATGGTAGCGGTCATGGGTTTGGAAGGTGTTGTCTAAGGGGGCTTGGTTACAGCAGTGCATGTTGTAGATTTCACACACAGCTGCCCCTGTGTGTTGGTGGTGGAGGAAGTGAATGTTTGTGGATGTGGGGCCAATCAAGTGGGCTGCTTTGTCCTGGATGGTGTCGAGCTTCTTGAGTGTTACTGGAGCTGCATTCATCCAGGCAAGTGGAGAGTATTCCATCACACTCCTGACTTGTGCCTTGTAGATGGTGGACAGGCTTTGGGGCATCAGGAGGTGAGTTACTCTCTGCAGAATTCCCAGCCTTGACCTGCTTTAGTAGCCACAGTATCTATATGGCTAGTCCGGTTCAGTTTCTGGTCAATGGTTGATAGAGTCAAATAAAAAAATAACATAAGGTTAAGTCTCCTTTGATTATCCTTGAGGTGTAGATTTTAGGTTTAGCTGGTTTCTTGGATGCAGTCAGATGTAGAAGATATTGTAATTATTATGAGATCTTGGTTTACTGGTAGATTTCTGGTAGAGTTGGCTTATCAAACCAGGCAACACTCTATTCCAAAAGAGAGAGTGGGAGAGAGATTAGCCTTCAGCTTGTTTCATCAGCTGAAGACTTTCTTGACACCGCCCCTGTGTCACTTGCAATCTCTCTCTAGTGACTAGCAGCCTTGCCTTGAAATACTTCACCCATTGTGTATTTCCAAGAGGTTTTGTTTGTTTCTGTCTTTGGCAGCCATTGTTTCAATATCCAGCTCTTTGCATTTATAATGTCTCTTCCTTAGTTACGAGTTTTGATGGGTGTCTGGATTATAGGAAATGTCTCTCTCTTCACACTCCCCTGAGGGTGATTGGTTTGTTTTTCACCATCACCTTGGAATGTGGCCTTGCATTTTAAGCAGTTTGCTCTGTCTCAGTTGAAGTTGCAACATTTCCAGTCAGTTGAATGTTGAGAAGTCACATTTTCAAAAAGGGGCACGGACTCATAACAATGGGATGGTGCTGTGGAAAGGGGAGAGTACATTGAGGGCAATTGAGGAGTGGATCATGGTGGCAGGGAAGGTGGGTTTGGTGATGGAGTCAAGGAGGGGTGACAGAAAAGACAAAGGATATTTCATTGAAAAGTAAAAGGTAGTGGGGTGGAAGAGACTCTATCGCAGTTCTGGGAAGGAGGGGATGGGGTGGGAGCAGAAATGAGTGGCTTGGAAATGAGATGGACACAGTCAAGGGGGCCTCTCACCCATCATGGAGGGGAATCCTTGATTGGGGAAAAAGGAAGACTTGTCAGAATAGTAGGTGGTTTCATTGGAACAGATACAGAGAAACTGGGAAAATGGAATAGAGTCTGTGTAGGACGCAGGGTGAGAGGATGTGTGAACAAAGTAGCTGTTAGATTCAGTGGGTTTATTGATCTCGGTCGACAGGCGAACTCCAGAAATGGAGTTAAAGAAGATGAGGAATAGGCTTCAAAATGTTTAAGAGAAATGGGATGAGAGGAGGTGGCAGCAGTTAGAAAGCAAACACTGGTCCAGCAGTTTCCTTCTATGCTGTCATTTTCTATAAAAGTTTCCCCACACCACAGGATCATCTCCATTTCTCACAACCATCCGATCCAGGAGCCAACAGTTGTGCCTTATTTATCCTTTGAGTCATGTCTCACATAACCTCACACCTCATCAGAAGAAGGGGATGTAGGTTGATGAACGCAGTACATTAACACCGCTGGAAATCACCCTGAAGAGAGGCGACATTTCTCGGTCTTTGCGCCGACAGTATGCTTCATCTTCGACAGTTTCTGTTGCATAATTAGATTCATCTTCATACCTTGGCAACAAGACTGATTGTCACAGGCTCTGCTGAGGAACAGTCAATTTGTTCATGAGATGGATGTGATGACACAGCTTTCGATACACACTCCATCATATTGTCTGTACAGCGCTGGGAGAGTGATAGCCAGTAAAAACAAGAGCCAGATTGGCGTTCAAGAGTTTTAGGAGAAAAGTAAACTTGAAAACATAGTCATTCCCTTCAATAACTAAACTAACTTTCTCAATTTTAGGACATCCCAAAGCGTTTTACAGCCAATGATGTACTTTCTGAAATGTTCTGGCACTGTTGTAAAGTAGGAAACAGCTTCAAAAGCCAAAACAAAGACTGAAAATGCTGGAAATACTCAGGAGGTCTGACAGCACATGAGGAAAGAGAAACAGAGTTAGCATTTCAGGCCGATGGCTTTTCATCAGAATATTTGGTGGCGTTGGCTGAAGGGTGAATCTTCACCAGGAAATGATCTTGGCGATCAGCCTGACGTGGGGTAGAAAGCTCGATGCAGAGGGGCAATTCTGCACATCACCAGCCTGAAGAGTCAGCAGTGAAGTTTAACCACTGTCGGAATGTGCTTGTCTGCACTTAGGTTGCCTGGGCAAAGAGCGTCGATATCCGATAACATTTAGAAACACATGAGAATCACATGATTAATTCACGTTAAAAACCATTAACTGTCCCCCTCCACCATGAACAGGCACAAACAATTGTTACCTGGACCAGCAGAATTTGATGTTAAAATTCAACTATATGTAGAATAATCTTGCTTTTCTTTTTACTAGATGAAATATGACCAGCTCCTCCCCATAACACTGAAGTTATTGTACACATGCAGACTTACTGAGTATTTCCAGCATTTTCGGTGTTTGTTTTGGCTTTTGGAGTTGGTTTTGGCGTTACCTCCTTCACAATAGTGTAAAAACACTTCAGAAAGCACTTCATTGGCTGTAAAGTGCTTTGGGATGTCTGAAGCTTGAGAAAAGTGCTAATGTTTTTCTTTGTTATTGAAAAGATAGCACTTTGCCTGAGAACAGAAGGAGAATGTACTCAGTTCCTTTCAGCCGTGTTTGTGCACCTAATGTGAACAGACATGAGGGCATATTCCCAATGATACAACAGTGACCACACTTCATTGGCTGTAAAGCACTTTGGAATAGTCCTGAAGTTGTAAAAGGTGCTATAGAAATGCAAGTTGCTGCACTCATATGGCCCGTGACTCCATGATCTCATACCTAGGAGCGTTTCTGAAATCAAAGGTTTCTGCCAGACCAGGAGACAGCAAGTTTAATAAGAAGAACCATTTTTAACTTTGGCAAAATTTTAAGCGCCACAATACTGTTACTCAAAGGCCAATAATACCGTACCCAACCAGCACTGCCTGCAAAACTCAAAGCAGTGTCCAACATTAGATATGGTTCCACAATTGGACAAAATTTGGGGAGGCGATGATGTAGTGGTATTGTTACTGGACTAGTAATCCTCTAGGGACCTGGGTTCAAATCCCACCACGGCAGATAGTGGAATTTGAATTCAATAAAAATCTGGAATTAAAGTCTGATGATGACTATGAAGCCATTGTTGATTGTTGTAAAAATCCATCTGGTTCATTAATGTCCTTTAGGGAAGGAAATCTGCTGTCCTTACCTGGTCTGGCCTACATGTGACTCCAGACCCACAGCAATGTGGTTGACTCTTAAATGCATTCTAAACAGGGGGAATTAGGGATGGGCAATAAATGCTGGCCTAGCCAGTGATGCCCACACCCCATGAATGAATAAAAACAGTTTTTTAAAATCTTCAATGTGCTAAGAATTACGCTGACAACCAATTTAAGATTGTCACTTGGGCTCGCAATGTAGTGCATTTGTGTGTACTGGAAGCTACATATATACTACCACACGGGGCCCTGTTCTTTGCAGACAGAAAGAACATGTACAGATATTGCACCTGTTTCAGCTAAACAAAATAAGTGACAGCCATTTGCTGACTCATTCCTCAGGGCAATCCCTTGACCATTTAGGGTCAAGCTGCTGGTTTAAATTTCAAACAATGCTTGGCAGTTAACTGTCAGTCACCATCACTGGTGCATTCTCAATGGCAATGCCATTTGCCAACCAATCAGCACTCCCTTCACACACAGTATAAATTGTTGTTTCCCCCTTATACTTGCGAATGTCCTGATGAGTGCAAGACAAAAAACTTCAACATGCTCCTTTTTTCAGCAATAATGAAAAATATGACAGACACACATTTTAACAACATTTTAAAGGTTTTTACAAAAAAAAGCTGTCAGCTGAATGATGCGTTCACACAAGTACAAGGTCACTAAAAGTTAAAAAAAACAAAGCAAGCCATTTAATTACCATCAAAATGGGTTCGATGGATCAAGATTGGGCACTGCACATTAGTCCTTATTGAGCTGCATGTGGTCCTGGAGATTCAGGTTATGAAGCCCCTGTGCCAAATCATAGCCACACTCATTGAAGTTGCTGTTGTTGCCTCTTTTGAGGTTCCTGTGCAGAGATTCCAGTTGCCTGGTGTATTTCCAAATGCCACCTTGTGGCAGCAATGAGTATCACAAGAACACAGTTGAAGTTCAGATTAAAATCCCGCTGCAGGTAAATTGCAGATGGATGATGCAGTGACAGGACAGTCTGGTCAATAAATGCTGTGCCAGTGTCTTTCTCTGTGTGAGCTACCTAATTCAATGTCGCTCTCTAGTTCCCTCCCCATATCCTTTAATATTCCTCTTTTTCAAGCAATTCACTTTCAAAAGACTTTATCAATTATGCTTCAACAAGTTTGTAGCTGAGAATTGCACATTCTAATCACTTGCGGCACAAAGACTTTTTGTTTTAATCGCCTTCAATTCTTTTCACTGTGATCCTGTTTCAGCCCATTACCCTGTCGCTGGCCAGTGAAAATAATCTGTCACTTGATCCTTACTCTCAGCCGTGACTTTGCTATCTCCAGATTTGACAGTTCCGACCCTCTGCTGGCCAGCCTCTTACCTGGCACCATCCATAAACTTTAGTCCATCGAAAATTCCTCTTCCCGTATCCACACACCCGTAACCCCTGGGGTCCCTGATCTACACTCGCTCCCAGTCCAGCAACACCTCGATTTTAAAATTCTCAAATCCTTGTTTTCAAATTGCTCCATAGCCTCATCCCCTCCCTATCTCTGTAATCACAGTCAGCCCCACAACCCTCGGAGGTCTCTGCAGCCGTCTAATTCTGGCCTCTCGCACACTCTTGCTTTTAATTTTTATTTTTGAAAGATATACTTTATTCATAAAATGCCTGAACGAGCGTTACAAAACATTTCTAAATCGCCATCATAAAAAGTGCAATCAGAATCAACTTTTACACAGGGGTCACGAGGTGCTTCAATACAATCAATGAATATGACAGTCATTTCAATTTGGTCATTACAGACAGTCAGACAGTGCAATGGTATTGGAGTTATCAGCATATATCATGTTGCACTCTGAGGTGCTTCAATACAATTATAATACAATTAGTACTCAATGCAGACATTCATTGCGAGTCATACAGCCCGAGGGGTCTTTACAATTCCCAGCTCCTCGGTGAACTATGGCAGAAAGGCACATTCTTGATTTTAATCACAGCCATGTTGAGGCCACAAGCTCTAGAATTCTATCATTAAACGTTTCTCCTCCTCTAAGATGCTCATTAACCTTTTGGCGCCAATATATCCTTATGTGGCTCAGTTTCAACTTTAGTTTGATAAAGCTTAAGTGTTTTACTACCTTAATGGTGCTATATAAATGAAAGTTGTTGTTGCATCAGTCTTGAAGCCCTCATCCACCCTTTAACATATTCACCTCCTCTGCAAAAAAGACCATAACTTCTCAAATCTCTCTTCCTATTCCTGGTAACATGCAGGTGAATCTGTATCTTTTCCATTGCTTATGTTCTTGCTCCTGTTGGCTCAATGTCCAAAACCGCAGCCAAACTAACATTCTGCACAAGTTCAACATCACTTTCCCTGCTTCTGTACTCCACACTCTAGATATAAACCAGAGTCTGAAAGTGGAGAAAGCAGAATTCCTAACAGTTTTTATAAGGGAAATTAGCCAACACTTGTGAGAAAAGTTAAAAGAATGTGGGGAAAGGGCGAGGAAATGGGGTAATTTCTTCCAGAGAGCTATCACAGACATGGTGGGCTGAATGGTCTCTTTTACTGCTGTGAAATTCCATGTGACTTTAGGCCTGAATGCAGGACCCATCAGCTTTGCTATAAGCATGTGTGATGTAGAAGGAAAGCACACTGAATTGCTTTGTGGTAGGTCTGTGTGAGTGATGTTTGTGTAAGTCACCACTCCGGCTTGTGACTGTCAGTATTAAGTGAACAAACCTATTCTGCTTCTTCCTTCTTACATTATCAACCCCTTGTGATTGAAATGTTTGCTTCGGGCATCTTTTTTTATTGCAGTTCACCACAGCTGTGACAAATTAACTTGGAACTTTCTCCCCTGTTATGAATTGGATTTCTTTATTAATTCATTTTTATTAATGCGGGCGTCTCTGCAAAGGCTGGAATTTGTTGCCCATCCCTAATTGCCCCTTGAGAAGGTGGTGGGTGAGCTGCCTTCTTGAGCCGCTGCAGTCCCTGTGGTGTAGGTACACCCACAGCGCTGTTAGGGGGGGGAGTTCCAGGATTTTGACCCAGCGACAGCGAAGGACCGGCCAATATATTTCCAAATCAGGATGGTGAGTGGCTCAGGGGGAGCGGGGAACTTGGAGGTGGTGGTGTTTTCATGCACCTGTTGCCCTTGTTCTTCTAGGTGATAGAGGTTACAGAGTAATTTATGCCACGGAAGCAGGCCATTCAACCCATTGAGTCGATGCCAGCTCTCCCAGGAGCAATCCAGTCAATCCTATTCCCCCCACTCTATCCCCATAGCCCTGCAAGTTTATTTCCCTCAAGTGCCCATCCAATTTTCTTTTGAAATCATTGATCATCTCCACTTCCACTGCACTCATGGGCAGCAAGCGTGTCAATGTCAACGCACGGTCACACGATAGTTCAGTCAGCGGGCACGCACCAGGGTCAGCAGCTCCACCCACCGACAATTAACAGGCCTGTTAAGGCCATTAAATAATCAATTCAATTAAATGTTTCGCTGCCCGTCCAACCTAAGGGTTGGTGGGCGGACGAAAAGGCCAAGCAGCTTTTTGCATTTGTTTTTGGAAACCTCATCCACGGGCGGGATGAGGTTTCCAAAAGCAAATAATAAGAAAATAAAAGTTTTTAAGTTTAATTAATAACATGTCCCCGCTCATCTGACAGAGTCACATGAGGGGACATGTTTTATTACATTTTTATTTTCTTTTTTATAAACGCTTCATCAGCAAGTTCCCACTCACCCGCCTACGCAGCGCCCAGCAGTGCCGCTCACCTTGCACGCTGGGTGTGCCTTCATTGGCCTGCCCAGCGTGAAATCATGGTCTGGCTTCCTGACCTCCCCCCACCTGCCCCTGCTGAGCCCGCCCGCCAAGGGCGAAATTCTGCCCATTAATTCTTAATTGTATCACCCTAAGCCTTCTGCCGATTGTGGATTTGGAAGGTGCTGTCGAAGGAGCCTTGGCCAGTTGCCGCAGTACCTCTTGTAGGTGGAGGGAATAAATGTTTAAGGTGGTGGCTGGGATGCCGATATAGTGGGTTTACTTTGCCCTGGATGGCATTGAGGACAAGAGGATTAACAAGATACAAGGAAATTGTTGAACTGTCTAAAATAGCCAACATGTTTAATACATTACAGATAGCGCCTTTGGTATGAACCCCTATGGTTATAACATGATGAGAACCATTTGCCGGGATGTCGGTGCCTGTGATAAGTGTGACTGGCGAAAGGCAGTGAGGATTATATTCATAAAACAACAGAATTAGATAAAGACACAATAGGAGCCATAGAGTCATAGAGGTCTGCAGCACAGAAAAAGGCCCTTCAGCCCATCGAGTCTGCTCCAGTCAAACAAGTACCTAACTATTCTAATCTCATTTTCCAGCACTAGGCCCACAGTCTTGTATGCCATGGCATTGCAAGTGCACATCCAAATACATCTTAAATGTTATGAGGAGTTTTCACTCACTACATTTCTACTCTTGGAAACCTTTTCCCTTCTTTCAAATTTCTCTCCTATGACCTACTTCATGCACTCAGGTCCCTTCTCTCCCTTTAACTCTTTTCCACCTTTCTCTGCATCAGCACAACTGTGAAAAATACTCAGGGGCATCTTTTAGCTGATGGGGTTACGAGCGATGTTGTTGGAGTCTCATTTTATTTATCTTCTTTCAAGTTAGCTGAGAGCGAGGCCCTGGATGCGATGTCCCAGACTGTTGTTCCCCAGTCACTGATGTCAACATGTACTCGAGAGCAACACATCATCTGAGTCATTCCCACTGCATGTACTAAAAGATAAACAAGGTGCACAAAACTGTTGCCGGGTAACCAGAATTAAGAGCACTCTTATGCGGCGGATAAACTCAGGGGATTGTTTGGCTATGGCTCTCCTGTACACGTGTGACCCTTCAGAGTGGAGAGGAGAGTGTCTGTGATCGGTACAGGCCGTTCATCATTAAGGCTCAAAATAAAGCAATCAACCAAACTCTTCAGTTGAACAACAACATTTATGTCAAGCTTTTAACATCGCAAAAAACAGGAGGCGCGGTGGACAGAGGTGGCGCTTTTGGAATGGGGGCGCAAACTGAGAAATGTTGAAGTTCACCAGTGGAATTTCAGTGGTAGGGAAATTCTCCCAGCTTCACATTGCCCTGGTCTTCACATCCCTCTGCCACCTGGTCCTGTTCAGTCTCCAGGATCCCCTTAGAATATCTGCTCTTCTGACTCTGCGCTACCCCCACAGCCACCACCCCATTAGCTGATCTTTCGGGTGCTGCTCAGTGGGGTGGGATTGCTGCAGAGCCTCCATAAGAACCGATCCCCCACTGTTTCTATGGGGTATCCACTGACCTTCCACTGAGATTAAAAGGAGCCCCCCCAAACTAATTCTACCAGGCCCTCATCGCCTGGAATAGTGCCTGACAGTTTTATCACTGATGGGGCTGTGGGGGTGATGGTGGCGAGTATGTGTGTGTGAATGAGAATGTGTGTGAGCGCAAGGGGTAGGGGATGTTTGTGTGTATACACGTGGGTATGTATGTGTATATATATGTATGCGTACATGTATATGTGTGTGCGAGGGGTATGCGTATTTATGTTTTTTATTGCCCATCCCTAATTGCCCTTGAGAAAGTGGTGGTGAGCCGCTTTCTTGAACAGCTGCAGTCCATGTGGTGCAGAAGGGAGTTCCAGGATTTTGACCCAGGTGCATGCAGCAACAGGGAGTGAGTGTGTGTGTGATGTATGGTGAGATGTAGGTGGGTGGTGTATGTGCATATCTGAGTGAATATGTGTGTATGCAGGCGGAGGTGTATATGTGTGTATGCACAATGGTGTGCATGTAGGTCTGTGTATGTGTTGGGGTGTTGGGTTGTATACATGTGTGTGTTTATGTGTGCATTGGGACATGTATATTTGTTGTGTTTGGGCATGTATTTTTTTTATTTATTCATGGGATGTGGGCATCCCTAATTGCCCTCGTTCAGAGGGCGTTTAAGAGTCAATCACATTGCTGTTGGTCTGGAGTCACATGTAGACCAGACCGGGTAAGGATGGCAGATTTCCTTCTCTAAAGGGCATTAGTGAACCAGATGGGTTTTTACACCAATCGGCAATGGTTTCGTGGTCATTATCAGATTTTTAATTCCAGATTTATATTGAATTCAAATTTCACCATTAAAACCCAGGTCCCCTGGAATACTAGTCCAGTGACAATACCACTCGGCCACCACCTCCCCTGTGTTTGTTGGGACGTGTATATATGTGTGTGTTGGGACATGTGTATATGTGTGTGTTTGGGCATGTATACATGTGTGTGTTGGGACGTGTATATATGTGTGTGTTGGGACATGTGTATATGTGTGTATTTGGGCATGTATACATGTGTGTGTTGGGGCGTGTATATATTTGTGTGTTGGGGCATGTATATATGTAAGTGTTGGGACGTGTATATATGTGTGTGTTGGGACATGTATATATGTGTGAATTGAGGCATGTATATGTTTTGTGTTGAGGCATGTGTATATGTGTATGTGTTGGGGCATGTATATGTTTTGTGTTGAGGCATGTGTATATATGTATGTGTTGGGGCATGTATATATGTGTGTGTTGGGGCATGTATATATGTGTGTGTTGGGGCATGTATATATGTGTGTATTGGAGCGTATATATATGTGTGTGTTGGGGCATGTATATATGTGTGTGTTGGGGCATGTATATATGTGTGTATTGGGGCGTATATATATGTGTGTGTTGGGGCCTGTATACATGTGTGTATTGGAGCGTATATATATGTGTGTGTTGGGGCATGTATATATGTGTGTATTGGAGTGTATATATATGTGTGTGCTGTGACATGTATAAATGTATTTGCTGGGGTGTGTAAACCACCTCCAAGAGAAATGTTCAAAAAAAGTGAAGATTTAAGCAATTTCAGAAAAATGAGTTATTATATGTGTAAAAATATAATTGATTTTATGTGTTCTGACAAAAAGCAATGATAATGCAATGAAAGGATTATCAGTCTAATTCTGGAAAAAAAATTAGTCTGCACAGAGTGCCAGCCCTTAATATTTTCGCCATTAATGGATTAAACTTTGAGAGGAGCTGTTATTTATATCTCTTGTTGTAAACTCTTTGAATGTCAGAATGAGACAAGAATTGCCCGTTGTCATGGTGATGGCAGCAGTGTTGATGAAGAGGGCAGAGTTTGTTCTATGGGAAGGTCAGGCAGCAGGAGTGTTCCATCAATGAACATTATCCCTGCACATACTGGGGTTCTAAACATGGTGGCTCATCATTCACACATTTGGCGTTTTTTTTCAGCCTTTCTCCTGAAGGTTGTAGTGAATTCAGTCAGAGACAGAGATTGTTGCATTGGAGAAATCAACTTTCACATCATCCCAACCCTTCAAACCAAAATTCCTCACTCATCAATCCTTTACCATTAAAAAAAAAGTGTTACTTCATTGGCTTTCCCTTCTTGATGGTTTCTCAAATCTGCCCAACTTCATTTCTCCCTCTTTCTCTCAGCTCAACTCTACAAAATGACAAAGTTGATGAAAGTTTGAGACAGAGTGGATGGGAAGGAATCATTTCCCCCTAGCAGCAAGGTCAATAACCAGGAGGGGTAGTTATAAAGTAATTGGGAGAAGGATTGGAGGGGAGTCATGGAGAAATGTTTACACCCAGAGGGTGGTGGGGATCTGGAACTCAGTGCCTGAAAGGGGTGGTAGAGGCAGAAACCCTCACCGTGCTTAAAACACACTTGCAAACAAATCTTCAGCTTGGCGGGCGTTCCAACATCACCTCGCGTCATTTAGATTTTCAGTTCGATTTAGGTTTTCAGTTTTCAGAGCCGGATGCGCGTCCACCGAACTGTCAAAGGCCTATTAAGGCCATTTAAATATCAAATAAACTAATAAACTGAGCTGCCCGTCCAGCCTTAAGGTTGGGGGGGGTGCAGGTGAAGAGCCCAGGTGACTTTGGCATTTTTCATGGAACTTCATCCACGGGCGGGATGAGGTTTCATGAAGGGTTTATAAATTAAATAACTTTTTTCGTTAATGTTCATTGACATGTCCCAGCTCATGTGACACTGTCACAGGAGGGGACATGCCTTAAAATTTTTTTCTTTTCTTTATTAAAATTTTGGGAACTTAAATTAATCTCCCTGAGGCAACTCTGTGCCTCAGGGAGATTTCTGCGCTCTTTCGTGAGCATGCCCCGGGCGCACATCACACAGGGTGGGCCTTCATCGGCCCGCCCATGTGAAATGGCGGCGCGGACCCGGTCGGGGGCACTGATCGGGTCCATGCCCGCTCCCGCACAACCCCCACCGATGGGGGGAGAGTTCTCCCCTTGGATATACACTTGGAAAAAGCCTGCAGAGCTCCAGACCAAGAGATGGAAAGTGGGATTGGGCTGGACATCTCCTGTTCAGCTAGCACAGACACGATGGGCCGAAAGGCAGAAGGTTTTTCTGATTCTATGATTCCATATGAGTTCCCATCAGCGTAAGGCCACATTCATCTATTGTGGATTCCCCCTCCACCATTATCACTAGCATTATTGTCTTCAGCTGCCTAAATCCTACTCTGTAATTCCCTCTAAACCTCTCACCGTCTTCTGTAACCTATGTCTCCTTCTTTGACGTACCTTAAACCCCTAGCCTTTGGTTGTGCACCCATCCACACCACTACCCCCCCAACCCCAAACCCACCCTCCCACCCCGTCCAACATACTTTCACCTTCAGTGTTCCTTTATCCCTCAACACTGTTAAGCATCACGATATTTTTTCAATGTCAGGAGCACTACAAAAGTGCGAAGGACTTCAGGGAAGTTATGTCATTGGCTGTGAATAGCTTCGGGACATGCTGATGTTGTGAAAGGTGCTATAGGAATGCAGAAGCGGGGTGATACATAGGGTTGGAAGAATGAGGAGAGACAATATAAGCAAAATGGCATAATTTTAAAGGAAGTGTAGTAACAGAGAGACTGGGGGGTGTTTATGCGCAAACTTTTGAAGGTGGGGACACAGGTTAGGAAAGCGTATGGGATCCCAGCCTTTATAAATAGAGGGATAGAGTGCAAAAGCCAAGGAGTCGTGCTAAACCATTCAAAAACATTATTAGTTTGGCCTCAGCTGGAGTATCATGTCCGATTCTGGGCACAGCACTTTAGGAAAAATGTGAAGATTTTTGGAGAGGGTACAGAAGAGATTTACTAGAATGGTTCCAGGGATGAGAAATAACAGTGACGTGGAGAGACTGGAGAGGCTGGAGAGGCTGGGGTGGTTCTCGTTAGAGCAGGGAAGGTTAAGGGGGAACACAAGCAAAATACTGCGGATGCTGGAAATCTGAAACAAAAACAAAAATTGCTGGAAAAACTCAGCAGGTCTGACAGCGTCTGTGGAGAGGAAGACAGAGTTAATGTTTCCAGTCCGAAGACTCTGATGGTTCTGATGAAGGGTCATACGGACTCGAAACGTTAACTGTGTCTTCCTCTCCACAGATGCTGTCAGACCTGATAAGGTTAAGGGGGAGATTTGATGGAAGTGTTTAAAATCATGAAGGGTTTAGAAAGAGTAAGTAAAGAGGAAATGTTTCCAATGGCAGAAGGGTCAATAATCAGAGGGCACAATTTTAAGACGATTGGCAGAAGAACCAGAAACGACAGGTGGAAGAAACCTTTTTTATGCAACAAGCGATGAGGGTTTGCAATGCCACTGCCTGATAGGGGCTGGATACAACCTCAATAGTAGCCTTCGAAAGATAATTGGATAAACATTCAAATTTGAATGGTAAAGATTGCTGGAAATCAGAGGAGTGGGAATAACTGGATACACTTTGAAAGAGCCAGCATAGACTCAATGGGCCTAATGGCCTCCTTCTGTGCTGTACTGTTCTGTGAATCTAAATTTGCCTTTTTTTTAAAACTTTAACTAAAGAACCTATCAGAATGACTTGTTATGCTTTCCCCTCCAATGGCCTCTTCTCTCCTCCAGTCAGTACTCCCTCCCTGAGTTTGAGCATCCCCTGTCTCAGGGGGTATTTTGGGGTGGCGGAAGGGGCAATAATTGGGGGGGGAGGGGTGAGGGGGGGTGGGGGGTGCCAATGTTAGATATCTGTAAATATTCAGTGGACAACAGAAGGAAGGAAAAAGATGTGGCCAGATCAGACATCCCAGCCACAAGGGTGAGGAGTGACTGGGGTTTTATTCACCCAGGGATTCTTCACAAAACCTGCTAAAGGCAACGAGGAGCAACACATTAAGCAAATTCTACTTGCCTTTATTTGCCTTTTTTATTAGGGTATGTATCAACAGTTATCATTTTTATCATTACTGTCATGTAAGGAATGAAGATTCTGAACAGACAGATCCTGGAGGGATAACCAGCAGCATTTCTGTTTCAAAAGGACATGTCTTACCACGTGACATGAAGAGAGCTTAAAAGGTTTAGCGTGCGTAGTGAGGTGCCCATTATCTTAATATGAGTTCACCATGGCCTGAGCACAAATAGCTTGTTAAATCATCAATCAACAGTCCTGACTTCAAAATTCACATTTTCGTTTAAGGTAGTCTAAACTCCAACACGTTGTTTCAGAGATTCATCACGTTAACAGACAGGGTTGTCTCTGATTCCCTTTTCGCTTCCTTTTCAACGGAGACACTGCAGCCGTTCACCAGGCCTGTTGTCCAGGTGCTGAGTTTGCGGCTGCCAAGGCAAGTTTGGAAGGTGCTGTTGCGGGAGCCTTGGCGAGTTGCTGCAGTGCAACTTGTAGATGGATGCACAACTTCAACCATCGCGCATTAGTGATGGAGGACGTGCATGTTTAAGATGGGGGATGGGGTGCCAGTCAAGTGGGTTGCTGTATCCCGCAGAAGCTCCACTTGACTGGCCGCAATTTTTGTTCTTGTTTCAGATTTCCAGCATCCGCAGTATTTTCCTTTTATCTTAGTGCTTTATCCTGCTGTTGGCTTAGGGATAAATATTGGGCAGGATACCAGAGAAAGTAGTGTAATGGGATCTTTTGTGGCCACTTGGGAGAGCAGGAAGGGCCTTGGGTTAACAATATTAACTGTAAAAGAAATAAACACAGGTACAAAAGTGTGTAATGACTCAATTACCCTCTTAAAGAATTTCTTTTGTTAGCAAAATGAAGTGCTGCTGCTTGTTGGAAAATATGTTGTGAATTTTACCTGTTTTATCCTTCCATCCCACTTTCTGTGTCAAAATATCTTATGGAATTATCATATGAAGTGAATTTGCACAGAAAATGAAATGGGCACTTTAACCAGATACCAGAACTGAGACAATATCCAACTTCATACTTAATTAATGTTTTTGAAAACAGGTTTAAATTAAAGAACAAAGAACAAAGAAAAGTACAGCACAGGATCAGGCCCTTCGGCCCTCCAAGCCTGTGCCGATCATATTGCCCGTCAAACTAAAACATTTTGCACTTCCGGGGTCTGTATCCCTCTATTCCCATCCTATTCATGTATTTGTCAAGCTGCCTCTTAAACACCACTATCGTACCTGCTTCCACTGCCTCCTCTGGCAGCGAATTCCAGACACTCACTACTCTCTGCGTAAAAAACACACATCTCCTCTATAGTTTTGTCCTCTCACCTTAAATCTATGTAGTTAAACAATATTGCCTACAAATACCACAATTTGTTGTGTGTAATGTGAAAATGTATTCTGTGGGTAGAGATCACAAGGGGTTTCAAGAGATCTAATTGGCAAGAAAAACTTTCTTGTGTCATCAAAGTTCACAGGTTTCCCAACAAGTGGGTCTGTTAACATTAACAAAAATACACTCACTGTGAAAAATGGATGTGTAGAGAAAACAGGGAACTTTAGTCCTTCACAACTGATGTGACCATCAACAACTTAAATCAATAAACCAACGGAATCAAGGCTCAAGCTTGTTGTCTAGTCCTTAGGCGAAAGAAACTGCTGTAAGTATCTGGGACAGTTTGTGGTGCAGACTGAGGTACAACAAAGTGACATGAATGAACGTGAATGGGAACGAATAATGTGGAGGAGGTGAGGATTCTACTAGAAAGGAGCAATTGCATGCGACCAATGCTGCTTTTAAAAGTTCCATCTATCTCTGAAGCAAAACCTGCATTTATATAGTGCCTATAATGTAGCAAAACTGTCCCTCAGTTCTTCATATGAGAGTAATCAGACACAAGTTTGACATTAAGTCTCATAAGCAAGTTTCAGGGCAGGTAACCAATGCTAGGTCAAAGAGGTAGGTTTTTACAGGTGCTACAAAGGAGGAGGGGGGCAGAGAGGTTTAGGGAGGGGATTCCAGGTTTGGAGGAGCAGGAACACAGAGACTTTGGAGGGTTGCAGGACTGGAGGGGGTTACAGTGATAGGGAGGAGAGGTGAGGGTCATGGAGGGATTTGAACACAAGGATGTAAATTTTAAATGTGAGGTATACTGGACCAGGAGTTAGTGCAAGTCAGAGGACACAGGAATGAACAGGACTTGGTGCGATTTAGGATACGGGCAACAGGGTTTTGGATAAGCTCAAGTTTACCAGGGCTAGAACTTGAGAGGTTAGGCAGAACAGCATTGAAATAGCGGCGTTTAACAAAAGCACAGAGAAGGATTTTAATAGAAGTTGAGATTGTCTCTAGTTAATCATTTTCTCCTAAGTACTCACACTCCTGCTTACGTTGCCAATATTGTTTTCATCTATAGCTGATGCTTTGATCTTCTTACCTGGTTAATAATTAGTATATTAAAAAACACTGAAATTTATAACACACAAAAAAGCTTTCTTTGCAGTTTGAAAACAGAAAGAGCAGAACTGACTTCACCTTGGTAAATCAACACAGGAAAATCAACTACAAAATATAATGAAATGATTGTGACCTCTGGACAAGTGTTAGAGTGCGCAGAATGATCAACTATTGTGTCACTGATCATTTAATTAATGTGAATAGGGTTACCAGATCAAATTGCTGTAGAGAATTAATTTAACTGATCCTTGTCAATGCTTATCCCTCACATGAGTCTCCTCCCACCCCTCTACATCTCACCTTACCCTTCTATCTCTTCCTCCCTTTATGTGTTTATCCAGCTTCCCCTTAAATGTATCTATATCACTCACCTCAATCACTCCCTGTGGGAGCGAGTTTTCCCCACTTTCCCCAGAAATTTCTCCTGAATTCCCTATTGGATTTATTAGTGACTATCTTATATTTATGGCCTCAAGTTCTGGTCCCCTCTGCAGCTTCTCTACATCTACCCTATCAAACCCCGGCATAATTTTGAAGATCTCTATCAGATCACCCCTCAGCCTTCTCTTTTCTAGAGTAAAGAGCCCCAGACTGTTCAGTCATTCCTGGGTTATAACCCCTCATTTCTGATATCATTCTTATAAATCCTTTTTGCGTCATCTTCTGTGCCTCTGTAACCTTTTCGTAGTGATGGTGACCAGAACTGTACATGAAGAAGGACGTTCAGTCTGTCCTAAGTTAAGCCTCCAGACAGAACCTACAGTTCATTTTCCCATCTAGAAGCGATTGTTGCAGCAACCTGCAAGTGTCCATTACACATCAATTTTCTCAGTGATTGGGTTACGTTCTCCCTTTGTCTAGTCTGAATCTGTACTCCTCCTCAATCCAATGTTCATACCCTTATAAAGAAAGATGTACATTTGTATAACACCTTTCATAATGTCAGAAAGCCCGAAAGCGCTTTATAATCAGTGCAGTGCTTCTGAAGTGTAGTCACTTTTGTAATGCAAGAAATGTGGCAGCAAAATCCCACAGGCAGCAACATGATGCTGATTGAGAGATAAATATTGGCTCAGGATACTGAGTGGAGCCCTCCCCACCCCACCCCGACACAGCCACCACCCCCACTCCCGCCCAGCTCTTTTTAACTGAAGCAATGGGAGCAGAGTTGGACCATTGTCCCTATCCCGCAACCCAATCACCATGACAAATCAGAAATAAAGTTAAAAACGTAGCCAAGTCTACAAGTCATTAATCGGACAGCAGAAAGCAAGCATGGCTCTGGAGCAACCTGTACATAACAGTCGCACTGTGGTGATGTGACTGGGCGAGGAATCCAGAGGCCTAGATGAATGCACTCAGGGCTGGAGTTCAAATCCCATCATAGCACCTCGGACATTGATATTCGGTTTATGAAATAAAATTGGGATAAAAGTCTCAGTAACGGTGACAACTACCTCACCAGTGAGCCCCTTATTCCATCAGTGAATATTTTGAAAAAGGGCACATGATTAGAAATAACAAATAGTGCATTAAGACAACACATTAAAGGAGGATATTTACTAGATTTTAAAAATTTGTTCTTGGGATGTGGGCTTCGCTGGCTGGGCCAGCATTCATTGCGCATTCCTAGTTGCCCCTTGAGAAAGTGGTGGTCTTGAACCGCTGCAGTCCATGTGGTATAGGTACACCCACAGTGCTGTTAGGGATGGAGTTCCAGGATTTTGACCCAGCGACAGTGAAGGAGCGGCCGATATGTTTCCAAGTCAGGATGGTGAGTGGCTGGGAGGGGAACTTGCAGGTGGGGGTGATCCCATGCACCTGCCGCCCTTGTCTTTCGAGTTTGAGTGGAGCTGTCAAAGGAGCCTTGGTGAGTTGGTATCAGGAATAAGGGGCTTCGGTAAGTGGAGACACTAGAAAAACTGTGAAAGTTCTCATTAGAGAAGAGAAGGTTACAAGGAGATTTAATAGAGGTGTTCAAATGAGGCTCTGATAGAGTAAATTGGGAGAAACCTTTCCACCGGGAGGTCAGTAACCAGGGAACACAGGTTCAAGTTCATTGGCAAAAGAGCCGGACAGATGGAAGGTGAAAATTCTTTTTATGCAGCAAGTTGTTGTGATCTGGAATGCGCTGCCTGAAAGAGCATTGGAAGCAGATTGGAGGTCTACCAGGAAAGAGCAGGAAGTGGGACTAATTGGATAGCTCTTCCAAAGAGCCAGCACAGGCACAATGGGCTAAATGGCCTCTTTCTGTGCCGTATGGAGGTGTATTGATGCCAGTCTTCAACTACAAACTCCTGATTTTGGCTGCTTGGCTATGGAAAGATTTGAGTGGAAGCCAGGGTTCTTCCATAGGAGGGTTGCAGCTAGTCCATGTACACCCACCTGTAGCCCATTTCAGAGCAGTATTGACAGATGCGTTAAAAGGCACCCACCTGCCTGTAGCTTTGGGGAAGGACAATGTTTACACGTACCTTTAATAGGGAATTATTGGAAAGCATTTTGTGTGAGCCCTGATTGATTTTTGCCCTTCCTTTGTAAACGGACACGACGTTGAGTTAAGGTTAAGTGATATCTCGATTTTAAAATTCTCATCCTGGTTTTCAAATCCCTCCATGACCTCGCGCCGCTCTATCTCCGTAATCTCCTCCAGCCCTCCGAGATCTCTGCTCTCCTCCAATGCCAGCCTCTTGAGCATTCCCAATTTTAATGGTTCCACCATTGGCAGCCATGCTTACAGCTGCCCGGCTCCTAAGCTCTGGAATTCCCTCCTTGAACCTCTCCATCTCTCTCTTTCCCTCTCTCTCTCTCCTCCTTTAAGATGGTCCTTAAAGCCGACTTCTTTGACCAAGATTTTTGGTCACCTGTCCTAATATTTCCAGACGTGGCTCGTGTCAATATTTTTCTGATAACACTCCTGCTTGGGGACATTTTACTTTGATAAAGGCGCTATATAAATGCAAGTTCTTGTTGCTTAGGCTCACCCATGGAAAAAAAAAATCAGACACAGAAGAGATCGTGGATCTACAAGCAACAAGGTTCACATGACAAATGGAGAAAACTAGAAGTGAGGAAAGTTGCTACAAGAGCCAGGTCAAACTGCACTGACAGGTTGTAAACGAACTCTTAATAACTCGTTAACAATGATCCACTTTGCAACCTCGTGTTAATTACAGTCATAGAGAGGTCTACAGCACAGAAAAAGGCCCTTCGGCCCATTGGGTCTGTGCCGGTCAAACAAGTACCTAACTATTCTAAACAGGTCTGACAGCATCTGCGGGGAGGAATACAGTTAACGTTTCGAGTCCGTGTGACTCTTCACCATACGGACTCAAAACGTTAACTGTGTTCCTCTCCGCAGATGCTGTCAGACCTGCTGAGTTTTTCCAGGTATTTCTGTTTTTGTTTTGGATTTCCAGCATCCGCAGTTTTTTTGCTTTTACCTAACTATTCTAATCCCATTTCCCAGCACTAGGTCCATAGCCTTGTATGCCAAGGCATCGCAAGTGCACATCCAAACACTTCTTAAATGTTATGAGGGTTTCTGCCTCTACCACCCTTTTAGGCAGTGAGTTCCAGATTCCCACCACCCTCTGGGTGAAAAAATTCTTCCTCACATCCCCTCCAAACCTCCTGCCCCCTTACCTTAAATCTATGCCCCCTGGTTATTGACCCCTCCACCAAGGTAGGGGAAGAGTTCCCTCCTGTCTGCCCTACCCCTTGTTCCAGTTGACTGATGTTCTGTTTGTGCAGAGAGGCTGGAAATACATTTGGTTCTCAGTTCCACCTTTACAATGAAACTCGTGTCTGGCCCTGGGTGAGCGCAGTCGGCTGCTGGTGGTTGCCAGGGTTACAGATTTACTCAAGGACTATAAAGCACCGTGGTGGTCCTCGCAGCTCAAGCCCCAGAGGGAGGAGGTGCAGACAGGAGACAAGCGGAGTGGGGAGGATGTCCCAGGGGGCAGAGAGTTGGGGGGCGGAGGTCTTCCTGCGGGTCATGGAGCAGGGGAAGGTCCGCCTGGCCAGGTTGGTGCTGGAGGCTCTGGATGGGAGCATCGTGGGCATGAACCTGGAGCAGGGGGCGGGGGTCACCCCTCATGTGCGCTGTCCTGCTGCCGGACCCCAGGCACAGCTTCCAGTTCATCCGGCTGCTGGTGCTGGGGGTGGACAGGGCCCAGGTGAACGGCCGGGGACCAGCACGGGAAAACCGCCCTCAGCCTGCAAGGGCGGAAGCCTCCAGGTGGCGCAATCCAACGCCGACCCGGAGATCGTGGACCTCTGGGGCAACAGCCGCCCCTGACTTACGCGGCTCTGGCCGGACGGGCGCCGGTGGTCGAATTCCTGGTGAGGTCCTTCAAGCGGCTGGGCCTGGACATCGACAGGACCAACTCGGCCAGCCACTCGGCCCTCCAGCTGGCCAGGGACCTGGGGCACCGTGGCTGTGTCCGCATCTTGGACAGACACGGCAGCAAATGGTCTGCCCGTGAGGC
Organism: Cetorhinus maximus; assembly: GCF_964194155.1. NCBI lineage: Eukaryota > Metazoa > Chordata > Chondrichthyes > Lamniformes > Cetorhinidae > Cetorhinus > Cetorhinus maximus. The sequence continues at coordinate 17,429,231 of NC_135910.1, read as the reverse complement.
CAGCCCTGGGGGGTCCCCTGGAGGACATCACATTCAAGAGAAGCCCGTACGGGCAGAACCGAGGCCCATCGCTTTGCAGAGGGAGAGAGAGGAGGCCACAGGAGCTGCCCCAAGTCTCCAATGGCAAAGTCCAGCAGGTGTTTGGTTACAACGTGCCAGTGGGTAAGTGCCAATCCCACAAACAACTCCACTCCGATGATGGCCCTCCAAGTAGTGATGACAGCCACAATGACTTCCTTAATCTTAATTCTCTCCCAAAGTCTTTTGAACTGTTCTCAGACATTGATCAAGAATACGGAGATGGGTGTGACTTGTTTCAACTCATTGAACCCCCTGTTAGGTGGGAAAAGGAGAATTCATCCCATGGACCGAAAGAGAAGGGGTTTATCTCACCCTGGGCGGGCACAGGGAACAAGATCAGTGCAGATTGTAACGGACTGCTTAAAACTCAAAGACCCAAGATCCCCAGGGTAAATGGAGCCAACCTGCACCCTGTGTTACTCAGGAGAGTGAAAGGATCCCTTCCACCAACTCCAACCTTGCCTAAAAGTTGCAGGGGAGTTAAGGTTAACGAGAAGCTGAGTGGAGGCTGCTCTGAAAATCCACGGGACATCAAACCTCTGGACATAAGTGCTCAGAATCAGCCCATCCGTGGGGAGCAGGATTCGGACACATGCAAGCAAGGGCCTCTGGCTTGGTCACAATCTTGGGTTAAAGGACAGGACAAGATTCTTGGGTGTCTGGATGGACTGTCAGTGTCGACTGGCAGGGACAATTCCATCAGACTGCCCATTGTCGGAAAGCAAGGGGAGTCAGGGTCCTTTGTGCCACAGGTAAATCAGAAAAGAATCCATAGTGTGACGTCTTCATCCAACTGCTTCAGGGAAGACACGTCGCACCCGATTGCTGTGGGGAACAGGAAGAGGCCATCACATGGATAAACTGGCTCGATGGGGAATACTGAGGGTCAAAGAAGGGCCTTAAAGAAACCCTCGACTCTTGAATCAGAACTAAAAATGTGTTTGAAGTATATTCAGACTGGTATCTCCAACAGTGAGAGTGTAGTGTCCTTGCCCCCAGTGGACTCTCCATGTCCAGACGCTCGGACAGCTCCTGCATCAGCCTGCGTTCCATTTCCCTAGGATATTGACAGCATGCTGAGTGAGAAATGTGGACCAGATGATGAGGTGTTGGAGAAGATCCTCAAACTGAGTGACTGTGAGCTTGAGGGTTTGCAAGTGGTTGACGATGCCCATCACAAGAAGAGGTGCAGCTGGCCTAATGGCTCCTGTGCCCCCCAGAGAGAGCCCGAAAACCCAATGCACCCGCCACCTGTACCATGCAAGCCTCCAACCGCTGCCTTCAGCATGCTCCGGCAGGTTCACTGTCCCCCAGCTGAAGACTCACACTGAAGAGCAGGAGGGGTTCATGGGGCGGGCAGTTGGAAGCGTGGACGATGGAAGGAAGCTCTGCTGCTCCGAGACCTTCCCAAACATTGGCAAACTCTCCAGGTCAGCGGGAAAACCAGCATCAGCAGGGTCAAAGGTGAATTTGACATCAACCAGAACAACTGATGAACCCTGGCAGCACTAAGGAACAAAAAGACTTTCTAGAAGACATTATTTTATGAACATCTTCATGATTATATCAGTGCTGGACAATGGTTAAGTACAGATATATTATTGTGTGTCTCGTAGGATGTGCTGAGGTACAACAGATCCTAAATTCTGCTGCCAGTATCCTATTCACCCTCCACATGCACCAAATCCCATTCACCCTCCACACCCTGTGTTCATTGCTACTCATTGGGTCCCTGGTCCAACAATACCTCAGTTTAAAAATTCTCATCCTTGTTTTCAAATCCCTCCTCGCCTTGCCCCCCTCTACTTCTGTAACCTCCTCCTCCAGCCCCACAGCCTTCCAAGATCCTCCACATCTGAGTTCTTGCGTATCCCTGGTTTAATCGCTCCACCACTGGTGGCCGTGCCTTCAGCTGCCAGGGCCCTAGGGAATACTGCTTCTCCCTCTCCCTCTCCCTCTCGCTCTCTCCCTCCCCTTCTCTCTCTCTCTCTCTCTCTCTCTCCTTTTAAGGCATTCCTTAAAATTTACCTCTTTGACCAAGCTTTTGCACAACTGTCCTAATATCCCTGTATATGGTTCAGTGTCAAATGCTGTCTGATAAAGCTCTTGTATATCACCTTGTTACTTCGTATGACATTAAAAGCTGTTGTAGTTATTTAACACAGTCTAACCTGACTCTCGTGCTAAGGTGTGCTGGGAAACAAAGTGCATTGAGAAGCTTTCATCCACCCTCACCTCACTACAGATTTATAGGTTTTGCAGTTAGTGTGTGTTTGGCATACTCCGGGTAACAAATGTCAAAGTGCTCAGAATATAAGTAAAAAGAGCCAGTCATTGGCTGCTATTTTTTTCTGGCTGTGACATCCTAGTAGCTCCCTAACCAGAGGAACCATGGATTTACAAGTAGCTGACGATATGCCCTGTTAGGCCAGAGTGGGTGCCTGAGTGGCACTCTTAAAGGGGCAGGCCATTTGCGCACACAGGGGGTTTACATTGTACTGGCCTGCCAGGCCCACAAACAGTGAGCATTGCCATGGGTGCTCATCTAGCCACAATCACTACCATCTAGAAGGACAAGGGCAGCAGACACATGGGAACATCACCACCTGGAAGTTCCCCTCCAAGCCACTCACCATCCTGACTTGGAAATATATCGCCGTTCCTTCACTGTCGCTGGGTCAAAATCCTGCAACTCCCTCCCTAACAGCGCTGTGGGTGTACCTACACCACATGGACTGCAGCGGTTCAAGAAGGCAGCTCACCGCCACCTTCTCAAGGGGCAACTAGGGATGGGCAATAAATGCTGGGCCCAGCCAGCGAAGCCCACATCCCGTGAATGAATTTTTTAAAAAGCATGCATTGGATTATGCAGAAAGCACCAAGCTCATAAATTCTGGTGGTTGTCACTTTATCCAATCTTGGTGATGTCCTGTAGTTTTGGTCTTGGGTGTGCAAGTAACAAAACATGAAATTTGATCGAAATAACATGACAGGTGAATAAGAATCTGGTGAAATGTGACTGTCACAGCTCACATCAATTTCAAAAATGTCATTTTAGCCGGCCATCTTGGAACAACGGATATACTACTTTAGATAGTAAATTTTTAAGAATTCTTTCACAGGATGTGGGCATCGCTGGCTGGGCCAGCATTTATTGCCCATTGCTAATTGCCCTTGAGAAGGTGGTGGTGAGCTGCCTTCTTGAACTGCTGCTGACCATGTGCTGTAGGTACACCCACAGTGCTGTTAGAGTGAGAGTTCCAGGATTTTGACCCAGCGGCAGTGAAGGAACAGCGATATATTTCCAAGACAGGATGGTGAGTGGCTTGAAGGGGAACTTGCAGGTGGTGGTGTTCCCATGTGTCTGCTGCCCTTGTGCTACTAGATGGTAGAGGTCGCGGGTTTGGAAGGTGCTGTCGAAGGAGCCTTAGTGAGTTGTTCACTCACTCACTGAATGAAGTGACAGTGCAGTGCAACAACATCTTGTCTTTATATAGTGCCTTTAATATAGAGAAAAGTCCTAACACAGATTGTGAGAGGTGACCAGGAAGAGAGGGATTTCCAGAGAGTGAGATTGAAGCAGCTAAAGGCATGGTCACCAATGGTGAGGATGTAAAGTGTAGCTGAGATTCACAAGAGCCCTGAGACAGTGGGATAGAAGAATGGGAGTTGCAGGAGGGGCAATTTGCACCTGGGCTGTGCAAAATTACAAATTGGATAATGTCAAAATGCTGAGAGAGCAGAAAAGTCCTAATACCAAGATATCCAAACATGTGCATTGTGTTTCTAGTTTTCTCTAGACTATAGGCAAAATATTACACCTAGTGTGCTGTATGTTTTAATAATATCTTGCATACATGTCAGTGTTATTAGATAACTATTCGATGAAAGTGAAAATAAAAATGATCACACATGCTTGAAATGAGCAATCTTGGTCCCAGTGACCTTATATAACCATTTAAAGAGGGCACAGCAACGAGTTCTGGGTGGTGCGCTGGTTTTGTACATTGTCTTTTTCACTCGTGGTTTGAATGCAAACTGATGAAAATCTCCACTCTATCCCATCTATAAAATTTCTACATGAAATGAGTGCTTGAGGGCATAATCGAGGCTGCTGTTCCCATTGCACTACTGAGGGAGTGCTGCAGTGTTGGAGGTGCCATCTTTTGGAAGCGACGTTAACCAAGCAACCCCCCTCCCCGACCCCACCATGTCTGCCATCGATGTAAAAGATGCTATCGCGCTATTTCAAAGATGACCATGGGGGTTTTTCCCGGTGTCCTGGGACCAGTATTTATCCCTCAGCCAATATCACTAAAAAGACAGACTACCTGTTCATTGTCCCATTGCTGTTTGTGGGATCTTACTGTGCGCTAATTGGCTGCGCTTTCTGCATTACAACAGTGACTACACTTCATAAGGTACTTCAGTGGCTGTATAGTGTTTTGAGACATCCTGAGGTGAAATGAAAGTCTTTTTTTCTTTTCTATCTTGGCTCTATTGCCTTGCAGTGCCAACACTCCCGTAACTAAACTCGCACACAAGGAGTGAGCTCTTGAGCAGAGTACCAGAGAGCCGTTGATGCCTCTGCACCCAAACGCAAAGAGAAGATAAAGTTTAAGGCATGTCTACTGATGCAGGTTGGGACTTAGTGAAACTGGTCCCTGCACCTCATCTCCACCAGGTGGCAGCATCATGTGCAACACAGCAAAGCAACACCAATCTTACAATGAAGTTGTTGGACAGGAAGATGCCAGTGATCCATGACTGTGTTCAAGCCTCCTCCCACCTGACTCGATCTCACCCCATTAGCATTGCTTTCTCCTCCCTAGCCATCCCCCCCCCACCTGCCCCCTATCAATGCTACCTGCTGCAATCTCTCCCATCTTTGCTCCATATACCCTGACACCCTTAGCTAACAAAAATCTACCCTTTTCACTCATGAAAGCCCCAATCATGACCCTCTCCCACAATACCCATCAGTATCCAGAGCCCATTTTTGGGGAGAGGATTCCAGGTTTCTACAATCCTTTACTAAATATCTTAGCCCGTACTGAACACAGGTTTGTCCAATAGGACACAATCTTTGAGGTGCAAGTTTCCAGACTTTGATGGGTATCTGGAAGTGGCCACTTCCATTACCAGCTTATGACTTTACAAAAGCCTGGAGACTTTGCCTCACGGGAAAGAGGTAAAGAATTAGAAATTAAATTAAATTAAATTAAATGAGGCATTCCGGCCCTTTCCTATACGCCCAGAGAACACAAGAAATAGGAGCAGGAATAGATCATACGTCAAACCTGCTCTGTCATTCAATTTTAAAAAATGTATTCGTTTACGCATCCAGAGACATGACAGTCGCCATTCTGTTACTGTCAGGAAGCTATTAATGCATATAGTATTATTGGGAAATATTTTTCTTTTAAAGTAGAGGTTTAGTCTGTGGGTGTGTCTTAATTGGATTAAAGCCAGCTAGTCTGGGTGCTTTGATGTGCACTAGTTTTGAGATGTAAGAGAGGTAGAGTTCATTTGCATTTTTTGAATAGAGCATTCAAGAATGCGAGTGAAATCTGGTACTGAGCTAGCAGAGTCCAAGCAAAATGCTTACATTACTAATAAAATTGATACTATGAAAGGGGTTTTATTGTTAGAAGAGGCTGGTGATACAATGAGAATTTACATTCAATGAGCTGCGCTAGGTATAAGGGTAGTAGTTTTGTGTGTGTGGGGCAGAGGCAATGTAAGATCAAAGTAGCTGTCAGCCTACAACTGTCTCCACAGGAACCAAAGTGAGAGGGACCTCATTTTGAATTTGTAAGGTGAAAATGCTTTGCCTGGTGCCTGGTTAAGTCTATGGGTTGCTGTTGCCTTAATGGAGATTAGTTTGGGAATTTGTTAAAAGTTATGATAGCAGTAATTTGTAGCCATGTGTATGTGTTTAATGTGACTTGTAACTTAGTAAAATGTTTCATTTAGTTTAATATAAAAACCTCTCGAGAACTGGTGGTCTTATTCCTGAATTTAGAGCAGCATCTCAAACATATCACTTAAAAATATAGGTTATGACAGTTGTTTAAAGTTTCCCTCTGGGATTTTTAAATAACTCAGCTTTACCAAAAGGCTGGCTCCTAACAGTTACTCTTTACAACTACACGTGAGAGCTTGGCCTTTGACCTCCTCAGCAGGAAAAAACAGGCAACGAGTGCAGTACGCATGCGCAACCCGACAGTACCAGTTAATGGCATATGGTTTTTTTCTTTGCTTAAAACAAGGTTTCAAAATCTCCAAGAAGACTTTCAATAGCCACTGGGAGATTGATGCCAGTACCAGGAGACTCCCAGCCATTCCTGGTGGGGGGTGACAACCCTAATCACAGGATGCAGGCGTCGCTGGCTGGGCCAGCGTTTATTGCCCATCCCTAATTGCCCTTGAGAAGGTGGTGGTGAGCTGCCTTCTTGAACTGCCGCAAGACCCTGTGGTGTAGGTACACCCACAGCGCTGTTAGGAAGTTCCAGGATTGAACGTATTCAGCGATGGAGCATCCACAACTCTCTGGGGTAGAGGGTTCCAAAGATGCACAACCCTTTGAGCGAAGAAATTTTTCCTCATCTCCAGTCCCAAATGATCAATCCCTGATCTAGATTCCACTCCTGGATTTTAGATTCCCCGACCAGCATAGACAATCTCTCAGCATCTTCCCTATTGAAACCCCCTTCAGAATCTTGGACGTTTCAACTAAATCACCTCTCATTCTAACTCCAGAGGATATAGATCCAGGATTGGCCTTGGAATCTCCAGGAATTGAAGATTAATCTTCAGGAATAATTGTGCTAGCAAGTGAAAAGCGGGAAGAAAATCAAAGAGGTTTTAAAAAAATAATATTCTTCCTTTGCCTTTTTCAACTCAAATTTTCAGGAGTTCAATAAAAGGACGTTAACAGTCAGGTAATGTCAAGTCTGTTGGCTTTCCAATTGGCTATGGTAAGGTAGGGTGCTGTGGATGGACAAGCGGGACAGCCAATGGGAGGAGGGCAGGTGTGGGGCAGTTTGAAGTTGAAGACCATGTGACTAAACCTCCAGGGTTACATCCAGCCAAAGTTGGCAACCTTAGTCCCCCACCTAGTGGCTGGTTACAAAATACCAGTTAGCTTTATTCAACTACAGGGGCACAAGAGATAAATAAATGATTAACAATTGAACATAAAGATTTTAATATTAAACTTTTTTTTGGAGGGGGGGTGGGGGGGGGGGGGTGGAGAAGTTGATCACCGGATAGAACTGAATTGTAACAAACCTGAAACTCTTAGTACCCATACCTGGTGACTATTTCTCATGTTTAAGCCAATAACAGTGAGTGTCGTCAGGCCAAAGGGTTGTCAGAGGAAGGGGGGAGCCAGGAAGAAAGGGTGGGCTGGGAGAGGAAGGCAGGAGGGGGAAAGGGGAAGGGGAGGTGGGGCAGGAAGAGGATTGAGGAGAAAGGGAGGAGGGGAGAGTCAGTGTTGGGACCACAACTTTTCACTTTATACATTAATGATCTAGATGAAGGAACTGAGGGCATCCTAGCTGAGTTTGCAGATGATACAAAGATAGGTGGAGGGACAGGTAGTATTGAGGAGGCGGGGAGGCTGCAGAAGGATTTGGACAGGTTAGGAGAATGGGCAAAGAAGTGGCAGATGGAATACAACATGGGGAAGTGTGAGGTCATGCAATTTGGTAGGAAGAATAGAGGCATAGACTATTTTCTAAATGGGGAGAGAATTCAGAAATCTGGAGTGCAAAGGGACTTGGGAGTCCTAGTCCAGGATTCTCTTAAGGTTAACTTGCAGGTTGAGTCGGTAGTTAGGAAGGCAAATGCAATGTTGGCATTTATTTCGAGAGGACTAGAATATAAAAGCAGGGATGTGCTGCTGAGGCTTTATAAGGCTCTGGTCAGACCACATTTAGAATATTGTGAGCAATTTTGGGCCCCGTATCTCAGGAAGGATGTTCTGGCCCTGGAGAGGGTCCAAAGGAGGTTCATGAGAATGATCCCAGGAATGAAAGGCTTAACATATGAAGAACGTTTGAGGACTCTGGGTCTATACTCGATGGAGTTTAGAAGGATGAGGGAGGATCTGATTGAAACTTACAAAATACTGAAAGGCCTGGATAGAGTGGACGTGGGGAAGATGTTTCCGTTAGTAGGAGAGACTAGGACCCGAGGGCACAGCCTCAGAGTAAAGGGAAGACCTTTTAGAACAGAGATGAGGAGAAACTTCTTTAACCAGACAGTGGTGAATCTATGGAATTCATTGCCACAGAAGGCTGTGGAGGCCAGGTCATTGAGTGTATTTGAGACCGAGATAGATAGGTTCTTGATTGGTAAGGGGATCAAAGGTTACGGGGAGAAGGTGGGAGAATGGGGTTGAGAAACTTATCAGCCATGATTGAATGGCGGAGCAGACTCGATGGACCGAATGGCCTAATTTCTGCTCCTATATCTTATGGGAGGGAGAACTAGAGTAACATTATAGGCAAACTTGATATTTTAATTCCACAACACACGTAAGATAATTCTGGTTTTCTTCAGAGTTCAAACATCCAAATCCACCACTGCAAAAACACACTTTTGTGTACGATACAAGTGAGGGGATATTGGAGCTTGAATCCATAATCTTCTGACTCAAATGGCAAAACTGACAAATTCCCCACAGCTGTAAGCGTAATGAAGTTACACATTATTCTACTTACAATCAAAGACTTTTTTGGTAGCCATTTTTTTTTTGCAGGCATCATTCTCTTGGCCCATCCTACATGAACTGCTGGCCTTAAATATGGTCCTCCTACGGTCTTAGCACAGAATGCATCCTCCAAGTACAGAAAATGAAAAAAAAACAGATGATGGAGGAAATCAGAGAAAACGTGCCTCTACCAGCAAAGTGGTCTAGTGCCACTCTCAAAGATCAAATCATCTCCCAAGAGACTCCAACGTACAATATACCTCCAAATAAGAAAATCATTGCTGACCAATTATTGAAATATCTAAACATTTGTGAGAATTGTGAGAAAAACAGCATCACTCCCTTACATAATATGGGCTTCGGATTTGTAGATGTATGGAAACAGGTGCAAAACTGTTAAGAAACATCCTCAGAATGGATTTACAGGTTATGTCTGTACTCTGCATACAGGAAACATTGACTTCCTTTCTGATATGCAATGCGTGTTGTTGACACTGTTGGAGGAAATCGTTTCAAGATTTTGGAAAGAGGCCAAAAAGATGAATAGTCTATTATCAATCAACCTTGAATACTTGAAAGAGAAGATTACTCCTTAAATTGATCCTTTTCCAGGGGAATTGAGGGTTTAGCTATATACAGTGCTAATTGAGTTCAGATTATCCAATGATTATCATATTGCTGTTTTTGGGAGCTTGCTGTGCATATATTGGCTGTTGCGTTTTCTACATTACAACAGCAACTATGCTTCAAAGATTACTTTATTGGGTGTAAAGTGCTTTGGGGTGTTCTGAGTTGAAAGGCATGCTAAAAAATACAAGTCTTCAGTTTACTTCCATGGCCCATAACATACGACTTACCACTTGGGTTAACCAAATTTTTTCCTCCAAAGCAAAAACCATGTCTGATTTGGTCACCAAGAAATAAGGGAGCCAATCACATCCAGGCTACTCAGCTAAGAAAAGCCTTAAATTTGAGCCTTGAGTACAAGACCGAAAAAGCTTGAAAGGAAACCAGGAGGGGGTATTTGAGGTGTGTAATGTGGGTACCTACTTCAAGTTAAAACAGGCACTGGTGAAAAGCAAATTTAGGATTGAAGTTAAGACATTTTCACACAATGGTCAACACATGGAACTACTCCTGGGTGAGGTAGAGATGACAAAAAAAAATACCCCACCAATGCAGCACTCTCCTAGTATTACAGTAATGTCAGCCTTCATTATGCACTCAAATCTGTGAAGTGGGGCTTGAGCCCATGACCTTTTGACCAGGGTAAAAGGTGCTACCAACTGAGCCCAGCAGTCACCAGTGGCATTTCTGAGAGCAAGGCAAAAGTTTCAAGACCTTCCAGGTATCATGAAAATTCAGTGTCAGCAACGGACTCCTGCAGTTTTCACTGACAGAGATACTAAGCTCCCCCGCCACTAAGAGTACTCTTGAGATACTCAGTTTAAGGCTGTGTTCAAGGACAAATGTTCTTCAGGTTTAAAATGATTGCCCCTAATGTGAAACAAGCACTTACACATGACCTATTCATGCCTTAAGAGCTGAAGCCATGAACACGTTCCCTGCCAAGGTCAATTTAACGTGTGTCACTCATCTGGGCATGACGAATAGCATATTGACGGTTCGAAGAGAGGGGTATCAAGATTGACCTCCCTCAAGAACCAATATATTTGAGTTGCAAGGAACAGCTGGAGATTGATAAATATTTAACCTCTATTTAACTAGAAACAAGGCTTCAGTTGGTGGATTTAGCACTGGCCTGATTGCCCAACGATGTCAGAAGGATTTTTAAGAATCAAAAAGGTGTTAAGAAAATTTTAAGCAGCTATTCTCTCGTCTCCCAAGATCACAGTGGGCAGCTGAAGAATGCAGTGATGGATAGGATTGAGGTGCTGAGTAAAATGATGTCGCATCATGGCTAAAATAGAGGCTTCTGTACTTGGAGATGGGCACCACGCTAAGTGAAGGATGTTTCAGGATTTGGGCAGTCAGAAGGAATCAGTAAACGGTGAAACGACCGAAATGAGATGAATGGCGGTGCTGGTCGAGGGAGGGATGCTAGCCAATACAGCACAACTCACTGCTCTTCTTTGAATAGCTCCATGGGATTTTTAACATGCGCCAGGCAGACAGACAGGGGCCTTGCTTTAACATCTCAACAATGCGGCACTCCCTCAGTGTTATACCGGCTTGGTACATGGTGCGCGAGATCAAACCACATAGCAGGGTTTGAAGAAGCAACCTCTTGACCAACGTACCCGCCCCCCACCTCCCCCGTGTAGTATGCTGCTGATCCGTTTAAGTTCTGCGGGCTCTTTAAATTTCTGTGTGGTCACACGCTCGTGGTAACTTGAAGGGGTCTATTTATGCTCGAACTGCGTAGGAACTTTCAGGTTGTGCATGGCCGCACAGCTTAGAGAGAACGTCATTGGTGAGAATATTGTGAACTGCGTCAAATCAAGTGGAAAAGTGTGAAGGAAGAATGGAGTGAGACACCGAGGGCACAAGGCTAGGGTTGCGAACTTCAGCAGTGTTTTCCCATTCTGGCACACTGACAACTCAGTGCTGCACAAAAAATCTACACACATACACACACACACACACACATGACACACGCACAGACACATAAATTAAACACAGCATGGAATACAACAGAGACAGAAAACTCCATGTAAAACAGTTTTCTAATCTGTAATTAGAAAATTTAAAAACCTTATAAGTTCACCCTCTTGGCACAATTGAAAAACACTTTTTAAACAGTAAATCTCATTGTAAAGTAGCTACTCAAGAAAATAAGTTGCTGCATTCTCAAAAAAAAATACTGTATTGTGTTACAAAAAATTACAATATAAATATCCTTAAACAAAACCAGGCAAAGCCATTCAGTAGTCACTCTCCATCCATCCATACTAATAATGAAGCTGCATGCCGGACACTGGTTCAAACACAACTTCTCAAAGACACTTCTGCAATGAGCTGTTGGGATATTGAATTTAGGGGAACCTTCCAATTTCAGCTGCCACTTCTACAAGGACACGGATGAATCTACCAAATTATCAAACCAACTTCATGCACTAGCCTTTTGTCCTTTTTTTCAAATTTGCAGTAGCCAGTTGAATCAAAGCAAATCTCTAAAGCTGGGAAAAGACAGGACCAGCCCTTGTTGGGACAGATCGTGTGTGGAATCAGTCTGGCTTCTCCTAAACCTAACGCTGAGAACTGTGTTCAGCACCAAAACCTGAATTCTAGCCCACTGGGCCACTCTCTTGTACTGAAAGCCAACAATTAGAGGAGAATGATCTCAGGAGAGTCACACCCACCAAGGACTGTTCAGCATTTCACCAGCGATCAGGCCAAATATAAAGAGCGCTCTTAGAGGGACATAAAGCATTTCATGTGGGAGATTGATGTTAAAAAGGTCCATATCAACCCTGTACTCATCTTGCAACCTCATCAACAGCAATCACAGCTGGAAGAAGAAAGTCATTTCTACCATGTAGCTGTGGTATCAGAATACTAGGAGCTAACAGGGATTCCTTGTTAAACAAGCCTCCCAACTTACACAGTGCAGCTACCACGCTCTGAATGTACAGTCTTCGAGCATGAAGTCACACCCTTCATTGCTAAAAATGTATTAGTGTGCAAAGTAAACCATGCTAAACGGAAATAGATTCCCTCAGCTAATTCTTCTGACCTGCATACGAAAAGTGCATCAGTAACTCCTTACAGTTGGCAAGATTATTCTGAGGAAATCTTGTAGCGTTTTTGTTCAAGGTGAAACAACGTCAAAGAAACAAATAATCTAAACTAAGAGCCAGGAAATTCCAGCATCACAATATTCACGTAGGTGAAATACAAACTTTTACAATGTGGATCAGTCCCTGGTCAATAGAACACTTCATGTTACATTGGTACCAGCACAGATAGGTGTCACCTCGCCTGCCCAACTTCATGGTGTTTACAGTTAGTGTCCTCCTTTACTAAATTAGGATGTATAATGCTTCATAACATACAGCTCTCACTATCACATGCATTCTATCAGCCACATCTATCATGCCTGATGTGATCTCAGGGTGCTGGTGCCTGCAATGCCAGCAGTGGCAACGAGTAAAGCAGGGAATGGATTCGCTGGAGCTTCATGCCAGTCCTTCTCTCTGCAGAACTAGCCAAGACTGTGCACACGTCCCCTAATTTTTTCTTTAAACTGACCTACTGTAAAATAAACATGCATGACTAGTTTCCAAGTCCAACGTGATTCAGAAAAGGCACTGAGCGTGTGCATCATCGCTCTCGGCCTGCCAATATCCCAGCATTCTTTGCCAAACTGAAGGTCAGAAGATCATTTCACGGGTAGCACCCACCCCTCCCTCCCCCCCACAATCCCGGATGCATGCTCCATACTGGTATAGCCACTACATCTAACAGTGTTTAGAAAATCAAATCATGATCTGGAGGAAGTAAGTAGTCAATTCCAGTGTAAATCCACTTAGTTGTTCTGTGTACAAACTACATTAATCAACTCTTTAGCAGTCTTTTTAAGTTACATTTTACAAATCAAAATAAAAAGTCTTGCTGTTCAGTAGTATTTATATTCCTTTGTGGTTCTTCCCCCTTGGAAACAGTAGTGTCAAAGTTCTGAGACGGAAGGTCCAGTTGAAACAGGTGGTCACAGAGGCAACAATTCTCCACCAGTAGAAAGACATATCTCTCAGGCCCACTAATTGGACAGGAAATACCCCTGTTCACGTAAATGGCAAATGATTTATTTATGAGATATACGCTTCAAAGTTTTAAATCACAGATTCTTCTTTCTCCCCTCTGCTGCATCCAGCAACATGCAGACTGTCCGCTCACTTTATCCGATTCCCTCTCATCAGTAGTACAATGCAGGATGGAAGCCCGGCCTTGCTCAGGAAGGGATGTTTCAGTAATTCTGACGCCATCGCCCTCTGGGAGGGGTCCCGTACCAACAGCCGGTCCAGGAAGCCTTTTAGCAAGGGAGAAACCTGCAAGAGAAAGGAGAGACCTGGGTTCAGACATACAACGTCAGCGAATGGTAGCATGGTGGTTACGTTGCTGGGCTAGTAATTCCAAAGACTGGAATAATGATCCAGGGATAAGAGTTCAAATCCTACCAGGGCAGTTGGGAAATTTAAATAAATTATTCTGGAACGTCAAGTCCCCAGGATCCGACGGACTTTATCCTAGGCATTAAAGGAAATGGCTGCAGAGACAGTAGATCAAGTGGCTGTAATTTTCCAAAATTCCCTAGATTCTGGAAAGGTCCTATCAGATTGGAAGATAACAAATATAATCCCTTTATTCAAGAAAGGAGAGAGATAGAAAGCAGGAAACTACAGGCCAGTTAGCCTAATATCTGGCATATGGAAAATGCTAGAAGCCATATTAAGGAGGTTATAGCAAGGTACTTAGTAAATCTTAAAGCAATCAGGCAGAGTCAACATGGTTTTGTGAAAGGGAAATTGTGTTTTGACTAATTTATTAAAATTCTTTGAGGAGGTAAAAAGCAACGTGGATAAAGGGCAACCTGTAGATGTGGTGGACTTGGATTTCCAAAAGGCATTTGATAGGTGCCACTTCAGAGGATACTACACAAAATAAGAGCTCATGATGAAGGGGGTAACATATTAGCATGGATAGAGGATTGGTTAGCTAACAGGAAGCAGAGAGTAGGGTGGTTTTGGGTTGGCAAACTATATCTAGTGGAGCGCCACTGGGATCAGTGCTGGGGCCTCAACAATTTACAATCTAGATAAATGAATTGGATGAAGGACCAAATTTGCTAATGACACAAAGATAGGTAGGAGAGTAAGTTGTGAAGAGGACACAAGGAGTGTACAAAGGGATATAGATAGGTTAAGTGAGTGGGGAAAAATTTGGCAGATGGAGTATAATACGGGAAAATGTGAACTTGTCCACTTTGGCAGGAAGAATAGAAAAGCAGTATGTTATTTAAATAGACAGATTGCAGAACACCGCAATGCAGAGGGATCTGGGTGTCCTTGTACATGAATCGCAAAAAGTTAGTATGCAGGTGCAACAAGTGATTAGGGAGGCAAATGGAATGTTGCTGTTTATTGCAAGGGAAATGGAATATAAAAGTAAGAAAGTTTTGATACAGCTGTACAGGGCCATGGTGAGACCGGATCTGCAGTACTGTGTCCAGTTTTGGTCTCCTTACTTAAGAAAGGATACAATTGCATTAGCAGTTCAGAAAAGGTTCACTCGGCTGATTCCTGGGATGAAGAGATTATTTCAGGAGGTCCTGGGATGAAGGGATTATTTTAGGATGAAAGGTTGGACCTGTATCCATTGGAGCTTAGAAGAATGAGAGGTGATCTATTGAAATATAAAAGAACTTGAGGGGACTGGACAGGGTCGATGTTGAGAGGATGTTTCCCCTTGTGAGAGAGACTAGAATTAGAGGACAGAGTTTAAAAATAAGGAGTCTCCCATTTAGGACATAGATGAGGAGAATTTTCTTCTCAGAGGGTCATTATTTTGGGCAGTTCTTATCCCCAGAAAGCAGTGAAGGCAATTTCATTGAATATTTTTAAAGCTAAGTTAGAAAGATTCTTGATTGACAAGCGAATCAAAGGGTACGGGAGTAGTCAGGAAGGTAGAAGCCACATTCAGATCAGCCATGATCCTATCAAATGGTGGAGCAAACTCAAAGGGCCGAATGGCCTACTCTTGCTCTTAATTCATATGTTCGTATATTTGTAAGTAAAAAGCTAGTATTAATGACAGCCATGTAACTACCATATTGTTGTAAAAACCCATCTGGTTCACTTATGCCTTTCAGAAAGGAAATCTGCTGTCCTTACTCAGTCTGATCTGTATGTGACTCTACACACTCCAGGCACCTATGCCTGTACAGGTCAAAGTTACTTAAAAACTGAGGGCAACAGGAGGCAGAGGTCAAAACCTCAGTCTTCGCGCCAGGCTCTGCCCCAAAATTTTGAACTCTCTAAAACCAGCTCTTTGTACAGACTTTAGGACAACTCTCCTAAATGTGACTGTGTGTCAGATTTTGTCTGATAATACTCCTGTGAGATGCTTTGGGATGTTTTATTATGCTAAAAGTGCTATATAAATGTAAGTTGTTGAATGCATTCTTTTTTTTATATATATAAGAAAACAGGGGGGGAGAATTTCCAAACTTTGCATTTGTTGATTTACACAAAGCTATAAAGACTGAAAGTTTAAAATTTATCATTCTTGCAAAATGCTTCCACCCTTATTATGCTGGTTTTTTTTGGGCCAGGTGCACCCTTCCTCTGGGGGCAATGGGTAAACTCGCTGATCAGCATTCTCTAACCTGCTCAGGCGATGGAAAATGCAACAAAGGTTAGTCACGATCTGGCTCAGTATCTCAAACAATCAGCTCGATGCAGCCTCGTTGTTAGCCGATTGGGTGAAAAGGAGCAGGCTTTGCAGCCACAGCCCTACGTCGAGGAGAAACTTTGATGCCGCTTCCCCAACTCCAAGGCAATGGAAGTAGCAAAGCAAAAAATAAAATTCAAACTTAAAAACGCTAGAGATAAAAGCGATCCAGGCTACGCCACAATAGTGAAATAGCTCCCAGTTTATGTTTTGGAATTTAAAACATATAAAAACTATCATTCCAGGAAGCTAGAAATCTCTCTGGAACTGTCGGCTGTCTAAAGGTTAATAATAACAAATTCCTGTCATTGCTTTAATTCAGTGAAGCAAAAAAAACACAAAACCTACTTTCTTAAGAGGGTGTTGCTAATGACTGGGTTGTCACACTTTTCTAAAACACTCCATTCCTCAGTGTGCTGAATAAAGCTTTTGTGTGATAGCATCATACAACACATTACCTTTTGACCATTCTTTAATTTGGGGGGAAGATTGTCCCGAATCATTTTCATGGCCTTAAGTGGAGGTTCATTGAAATATGGAGGCTCCCCATCAACCATCTCTATTACCATGATACCAAGAGACCAGATATCCACCTGCAAACAAAGGGAGGGCATGAGTTAACCCGCATTCAGCAGAAAAGTGAACAGCACTTAAACCCTTTTCACTGGTGTTCCCGCAGCTAACATGGCAGCT
Organism: Cetorhinus maximus; assembly: GCF_964194155.1. NCBI lineage: Eukaryota > Metazoa > Chordata > Chondrichthyes > Lamniformes > Cetorhinidae > Cetorhinus > Cetorhinus maximus. The sequence goes on along the minus strand of NC_135910.1, from coordinate 17,412,328 downwards.
GGAGAGAAAACTACACAAATTATTCAACATGTGTTCAGAATATGAGCCAACAACCAGACAGCTTTGCCATTTATTAACTGAACATAATAGGGTAAACATTTTCAGGGTGAATTAGGTTTAAAAACAAACAAATTCTCTTTCTCCCAGTTTCTCAAAAACATAACAGATCTCATCCTCACTAACCACAGAATTTATGACAAGAGCAACAAAAGCAAATTCTCATCATTTTAGATCAAAGGAACATTTTACTCCAAGAACTGTTTAATCTGAAGCTCAAACTTCGCTCGGGTTTAGGCACAATGTCGGTATTGGTGCTGGTATAACCTGAACATTAGAGATTACAGTTGTCCCTTACTTTCCTGAAAGCGCTGGTCCAAATTTGGACAAGGCTGCTCAGCACCACAGCCTTAGTCAAGTGGCTGTTCCTCACGTGCAAGTCTTGAAGACCAGGGGACTATCTGACTGTAGAGAGCATCACCAAACTTGTGCTCACCCGCCCTCCAGGAGTGGGGGCCAACGCCAATCCTTTCTCTCGGGGCACTGAGGTTAAGGGTGCTCAACCACCATAGGTCCAACTCAGTTGAGACCAGGGGGGGAAGTCTGGGTGCTCCTGGCCTGTCCAGCAGCTCACTGCTGTGGTAAGTGGTTCATTTGCTCACTGAGGCGTGGAACTCGATTCTCGGTATCAAGTTTAGACCGGGAAATTCCAAGTTCTGAAAGTACGTACGTGGTTGGTTTCATTGAGGATAAATGTCAAATCCACTTGCACCACACTTTTGCATAATCTAATGGATTTACTCCAACTCTATAATTTCCCCAATAAAGAGAAAGACAGGCTGGTTACGTTACCTCTGGTCCATATGGCAACCGAGAGATCAACTCTGGTGCCATCCAGTAGGGAGTGCCCACCAGTGATTTGCGTCTTGGCACATCTTTTGATACCTGAGCACAGAAGCCAAAGTCTGAAAGCTTCACCTTAAGGAAGACAAATACACACATTGAAAGCCAGTCTGTAAAGGCAACAACTCATAGATGCTAAAAGCAAAAGACTGCGGATGCTGGAAATCTAGAACAAAAACAAAAATAGCTGGAAAAACTCAGCAGGTCTGACAGCAACTGCGGAGAGGGATACAGTTGGCGTTTTCTAATAGATGCTACTCTTTTAAACCAGAGTCAAATTGTGATTGGCCCTATTATATGGGCAGGGTGATTCCCTTTGGCAAGAAAGTCAATTCACTTTTTATGTGCCCGCTAACATTTTAAATCAAGATATTACAAGAGGGATTTCACCCCTTAAAGCCTCCTGTTTCTTTTTAGTCCCTCCCACCTCCCGCATTCCAATTTTCTCTCTTCCTCTTGTTAGCAAACATTTGTTTCCATGGACACTGTCAGAGAGCCCAATCTGGTCCTGAACCACCGCGAACATGTATGAGCATCCCAGCACAAGTCAGCGGACAGCAAGCAAACCCAGGGAGTACTGGAACCCAGCCTTTTCAGCAAGTGCACAGAGAGCAGTTAACCGAGGGCAGGCTGGTGACTGTATTCACTGCACTGCTCAGATCTGGAGGGTTTACTAACTGAGACACAGGGAGCCAGGCTCACATCCTAACCCAATATTGGGAAACCGATTTGCTGACTGGCTTCTCACTCCTCTATAAATACAAAAAAAGTGGATGCTCAAACATGCTGAAAGGTTACTACTTAGCAGAAAAGATTATACTACTGGGTTAATTTGTTTCTAATCTTGAAACAATCAAAATATTAACAAAACAAAAAAAAGACTTCAATCTTATATCCCTGTAATTTCAAAGATGGCAGATTTCCAACCTCCTGCAAGATGGGAAATAATAAGAGATTCAGCTTTGCTACATTGCTCTGCGCAGTACCTTATGTGGCCAGAAAGGGGCATTCCTACCATACAAGATGAGAATTTTTATTCAGAATTAAGGACACGATTTTATATATTTATTAATGACTGAATTCACTTTGTTTCTTTTACCAATACCATTTTTCCCTTTACTAACTGCAACCAAAGAGGAAGATGTTAGCTGGATCACAGAGAACATCTGTAAACGAGCAAGGAATGGTTTGGGACATAAATGCCAGTGGTTTCGGAGAGCTGCTTGCTTCTTGTTCCACATGACATGCAGTTGCAGTCTATCCCAGGTTTGCAGAGAATTTTGGACACTGGGATCAGTCCCTTATGGACAATTGGTGATTTGATTCCTTACTGGGTCTTTTCCTCACTGCAGCGTGTACAGCAGCCAGTGGCACAAAATATTCACTGGAAAAACGCTCCCAAAGTTACAAAGGAGGAGGTAAGACAGCCTGTGCAAGCAGCAGAACAAGCGCACACGAGAGAGTGAGCAAGTGAAGGGGCAGCGGGCACAGGACAGAGAGAGATGGGAGTGCAAGAGCAACGTCAGCTCTATTACCACGGTCCTAATCTTCAATTGCATGTATTCTGTGTTGGATAAACATGGTTTATAGAGAACCATACTAGCAAGAACACCGATAGATGGGGTCAATCCCAATCACAGCTTAAATTATTCTGCAAAGACACCATTTTACATTCACACATCTAATCCTACCAGCTCTGCACAAGAAACCTAATTAATGAGCATCACGCCTACCCTTCCGTCGTGTGTTAAGAGAATGGAGTCGCTCTTGATGTCTCTGTGGATCACCCCCTGTGCGTGCAGGACGGCCAGCCCCTTCAGAACAGACAGGCAGACGGTTGCTATCTGCTCCTCGTTCATCCTGCAGTACAGTATTTAACATTCATTATCAGGAAATTGCTGCCTGCAATCTCGGCAAGATTTGTGGCATCATCAGGAGGAAGATACTCCGGGCCAATTATATTTTTTTGTTGCAATAACAAGATAAGAAACGTTGCAAAAAGTTGATGCGGTCAAAATCTTACGACAAAAAAAAAACAAAATACAGTGTAAATTTAAGTGGAAAAGACTAAAATTTTACCACTCATCCAGAATTGAATTCAGTAGCTCAATGCACTTTTAAAATAAATCAAATCAATTTTGGATTAGAACATCCAGTTAGATGTGTTAATTTGCAATTTGGTCTCCTGCTATCTGGTGTTCTTAGTTAAATAACACATTAACGTATCAGTGTTTCATATCATTATTTCTGGAATGCAGTGACCATTTATGCTGTGCACATGGTTTAAAGAAAAGTGATTTAGAATGCATGGACCCTTCTACCTCTCCCCTCCTTTCACTGGGTCATTAATTTCAGGAAGCTGATATTCAGTCTGCTTCGCCTACGCCGAATCTGATTGGATGGCATGGCAGTCAGTATCACTCTTTCCCCATAGCTCCTTGGGACATGGTCCATCTCAAACGAGCCCAGCCAACTTGCTGCCCACGTCACGCAAATAGCTGCTTGGGGGTGTGGAGGGTGACCTTTTCCTCTCACTGCTGTAGCATCTGAGCTCAGTGCAGTTGCTCCTCGAAACAAATGATCAGAAGCTGGGGCAGTGTGAAGGATCACAGAAGTGAGTCGCCATCACATCACAATGGACTGCTACATATTAGCATCTGAGAGTGCAATGCTCACCGGTCCTGCATTAAACTGTCTCATCAGTGCTCACTTGAATGAAAGATCCATACCTGGTGTGCGTTACGATGTCAGTTAACGCCCCTCCTTCCAGGAATTCCATCACCACCCACAGCTCATCATCTACCAGGTAACTATTATACATTTCCACCACATTTTCATGGTGGTAGTCTCGCATTATTACAACCTGCGGAGAAACAAGGGGAAGCCATTCCTGTGACCGTTGTTACTGCAGGGATTACAATTGCATACCTCAGGCAGAGAGCTCAGTTATAATCCGAAGAAGCCATCTCTCTCATCAAGATTTATGGCTCATAAAACATTTTATAGATTGCTATAGTTACACAAATGGCCGTGTAATCCTCAATCTGTTTCAGGACAGCCCTGCTTCCATCTTACAGTTTTAATCAGACAGCTGTAGCATTTTGCATCAAACAATTTTTAAACTTGGGTTATCATGTACATCAATGTAACATATTGTAATATCAATTACTAATAACCACAACAGTGCTGTGCTGAAATACATGCCCCAGCAACAAAGGCCACAGTCGCATATGTTTGTGACATCAGACTGTCAAGAACTCAAACCTGACCACAGGTATTTGTGAAAGGGAACGCGGTAAATCTGTTAATGACCTTTCAGGGAAGGAGGATCCCAGTCTAAGCAAAGGTTCCTAAAAATATACAGCACAGAAACAGCATTTGGCCTAAAGGGTCAGCTTGTATGCTCCACACGAGCTCCCTCCCTCCCTACTTCATTCACCCTTACGTTTATCAAGCTTCTTTGTAAATGTATTTATGCTACTCAGTGGATTCATGTGGTGGCACATCCCACATTCTAACCACTCTATGGGTAAAGACGCTTTTCCTGAATTCCCTATTCTTAATGCCCTCTGAGGTGACCTAGCAAGCTATGTAACTGCTAAAAAAAAAACAGCAAAGCACCAGAACTACATGGTTCTGATAAACATCAAGACAAGCCTCTTCCTAAAAACCAAGTCACTGCTCAAAGTGGGGAGCCTGAGCTACACGGACAAACTGCCGACATTACCTATATCAGTGCAAGGGAGGGGAGGGAAGGAGGTAGGGAGGGAGGGAGGTGGAGGAAATATATTAGAATTCTCACTCCCACTCTTCAATCAAATAGCCTTGAACGTTCAGCGAGTGACTCACCCGCTGCCTCCCCAAAACCTATCCGCCATCTACAAAGTAGTGGTACGATGGAACACTCCCCTTGATCCACACAGCTCCAACAACACTCAAGAAGCTCAATCGTTTGATTGGCACCTTATCCACTACCTTAAACAGTTACCAAAACACCAGCACAGTGGCAGCAGCATGTACCATTACAAGATGTACTCCAGCAACTCACCAATGCTCCTCCGACAGTACCTTCCAAACCTATGACCCTCAGCGCCTAGAAGGACAAGGGCAGCAAACACATGGGAACACCACCACCTGCAAGTTCCCCTCCAAGTCACACGTCATCCTGGCTTGGAAATATATCGCCGTTCCTTCACCCGTCACTGGATCGACATCATGGAAACCTCTCGCCAACAGCACTGTGGGTGTACCTACATCAAGTGGACTGCAGGCGGCTCACCACCACCATCGTAAGAACAATTAGGGATGGGCAATAAATGTTGGCCTTGCTCACACATCCCACGACTGAACTTTTAAAAAAATTACGTCAGGACGAAGGGCACTTAGAGTCTGTGCAACTGTTCACCAGTGACCTTCAAGAAAAGTCTGTGTCGAGGAGGGCCTGGTCAGCTCTCCACTGCTACTGTGTACACTGTGTATATATAGCTGATGGGGACACACCTACCAAGTGAACATCAGACCTATTACAGATGTATTTATCAGCCAGAAACACCAAACAGAGTGTCTGTAAAACAAATGCTTAACCCAGCCTCGGGTCTTTTATACTCCACTTACGGCTATTTTTAAAACACCACTCTACACCACGCTGTAATGTCCACAGGGCCTGCCACTTCTTATGAAGCTGGCCCCTCTTGTGCCAATACAGTCTCAGAGCTGGGCCCCACGACAATGTTCATTAATGCCTGAGTACCATGCTCTCATTATCCATGGTAAGATCAGATAAGTTCATAATGGTGTCAAAAGCAATTAACACAGACCCACACTTCAAGTCCCATTTATATGTAGGACACATCCTCTGAATGGGAGGAAATTACTTCACTGCTGTAACTCAGTTTATTTCAGGATAACTTCCCAGCCCCTCCAAACCCAGTGGCTCAGCTGGTAAATATACTGACCCAAAGCTAACCACTAAATCAGGCAGCAGGAGGTTCAATTAGTGGTCCGCACTGAGTTGTTACCTCAGAAAGGGCATCAGTAAGGGGTGCTACAAGTATCCACAGTGTATCTAGGCTGGTGCCGGGTGGAGGAAAGGGTATATCAGCTGCAATTCCCTTTCCTAGTTGTAATCCAGTGATCCCTGCCAGAAACTGCATGAGGATCTTGTAGGGCTGTGATCCCCCCTTGGTCAAAAAGTCTACAGCCTCTTATCATTAAAGTTCAGAAATGGCTATCTGGGGGAGGCATTAGTTCTCATCCAGGCCTTGGGACACCTCATCAACACCAGTAGGCGAACATTGAGCTAAAGGGATCAGGACTATTGCAGGAGGAAAGTGAGAAGTATTGGTGGATCTTACCTGCAATTCACTCAAAACGCCACAGTTGCGACCAAAGTTACTACGTGGGTTGGCAAGGCAAAGCGAGAGACAGAGCGAGAGCGAGAGACAGAGCGCGCGAGCGAGAGACAGAGCGCGCGAGCGAGAGACAGAGCGCGCGAGCGAGAGACAGAGCGCGCGAGCGAGAGACAGAGCGCGCGAGCGAGAGACAGAGCGTGCGAGCGAGAGACAGAGCGGGCGAGCGAGAGACAGAGCGGGCGAGCGAGAGACAGAGCGCGCGAGCGAGAGACAGAGCGCGCGAGCGAGTGAGCTAGAGAGAAGCCCATTATGCAGATCAGTGCTTTCCTGTTATATTTGGGTAGGTTTGAGAGTTCACCAAGATTGACTTGGTGGATAACAGCCATTTGGTGGCATTTTGCATCCAAGGCATGTCCGGCCTGTGTTTCTTATATGGAGATAGCATTACATATTAGATGTGGGTTTTAAATGCAAATAGCCTGTCATCACCAGTGTAAGTTGGTCTCAGTGCCCACATTACCTCATTGAAGAGCAGTTCTCGCCTCTGCTGTTTCCGCAAGTCCATTTTCTTCACAGCAACCAGCTTTCCTGTGCTCTTCACAGTGGCGATGCAGACAATGCCCGTCGAACCTTCGCCAATCTTAATAAAATTGTCCAGGTATGATCTTGGGTCGCCAGGGTCCACCACCATCTGGAGAGCAGCTCTGAACTGCTGGTGTGACACTCGCTGCGGCTCACGCTGGGGTGACCGCGACTCCAGTCCTTGGGGCTGTGCTGGGTACGGAGCCTGAGAGTTTGGCTGTGCCATACGTGGCAAGTGTGTATCAGAGGCATGAGGCACCAAGCCCTGGTGTGCTGGCTCAGGATAGCCTGGTCTATGGTGACCCTGCTGTGCTTTACCCATGTTATTTTTAGGCACGTTGGGCCCATTGTGCCGGACCTCATGAGGTATCCCCACTCGATGGTCAACCTTAACAAAAGAAAAGGGGGCGGGGGGGAGGAAAGAAGTTTTGTTAGAATTGGTTATACAAGGAGACATGCATCATCCCTGTTACACCTACAGAGCTGTCTGCAGCTTCAGCATTAAGTAAGTCATTATCAACATAAACAATCATAATGAAACTCAACACAATGGTACCTGTACAAGAGCAATGTTCCCTGAAACTGCACAGCCACAAAGCAACCTGGAATGTCCTGCACACTGCAATAAACAAGCTTCACGCAAAGACAAATTGGAGGGAACAATGCATGAGAGAGAAAGAAAAATTCCACAAGTCAATAAGCTTTGGCTGTGAACCAATACACTTCCCTGTCTCAACTCATCACATCAAACTGCGTCCACCATCGATGATCTGTAATCGTCAGTTATGTTGTACAGCTAATGTTTACAGAGCTGCCTATCACATCCCTTTGCTCCTTATTGTAAAGTACTCAGATATCTTCCTATACGGGATTGATCACTAAATAAATGCAGATTGTTCCTGTACAATATGGGATACTCTAAACTTATCACCTTAAATTGTTGTTCCTCGTTCTCCCTAACCAGTGACAGACCTGCAGTCTCAGTACCTCATCTCAAAGTTACACAGCTCAAAACTGATAAATGCATCACAACCCAGAAGCTGAAATATGAAACTAGACACAACTCCCTTTGATAGTTCCTTTATTTACATATGTCTGCCTCCTACCTACTAACCCAGTGTCCCAGCAGTCTCTCTTTATAACTCTTTATGTTGTAAACAGGCTACACTGTATTGTCATCCAAGAACATGGACCAAGGCAATAAATTGTAACTGCATATCTATCTTGTCGGGATGTCTTCAGAACATAAAACATGACACCTCGATCCACGGTAGAACCTAATTCCACCTGTTACCACTGCAGCAAATAATCAGATTTGGTCAATTTAGAGTTTCTCTTTGTTGCAGCTCATGCAGAGTTAAGATACCTGCGCCCATCGCTAAACAAAGATCAAACTTCTAGAGGGTAACCATTATGTAGGACTGATGGGTGCCTACATTCAGAACCTTGGTTCCACATTGGGATTGTGATACTGTGCACACATCATGATCCTCCTTCACCCCCATCCCGAGCTCAATTAAACAATGCCCTTCACCTGTGTATCTCAACAATATATTTAACGCACCATTTATAAAAACAACCAACTAAAATTCTAGTCACAAAACTACAAACCATGACAAAAAAAAAAAAATCAACATTCCCCTTTTTCTAACCCTGCTACGTAACCCTGACCAATGTTTCAGCATAGGCTACATAATGGCGGAGGGGATTTTCTGGGCATGCATCTCATCACATTCCCATATTAACTTCATGCAGTAGCAGAGCTTGAGGGGGAATGCACTGTTCTAGGGTACAGGCTGACCCTGCGCCACTTATGTTCAATTCCACATCCAGCGACATCATCATTTGCAGTTCACAAGGAATCCCCGATCATCAAGAAAGGAATCCAGACTGCTTCAGCGTTGCCTCTAGATTGTCGTGGGACCTTACAGCACAGGAGGAGGCTATTCAGCCCATTCTGCCTGGTCTGGCTTTCTGAGAACCCTCCACCTTGAAGTGTGTGCAACAGGAAGAGGCCAAACAGGGAGAGATCAGAAGGAGCAAGGTCACTACCTAGCCCTGGCTGCTTCAGAATGACTGATCTTAGAACGAATTGTTCATTTGTATGACTATGGCGTAGAATCAGAGGAACATTACAAAGCAATTAGAGGGCACGTATCTTCAAGGGGATACCAAAAACACACCAAACCTCATAAAAATCACACTCATGAAAATCACACCCTGGATCTTTACAGCTGAAAGATGTAGCTGTAATAGAACAAAACCAATTGTCCCAGAATTTAACATAAGAAATAAGAGTTGGTCACTTAGAACCATCCCACCCACCCCCATTCAATCAGATCACAGCTGATCAACTCCACTTTTCCATCAGATCCCCATTTCTTTGAATTACCTGAGTACCCAAAAATCTATTGATCTTAGTCTTGAATATACTCATCAGCTAAGCACCCACAGCTCTCTGGGGTAATGTGCTCCCACGATTCACAACCCTCTGAGTGAAGAATTTTCTGATTTCAATCCTAAATGATCAAACCCTTATCCTGAGATTGTGTTCCCAGTTCTGGACTCTTGAGCCAGGAGGAACAATATTTGAAACCCACTAAAACTTTTCTGTTTCAGTGAGACCGCCTCTCAATCTCATTGACTCCAGAGAATGTACGTCCATTCTACTTAAGCTCTGCTCACAGGACAGTTCTCGTGCTCCAAACTCACTCTAGTGAAAGCAGATAAGAAGTTTGACAGAGAGAAATGTGGTGGGGGAGGGGGAGCGAGAGAGCGTGCACGGGGGGGGGGAGCGGGAGAGCGCGCACGGGGGGGGGAGCGGGAGAGCGAGCGAACAAGGGGGAGAGAGAGCGAGCGAACGAGGGGCGGGGGCAGGGGGAAGGGAGGGGCGGGGGAAGGGAGGGGCGGGGGAAGGGAGGGGCAGGGGGGAAGGGAGGGGCAGGGGGGAAGGGAGGGGCAGGGGGGAAGGGAGGGGCAGGGGGGAAGGGAGGGGCAGGGGGGAAGGGAGGGGCAGGGGGGAAGGGAGGGGCAGGGGGGAAGGGAGGGGCAGGGGGGAAGGGCAGGGAAAAGGGAGGGGCAGGGGGAAGGGAGGGGCAGGGGGAAGGGAGGGGCAGGGGGAAGGGAGGGGCAGGGGGAAGGGAGGGGCAGGGGGAAGGGAGGGGCAGGGGGAAGGGAGGGGCAGGGGGAAGGGAGGGGCAGGGGGAAGGGAGGGGCAGGGGGAAGGGAGGGGCAGGGGGAAGGGAGGGGCAGGGGGAAGGGAGGGGCAGGGGGAAGGGAGGGGCAGGGGGAAGGGAGGGGCAGGGGGAAGGGAGGGGCAGGGGGAAGGGAGGGGCAGGGGGAAGGGAGGGGCAGGGGGAAGGGAGGGGCAGGGGGAAGGGAGGGGCAGGGGGAAGGGAGGGGCAGGGGGAAGGGAGGGGCAGGGGGAAGGGAGGGGCAGGGGGAAGGGAGGGGCAGGGGGAAGGGAGGGAGGGGGAGGGAGATAGAGAGAGAGAGGTAAAAATGAACAGGGAAGCAGTTACTGCAGCTGCCTAATTTACAAGTGACTCCCTCAACTGCTTGTACACCGGTGACTGTATCCCTCCCAGCACACATCATTTACAACATCCGATTCTCACTGCTCACACCGACCCAGCATTCACCTAAAGGAACCTTTGCTAAAACTTCCTATAGAAAAATCTAGCTACGTACCATATCTGATAACATTTTCTTTTTGAAATATAAACTCCCGGTAAAAATCTTCAAGTTACATTAAATGTTCTGATGTCACAGCAGCTCGTGTCATAAAGCAGCTTAACTGCCTGAAGCTTTTAACAGACCAAACACAGTTACTGCCAATAAAAATTTAAATCCTCCCAGCCCAATGGCACTGGCATAAGGTGACAAGAGGCTGATAACACTCAAAGCCTGTGACTTCACTGGGAACACTTTGCACACATTTCTTCAACTGAACCCTCCCAAACCTGCGACCTTTACCACCTGGAAGGACAAGGATAGCAGGTGCATGGGAACAACGCCACCTTCAAGTTTCCTTCGTGTCACACACGATCCTGACTTGGGAATATATCGCTGTTCCTGCACTGCTGCTGGGTCAAATCCTGGAACTCCCTCCCTAACAGCACTTACACCACACAAACTGCAGCGGTTCAAGGCTGCAACTCACCTTCTCGAGCGCAATTAGGGATGGGCAATGAACGCTGGCTTTGTCAGTGATGCCCAAATCCCATGAACACATTGAAAGGAACAAGTGGTGGAAGGTCAGAGGCAGGGATTACTACCCAAGCTGCCCTCCTCAAGGCCTGATCCAGTGCAGGATTGGCAGAGGCACTGGAAACAGGTTAGGCAACTCTCTCAGCCAGAGTTGCTGCAGGGTCAGCCGAGAGAGAGGGAAGCGGAGAGAAACCCTGAGAGAGGGCGCCCATCTGCTACAGAATTGCATGACCTGGCTCTGAACCTGGGCCTCTTGGCCAAAACCCCACCTCGCCCAATTTGAACTGGGCATAGGCATGTACTGGCTACAATGATCCAAATGAAAATCTCAACCCCTTTAAGATAAAAAAAAAATTTGATTGTTCAATTAATTACATATAAATGGAGAAAGGGAATTGAAAATAGACAGCTTCGCCACTATAAAAAGCTATGCAATTAGGTAGTCACAGTGAGCATGATGTACTTATTCTGATTGTTCCCACACCAGCTTAGCTGTTGGGACAGGAGCACCAGAAAAGATGCAAGGTTGAATACCGAAACATACACATCGCCAATCTGACTTGTGTTACTTGATCTCGGTTAATAACCAAAGATAGCTGCTTTGTGCCTTTCATGGAAATTGGATAGATTTGTGCGAAGTAAACCTCCGAAATAATGGGAAATGTCCCAAAGCCAGCGCCCATGCTAATTATGAATATTATGGGATTTTCCTGAGATCACAGCAGTTGCCTTGATTTTAAAGCACAAGTGAACAATTCTTATTGAGCACTTTTGCACAGTGCACACTGGCACTCTAAGTCACCCCGACTGTTGTATTCTGAAAGGAACAGGAGGCAGCCATTTGGTCCCTCAAGCCTGTTCAATTAGATCATGGCTGATCTGTACCTTGACTCCATTCACTCGCCTTAGTTCCACATCCCTTAATGTCCTTACCAACAAAAATCTATCAATCTCAATTTCTAAAATTTTTAATTGGGGCCCAGTCTCAACAGCTTCCTGAGGGGAGAGTGTTCCAGGTTTCCATGACTCTTTATAAAGAACTGCTTCCTGACATCACCCTTGTATGACCTCTCTTAATTTTAATTTTAAGGTTATGCCCCCATGTTCTGGATTCCATTAAGAGATGAAATATTTTCCCTCCATCTACCCCATCAAATACTTTAATCATCTTAAACAATTAGATCCTCTCTTAATCTTCTATACGTCAGGGAATACAAACTTATTCTGTGCAACATGTCTTTATAATTTAAACCTTTTAGTATAAGTATCATTTTGATATGAACATACGAATTAGGAGCAGGAATAGGCCATTCGGCCCCTCAAGCCTGCTGTGCCTTTCGATAATATCATGGCTGATCTGATTGTGGCCTCAACTCTACTTTCCTGTCTATTCTCTATACCCTTTGATTTCCTTGTCAATCAAAAATCTATCTAACTCGGTCTTAAAAATATTTAATTACCCTTCCTCTACCACTCTCCAGGGAACTGAATTCCACAGGCTCACAACCCTCAGGAAAAAAAATTTCCTGGGAGATCCCTTATTTTTAAACTGTGTGCCGTCGTTCTAGTCTCTCCCACAAGGGGAAACATCCTCTCAGCATCCACCCTATCAAGTCCTCTCAGGATCTTTAAGTTTCAATAAGGTCACCTCTCACTTTTCCAAACTCCGTTGGATACAGGTCCAACCTGTCCAACTTTTTCTCATAACATAAACCTTTCATCCCAGGAATCAGTTAAATGAACCTTCTCTGAACTGCTTCTAATGCAATTATATCCTTTCTTAAGTAAGGAGACCAAATCTGTACACAGTACTCCAAAGTGTGGTCTCACCAATGCCCTGCAGCAAAACTTCCCTATTTTTATATTCCATTCCCCTTGCAATAAACATCAACATTCCATTTGTCTAACCACTTGTTGAACCTGCACACTACCATTTTGTGATTCTGTACCACAGGGTTCTGCAATCTCTATTAAAGTAATATACTGCTTTTCTATTCTTCCTGCCAAAATAGTCCCACATTATATTCCATCTGCCAAATTTTTGCCTACTCAACCTATCTATTTCCCTTTGCAGATTCCTTGTATCCTCTTCACAATTTACTCTCCCTTGTGGCATCAGCAAATTTAGCAACCATATATTCGGTCCCTTCATCCAAGTCATACAGATTGTAAAATTATGAATCCGTGCATCACTTCCTCGAAAACAAATAACATCCAGAACAGTAATATCCAAATAATATCCAGTACTCTAAATGGGCCCTAACCAGGATTATCCACAACTGTATCATAGCTTTGATCCCTTTGCGTATTACAGCGCTCTTGAGATAAAGGCCAACATTGCATTAGCTTTTTAAATTATATTTTTGTACCTGTGATTTCAGTTCATGGGCCCCTAAATCTCTCTTCTCCTGCACACTTCCTAGCTTCTCACCATTTAGAAAATACTCTTCCTTCTTAGGTTAAGAGTGGACGATCTCAAACTACCCCAAATTTTTGCCCATTTACATAAACAAAATGCTCACCGGCGTTTTAATAAGGAGGGTAGTAGGTGGGTTACAAATTGCCATACAGACCTGATTGCTGGTCCCTCTGTTTGCCCCCGTCTCGGCCATTGGGTAAGTGTTGAAGGGTCTCCCAGTCTGGTGCGTGGTCTTCATTGCTCCATCTGTACCAGGAGAATTTGGAGGACGGATATTTGGGCCAGAAAGTGGTCGCTTGTCCCTTGGGGACTGTGGGCTGGTCTCGCCTGTGTACGTAGATTTTGGCCTCTTGTCAGAACTTTCATTTCTCTCTCGCCGCGATATGCGTTCCTGCGAATTTGCAGGCTCACTGAAACCAACATGATTTCCTTCCCGATCACTCGGATGGTCTCTCCTGCCATCTGGCTTGTCGTGCGATTTGGTCTTGCTGTCAGAATGCCTGTGGTGATCAGGGCGGGGCTCCCTGCTGTTTTGATGATTGGGCCTGTTTCCCCCAGTCCTGCTCGGCTCCTGTCCCCTTGGCTGTTGTGGGTGAGCCCTGCTATCTTCCCGCTCAGCATTCCGGTTCCTTTGCCTGTCGTCCCTGCCCTGGTCCCTCTCGTCCCTGGATTCTGGCTTGGCCCTCTCGCTTCTCCCCTTGTGGTCATGGTGTCTGTCCAGCTCAGCTGGGTAGGTGCTCTTGGAGTGGGGCTCATGCATTCCATTCTTGTGCATTCCATCCTGCACGGGGTCTTGGCGGGGTAGAGAGGGCGGGCTCCCTCGCCGCAGGGAGTTGGAACGAGTCACAGAAACATTCTCAAATTCATCCAGGAGCCAGTTTAGAGAGCCGTCAATTCCAATTTTGCTTCCTCGGACAATGGCCTGAAACAAAGTAAAGAAAGAGTAGATTTTAATTCATAGAGACAAGAGAAGCATTCATTGGGGAACTAATTACTCAGCTAAGGTTAGAAACGCAATAAAGCTTGAACTGTCCCAAGCTTAGCGGGTGGGACTCCTGCCTTGGAGACAGCAGGTTGTGGGTTCAAGGTCCACTACTCCACAGACCCAAATACGTAATCTGACAATTCAGTGCAATATTGAAGGAAGGTTGCATTGTTGGAAGCATCATGTTATGGGAGCACTGGATGAGATGTTAAACTGAGACACCACTGGACTGTTTGGGTCATCATTCCAGTGTGATGGCCACTATTCCTCCTCAAAACAATTCCAAGCTCTCACATGACTGCAGAAATAACGTATTTGTTGGTGTCTTTGGAACTATGTTAAAATATGAATTACTGCCTTTGGGGAGGATTTCTCCCCAAGTAATTTCCATGCAATCTGGAAACCTAACAAAACAGAACAAATACAGAAACTTATTAGGCACCAACGCTGGAGCCCCACCATTACATGAAGTTGTTGTGGTAAATGAGCAAGCATCGCCTTATGATATCATAATCAGCGTTTTTTATGCTGAACCATTTAAATTGTGAAGTCCTCACTTTAAAAAAAAAACTTTCAGGAGATAGATTCTAAAAAAAGCACGTTGTCAGAAATGCTTTTGAAATAACTGAAAACAGAATTTGGTCTGGAACATTTAACAGAATCGAGATGCGATATGGAGACAGAAGGTCAGGTTAATGGAATCTACTCACTGCAGCTCTTGCTGAATCACTGATTTTAATCACTTTTAGGAACTCCACCCAGAGTTCTGCTGTTTGATTTGTATTTTAAAATGTTGGGGAGAGAGGAGGAAAATGAGGCAGGCCATACTGGGGAGGGGCAGCAGAGGGGACAGTGAGACATTTTGCAGTTGGTGAGGGGGATAGGGAAATGGAGGAGACATCCTATAGTGAAGGAGAGGAGAGGGAGAGAGGTGCACAGGGGAAGCACGTGGGAGAGCAGAGGAGGGGAGCATGATGTTACATGCTCAATTACAAATCTCAGTACTCTCAAGCTAATCTACAGCAATACATAATGGAGCCACACATCCAATCGCTCCGTCTTCGGATCAAAACGCAGAATTGCCTTGGCCTTGGAACAGTTCCATGGTGCAGCCATCCACGGAGGCATCAGTGAATTACATACAAGTTACAGCATAGAAACAGAACATTTGGCCCAACTGGTCCAGGCTGGTGACTATGCTCCACGCAAGCCTCCTCCCACCTTATTTCATCTAACCCGACAAGATTTTCTATTACTTTCTCTTGCATTTACTTAGTTTCAAGCAGCAAGTTCCACATTCTCGCCATTCCCTGGGTAAAGACGTTCCTCCTGAATTCCCTAGTGGATTTATGATTTACTAGCGAATGTCTTATGTTTGTGGCTCCTAGTTCTGGTCTCCTCGACAAGTAGAAACATCTTCTCTACATCTACCCAATCAAAACCTTTCATAATTTATAAGGTGCCAGTGTGTCACCACCATCACACCACTCCACGCACCACCTTCCCCCACCCCCAACCCCACCCTACCCTTTTCTAGAGAGAAGAGCCCCATTTTTCAGTCTGTACTCGATGATTAGAGCCTCTCAGTTCTGATGTGTTGTACAGAATGCTGAGCTGGGTGTAAATTGTAAACACTTCAAGTCGATAGTTCTGGATTGTGAGTAGCAACAGGAGCCTGCTTGCTGACTTGTGATGCAGCATTCCAGAGCATCAGAAAGGGAGTGTAAACATGGCAGATGGGAATATCAGATGGACTATGTTCCAATCTCTGGGTCACACAGGTGGCACTGTTATAAATTGGAATTAATGACACAAAGTGCTCAAACCTATATAGTCAGCAAATGTGGGGTGTTATTGATGTCTTCTCAGCACAATGTAAACATTTGCTCAAACTACTGACTAAAACAATCTTGCTCCCTACAATGAAACGAAGAACTGGATGATAATTGATCTGCACCTTGTCTGTATTTACTGGTTTAAGAAAAAAAGCACCATCGAGCTCATACCATTAGAACATAGCTTATGTTTGATTTGTACAATATAAACATATTAATAAAGACTGAACAGGCTGGTGCTCTTAAGAAGACTGAGGTTTAATCACTCCAACATTGGGGGATTTATCTTCAGCTGCGTGGGCCCTAAGCTCTGGCATTCCCTCCTAAATCCTTCTAACACACGCTACCTTGCTCTCCTCCTTCAAGATGCTCCTTAAAACCTACCCCTTTGATCTATCTGGTTCAGTGTCAAATTTTGCTTTATAGGGCTCCTGTGAAGCACCTTGGAACACTGTATTATGTTAAAGGCGCTAAATAAATACAAGTTGTTGAGGTGACTTGATGGCGGTCTTTAAGATTATGAAAGGGTTCAATGGGGTAGGTATAGAGGAACTAGGAACCATATTTAGAAGATCACTACTAATAAATCAAATAGGGAATTTGGAAGAAACAGCTTTACCCAGAGAGAGGGGAATGTGAATTCACTACCACCAGGAGTAGTTGATGCAAATAGCACAGATGCATTTAACGGGAAGATACATAATCTTCCATTCCTTTCTCCCTCATGTGTTTATGTCAGATAATTGGAGGGTTAGATAAAGAAAGGTTAGGGGTGCTCATGTGGAGCATAATCACCAGCATGAACCAGTTGGGCTGAAGGATCCGTTTCTCTCCTGCCAAGTATTTGTAAAAGCCACAGATCCGCTAAATCTTTGCCCACTATGTTTTGCAGTGCAAAGGGGGACCAAGAAACTAATGAAGGGAGAATAGAATATGAATACAAATTAGCAAGAAACAAAAATGGACTGTAAAAGATCTGTGGGTATGTAAAAAGGAAAAGATTAGAAATTACAGGCAGAGACAGGAGAATTTATAATGGCGAAGAGGGAAATGGCGGAGAAGCTAAATAATTACTTTGGGTCTGTCTTCACGGAGGAAGATAAAAAAAAACCTCAAATAAAAGCGAGCCAAGGGACTAGCAGGAGTGAGGAACTGAAAGAAATTAGTATTAGTAAAATAGTAGTGCTGGAGAAATTGATGGGGCTGAAAATTGATAAATCCCGAGAACCTGATGATCTACATCCCGGAGTGTTCAAAGAGGTGGCTACAGAGATACTTGATGCATTGGTGGTCATTTTTCAAAATTGCATAGATTCTGAAATGCTGCCTGCAGATTGGAAGGTTGAAAATGTAACCTCATTATTTAAGAAAGGAGGAAGAGAGAAAATGAGGAGCTGCAGGCCTAACATCTGTAGCAGAGAAAATACCACAATCTGTTATAAAGGATGTGATAAGTGGAAATAATGATCTTATTGGGTGGAGTCAACATGGATTTATAAAAGGAAAATCACGTTTGACAAACCTGTTAAGAGTTTTTTTGAGGATGTTACTATCAGAATAGATAAGGGGGAACCAGTGGATGTGGTGAATTTTGATTTTCAGAAGGCTTTCAATAAGGTCCCACACAAGAGGTTAGTAAACAAAATTAGAGTGCACGTGATCGGGGTAATATACTGGCATGAACTGAGGATTCGTTAATGGACAAAAAACAGAGTAGGAATAAACGGGTCATTTTCACATTGGCAGGCTGTAACTAATGGGGTACCATAAGGCTCAGTGCTTAGGCCCCAGCTGTTCACAATCTATATCAAAGATTTGGCTTGGGGACCAAATGTCATATTTCCAAGTTTATGGATGACAAAACTGGGTGAGAATGTGTGTTGTGAGTATGATGCAAAGAGGCTTCAAGAGGATTTAGACAGGCTAAGTGAGTGGGAAAGAACATGGCAGATGGATTATAATGTAGATAAGTGTGAGGTTATCCACTTTGGTAGAAGGAACAGAGGTGCAGAGCATTTCTTAAATGGTGAGAGACTGGGTAGCGTTGATGTACAAAGGGACCTGGGTGTCCTTGTTCATAAGTCACTGAAAGCTAACATGCAGGTGCAGCAAGCAATTAGGAAGGCAAATGGTATGTTAGCATTTATTGCAAGAGGGTTTGAGTACAGGAGTAAAGAGGTCTTGTGTCAATTTATTGGATCCTTGGTTAGACCGTACCTGGAGTATTGTGTACGGTTTTGGTCCCCTTACTTGGATATACTTGCCATTGAGGGAATGCAGCGGAGGTCCACCAGGCTAATTCCTGGAATGGCGGGACTGTCCTGAGGAGAGATTGAGGAGACTGGGCCTGTATTCTCTAGAGGTTAGGAGAACGAGAGGTGATCTCATTGAAACTTACAAAATTCTAAGGGGCTAGACAGGGTTGATGCAGAAAGGATATTTCCCCTGGCTGGGGAATCTAGAGCCAGGGGACAGTGTCTCAGAATAAGGGTCAGCCATTTAGGACTGAGAGGAGGAAGAATTTCTTCACTCAGAGGGTAGTGAATCTTTGGGATTCTCTAGCCCAGAGGGCTTTGGAAGTTCAGTCATTGAGAATGCTCAAGACAGAGATCAATAGATTTCTAGATGCTAATGACATCAAAGGATATGGGGATAATGCGGGAAAATGGCGTTGAGGTAGATGACCAGCCATGATCTAGTTGAATGGCTGAGCAGGCTCGAGGGGCTGAATGGCCTACTCGTGCTTCCATTTCCTATGTTCCTATGAAAAAACAGTGTATGCCTTACAGATGAGACATTTAATCATGAACTTATCTACCTGTTCAGGTCAGTGCAGAAGTCTAACGGTACTATTATTTCTTCGGTCAACGTCATTAAAACGTCACTGCTGATCATCTTGATTGCGGTCTGTGGGATCTTGCTGTGCACAAAAATACAGCTGCACTTGCCTACATAATAGTGACTGTACTTCAACAGCAATTCACTGAATGTGAAGCATTTTGAGACATCGCCAATGAAATTTTTTTCTTTGTTCCCTCAACAAAGGTGCTGACAGGGAATATTATGGTGATCACTTGATAGTCAAAGTGCAAGGAAAGGACACAGAAAATCTACTGCTGCAAAATCTACCAAGGAACCTGCAACTTCTGGGCTGGCCCTTTAAAAATAAATGATTTCTTGCATTTGTGATATCTGCTAAGTGAAATGACTAGTTGGCTGGATGACTGTATTAAGAGGTCATGAGTCTGTTACTGAAGATTATGGGAGGCATCATTGGATGTATGCCTGCTTCATGTAGATATCACCGCGCTGTGCGTTTGCCGCTGACCTAATCGATCGCACTTCAGCCAACAATCAAATGGTGTTGCAGCCTTGTGTCTCTATAAAGACTGTGGTGTAGACTTTAATGTGAAATTGATCAGGTGTTATTTTCACTCAAGGTCTGTTGCTGTAAATTCAATTCCATGAATGAAACACAGATCTGCAGCATGTCTGATTCTCTGGCAATACAACAGCAGTTACTGCCACCGAGGCATTGCACAGGATATTTTACTAACAGCCATTTGTTCTTACAAACAAGTTACTCACATCAACTATCGATTGGTGAATGATCAAGCCAAGAAAAAGGGATGAAGAATGAAATTGGCTGCAGAGGGCAGTTGTTTCAATTTCAATCTTGCTGCAAGGAAGGACTAAATGCTCTGTGCTTACACCCTGCTCTGTCACATCATGCTATTTGAGAATAAAATACCTAGAAACTCAGAGTGGGGAAGATAATAACAGCACAGATCAGGATATGGTTGACAAACGCTGGTAAAATAACGTACAACATAAATTCTCTCCTTTTAAATGCAATGATTACAAAAGTGTCCCAGAACAGACACTCTCCTCCATCCTGATGTACTGCCTTTCCCTCCACATTGGCATCAAAACATTCAGCCGCCAGATCCCTGTAACTCCCTTTCTAAACCCAACCACCTTGCTACTAAACTGAACTGCATTCTACCTAATCTCTGTGTGCTTAACGCCAATTCTGGATCCCAAATGTCACAACCAGTGCTGGTAGCCCACACTGATGTGCGTAAAAAGAAAAAAAAAAATTCACAGAGAAAATAATTTGCAAAACTTTGTCTTGCAAGACTAATGATTTGTTCCAAAAGGTGGCACCTCCAACTGTGCAGCATCCCCTTAGTAATGCACTGGGAGTGTTAACCTAGACTTTGTGCTCAACTCCATGGAGTGGGATAACCTTCTGACTCAGGTGTGAAAGAACTACCCACTGAGCTATGGCAAATCACTGAGACTTTAAACTGGTGATAACTGATTCCAGAAATCTGGTAGGCATTCAGTAATTTCAGATGGATTTGCTGGCCAAATAAATTAGCCTTGCAGGTTAAAGATTCGCAAATTGACTTTTTATTTGCAAGCTCACAGAAATCTTGATCAAAATCCCAGAAAACTGGCCGCTTGTTTAGCTGACTTAAACCTTAATGCCGGTGCACTACCCTTCGTATCTCCATGTGTTAGAGTGGGAGGAGAAGAAAATCAAATTTAAGCCAAAAGGGAACAGATTAAACCGTGAAGTGCACTGTGCGTGGGAGAACTGCCTTCAGCTAAAAGTGAAAAGAGAATTTCTCATTCGGGTATTACAGAGGATAAAAGAGTATCTGTTAGAGAAGGGTGGCTTTATGCAAGCTTCTTAGGCCCACTCAGGTCTATCAACTACAGCTATGAGTGGATGAGTGTGTTCACAACAGGAAAAAATCTAGGACAGATTAAATAGCTGTAGCTGTTACAAGAGCTGTTGGCATACCATGGTCACAGATACTTCTCACAGACACTTCTCACAGGCTTCAAAACCCCAACATGGGAAACAGTGAGAAAATTGTCCACACAACAGAAATAATACATCTCGGAAACAATGCCACTGGATCCTCGTCCCACCACCGTCATCGAGTCTCTGCTCATAGCTAAATATACAAAGACAGATTCCTTCCTTTTCTCATTACCTAAAACACAGGTCTCCAGGCTGCAAAGGAATGTGATTGGAGTGGCGGCAGGAGGAAAGATAAATGGAAACCAGGAGGAAGGAGACAGCAGTGGATTTTGGGTTTCTGTTCAAACATTGTCAGAATAGGTCCTAGGGATATCGATGTAAAAACGCCGTTGTTCATACTGGATTGGGGTGTTTATCTAGGCCATGATCCTTGCTCATTTATTTTAGGGGGCTGTGGTACTTTGGATTCCAAGTGTCATTATTGTAATTGTGCAGAGCTCTTTCAGCACCATTCTGGCTGTAACCAATATGTTAAGACACTTGCAATTCAGCACAAATAATGCTATCATTAGGCAGTTTTAAATTGATAATTAACTATCAATTGCAGCTGCAGCTCAGTGCTCTTGGCACTGCTGGAACCTGACAATAGAACATCAGTGAATGTCACTTTTCTGATCAGTTGCAGAAACCAGCTTTCCAGAGATTACAAATGGTCATTGAAAGACAGTGACTCTCTCCCACTGCTACTCCCCAAGGCCCGGGATCACTGCAGCACCTTGCACCCATGATTAAAGGGAAACCAAGTCTCAGCTGCTCTTGCAGCTCAATATTTGCAGAAGTGCCTAATGTGTCAACCTCAGCCCCCTATTTAAAGAGATTTTAAATTTAACAGCTAACCTTAAAAGTCCACAGGGCCAGGATAAATTGCGCTCTGTTTATTTTAAGGCCACATCTAATTAAAGAATTGGATGATTTCAGCATTCAAATGTTTTGTTAACCCTGGTTAAAACCTTCTTTAGCCAACACCCTGCACAGATTGTGTAGTCCTTTTAGTTCTGCTAAACTAAATAATATCTGTTCTGGTTTTTGCTCTTTTTCCCAAAAAAAAACTTCACAGCATTTCAGCTGCTAATTTGATTTTTAAGTTACAAAGGGGGCAGCAGTTTAAACCGTGATCCCATGACACATTACAGCACCTTCTGCTGGGTGGATATGGAAAGGTAAAGCCATGCAAGGAGGGGCTTGCCAAGTTAAGGTGCTGGCATCCCTGCTGTAAATGAGTAGGGTTTACTCAGCAGAGAGGGCCATCCAGTCGGCTTTTCCAGACAGCTGTAAGCGGCAGCAGTTTGGGGCTGTAGGCTCATCAATAATACCCTCTTAAATTGCTGCTCACAAAGTTAGCTGTGGAACATCGGGTTCTACAGCAGAAAAAAAACTTAATTTCCCAAATATACTGGGCATCCTCAACTTAAATCAACACAATTCAGTGCACAGGCTGCGATTAATGAGCTTGCATCAAAGAAATACAGAAAACTCTCAATTATGCCTGTTAAATTGGAGTTCTGTGCACAGTTCTGGTCTCCATTATCATGAAAAAGGATATAGAGGCACAGGAGAAAATGCAAAAAAGACTTACTACAATGATACCAGAACTGAGAGGTTATACACAAAGAAAGTTTGCAAAGGCTGGAGTCTTTGTTTTAGAAAACAGTAGACTGGAGGGTGAGCTGATAGAGGTCTAATATCGGAACAGAAGGAGGCCATCCATCCCCTTGAGCCTGTTCTGCCATAAAATGAGATCAAGGCTGATCTGTGACTGAACTCCATATACCCTTTACAAAAACAGAATTACCTGGAAAAACTCAGCAGGTCTGGCAGCATCGGTGGAGAAGAAATCAGTTAACGTTTCGAGTCTTCATGACCCTTCGGCAGAACCATATACCCTTTGCCCTATATCCCTTATTCCCTTTGGCTAACAAAAATTTATCTCAGTTTTATTCATCGCATTGATCTAGTCAATTGTCATTTACAGAAGAGAGTTCCAAGGTTACAAAAGGGGCAGATAGAGATGTTTCCACTTGTGAAGGAGACCAAAACTAGAGGTCATACATAGAAGGTAGTCCATATAAGATAAATAAATCCAATAAGAAATTCAGGAGTAACTTCTTCACCTAGGGTGGAGTGAGAATGTGGAACTTGTTACCATAGTTGGTAGTCGAGACAACTAGCATTAGTACATTTTAAGGGGAAGTTAGTTACAGAGAAGCGAGAAACGATTGGAAGGACATGTTTATTGAGTTAGGTGAAGTGGGGTGGGAGGCAGTTTAAGTGGCACATAAACACTGGCATAAACCAGTTGGATTGAATGGTCTGTTTCTGTGCTGTATATATTATGTAATTCTATGTCAATGTCAAAAAGTACTGCTGCATATAATACGTTGTAAACAGCACCTTTGAAGTTAATTTCTAATATGCTGATGACAAATGGCAAGTATTAATTTCCCAGTAGATGTGGTTGTCTGCTGTAATCGTGGACGCTATGTCATTGGAGACTGTACTGGAGTTAGTGCCTGAAGTAACGTCGACATTTAAAGATAGGTCAGAGAGGTGGTGCAGAAAAAGGAGAACAAAGGAATATGGCAATAGGATGGACATGTGGGATGAAGGCAGAAACGGGATAAACAGTGTTGTAATTCCTTTCTAATTAAAACTTTCCTGCTCTGTAGCATAACAGCATGCTTTGATTGCATGCAATGATCAGGTTAATATTCCTACTGTGGATGTTTATCTGGGTCTTTTGAAATGGCACACTTACAGGGGAGATGGAAGCTGGATGTAAAATTTTTATATATTTTTATACAAATGGGTGGGGATATATTTATCCATAAGGAGGAACAGGAGGAGCCATTCAGCCCCTCAAGCCAGTTCCACCATTCAATTCAATCATAGTTGTCTGTATCTTAACTTCATCTGCTTACCTTGGTTCCCTAACATTTAATACCCTTGTCTGACAAAAATTTATGAATCTCAGCTTTAAATTTTCAGTCGACTCCCCACCCCCCAGCCGCAACAGTTTTTTGGGCAGAACTTAATAGATAACAAAGATATGACAATGAAATCCTGGTGAGAATCTTCTGTACATGTAAACACAGTCTCCAAGAGCTCCTTAGATTAAGGTAGACACACAAAACACTTCCTGCAGGTCGCAGTTGCACAGGAAACAGAATCTGGATTTGAGGATTTGTACAAATCCCAGTCACATTGCACTTTAGGAAATACACACAGGTCCATTCTATAATGAAAGGTGTCTACATTTTAAAGATAGAATTGCAGAAGGTGATACCCAAAAGACCAGTAAAAACGCTTGAATCACACGTAATAAAATGGAATTTGGCCAATTCAAATCACTATAAGCCAGTGGCCTCAATTATAGAGAATAGCTCGCCCCTTTGTACATTACAGGCAATCCTTTCTGTTTACATAGAAATACATGCAATTCACAATGCAATCACCAAATTAGGAGCTCAACTGCATCAATCTCATGGGGCCTAGTCATTTACTGTGAACCAGGGGCTATGGGCAGTAGCACAATATTTTATTCAGCATGCATTCTGGGCAGTGAGCCAACTTGTAGTTACGCTGCAGGCGGATTCACACAGTACACAGACCAAGGTGTGGGTGAGGATGAACAGGTTCAGGTGTGAGCAGCTCACCAGCACTTATTGCTCCAGCTCATGAAGAAAGAATGGCCACCTGGGTGAAAAACAAGGGAACTGCAGCATCATGGTTGCAGCAGATGAGAGGGAAAAAAGAAATGTAACAATGGATTTGAGCCAAATTTTCAGACGGTCCAATATGCAAAAAAGACAGTCACTCTCAAATTCTTTGCAGTTTCACATATAACGTATATTTATATAGCGCTTTTAAGGAAATAAAAAGTTTCAAGGCACTTTACAGGAGCAATTGTAAAACAATATATGACACCAAGCCAAATAAGGAGATATTGTGTCAGATGACCAAAACTTGTTCAAAGAGGTAGCAGGTTTTAAGTGGTGCCTTGAAAGTCAAGAAAAGTAGTGAACATTCCATATCTCCATTTACACTGGTCAGAGAATTGCGCATCCCGCCTATCCATCTATTTTAAGGGGCAGAAATTTAATGGCCAGGAGATACCTACATTCATCTTGAATCCTACATCCTCAGTTTCTACAGTCTCGATGCCATTATGATAAGACAGAGTAAGAAAAAGGCTGAGTGACATTACCTGGATCACAACCCGGCATACAGGCCAGCCCATTTTTACAGCCCCAAAAATCATGTTTTTGAAACACTTGGCATATAAGTTGACCCCTCCTTTTCACCCACGGCCTGCTACACTTGCATCAGTAGCCAGCCTCCACTTTCCACCCCACAAATGGATATTTTCCTTACAGGTAATCTTATAACTGGGTGCAAGGGATCAAACATGTGATACGGGTTGCTTTGCAAAGATGCATAGATGTTTATGATATCCCCATACACAGCAGACCCTATGTGGCGCATGACAAAGTTGATAACCACCCACACCGATGGTTCACCTTTACACTCGGCATATAAGTCAACCCGTTTTTGGGTGGATTTTTCAAGGCTTCAAAGGTCGACTTATAGGCCGACATGTACACATCATGCCTGCTTTGCACTCATCAGCTGCTCAAAGCCAAACTCCCACCAGCAGCCTTTCTGGCTCTTACTCCTAACTTAAAAGGGGAGGAGGGAATGGGAGTTAGAAAACAAGAAAGAAATCAAAAATAGATGATATATGAAATACCAGCTTCTTCTTGGGGGCTCCATAAAGGAGTGTGATTGAACCTGGAAACTCATCACACCGGGGGGATTTCCAACACTTATCTACATCATAGTGCTACGTCGATGGGCATAAACACATCTCACTCCAAGTTTTTTCTTTTACAAACTCAGGCCTACTACAGCATTAACAACAATGTTTGCTCTAATAAACTCCAGTGAGTTATCCTCTGATCATTACCTCTTTCCAGTGAAATTTTAGAGTAATGATCTTGAAGAGTTGTGTGACCATGCTATCATAGAATCACTGAACATTAATGGCACAGAAGGAGGCCATTCGGCCCCGTGTGTCAGCACTGGCTCTCCAAATGAGCATTACGACCTAGTGCCATTGCCCTGCCCTTTCCCTGTACCCTTGCACATTGTTTCTATTCAAATAATCATCTAATGCCCTCTTCAGTGCGCCGCTCGAACCTGCCTCCACCACATTTCCAAGTAGTGCATTCCAGACCTGAACCACTCAATGTGTGAAAAAGTTTTTTCTCACGTCACATTTGCTACTTTTGCAAATCACTTTAAATCTGTGCCCCCTCATTCTTGATCCTCTTACGACCGGGAACAACTTCTCCCTATCTACTCTGCCCAGCCCCCTCATGATTTTGAACATCTCTATCAAATCTCCTCCTAGCCTTCTTCTTTCCAAGGAGAACAGTCCCAACCTTTCCAATCTATTCTCATAGCTGAAATTTCTCATCCCAGGAACCATTCTTGTAAACCTCTTCTGCACTCTCTCCAATGTATTCACATCCTTCCTATAATGTGGCATCCAGAACTGTACACAATACCCCAACTGAGATCTAAGGAGTGTCTTATATATATTCAGCATAGCCTCCTTGCTCTTGTACTCTATGCTCCTATTAATAAAGCCCAGGATACTACGTGCTTTATTAACTGCTCTCACCGCCTGTCCTGGCACCTTCAATGATCTATGCACATATACACACAGGTCTTTCTACTCCGGCACCCACTTCAAAATTTCACCCCTTATTTTATATCAGCCAATTCACTTGGTCACAATTTTTCCCTATTTTGCCTCAGATCCAAAGGCAGAGAGAGACTGGAATAAGGCACTCAACCCATCTAGTTTCATCTTCAACTCTCTTCCCGTGCCAAGGCCACCGTCACCGTATACCCTGCAAAATCTGCCTTATTTGTTTTCACTGCATCATTGCGGTCTACACTAACCTGCGGCCCCTATTTTGCATGTGAAATGCAAAGCAGTTACTGATTGCATTAGGTTTTTCGCCCCTCAGCTCGTTTCTGCTCTCAAAATTGGCCAGTAGCAAAATGAACATAATTGAAAAGAAAGCCATTTAAAATTTCTGTGCAAAATTAAACCAGTCCCGAGTTAAATGAATGCCAAAGCATCGCTGATTAAAGCGGAAATCTTTAAAGCATTTATAGGGGATCCCATCACCAAATTTGTCTGTCGATTTGCTTTTAATTGTGAGTGTCTTCATGAGAGCAATGGATGTTGAAGCTTGTGTGGAGACTTAATGCCTGAATAATCCGTTTTGTTTAATATAACTGGCCAGATTAAAACAACATTTCACTCACCAGAGGACTGATGTAATTAAACATTCTCTACTATACAGTATTCCAGAATGACAACTATCTAGAAAGAGATAGTTACATAAACTGAGATTATCCTGATGAGACATTTGCCAAAGCCAGAATTTTTTTTTTTTAATTGACTTATTTAAATCTCAGCAAACGTTTGGCAGTTAATAAAGAAATGAAGATGTCTTAACCTGCAGTCACATAATCAACTGGCTGGAATGCCTGTGCTACTCAGTACCAGTCAGTCCCAGGCACAGATAGCTGCAGACTGACACTAGATTCAGTGAGGCCCATCTGAAAGCACCACATTTTTTTCCTCCTCAACGATATTCTCAATGTGCCTCGTGATTCAGTGCTGTCGTCGCTTCCCCCTCCTCTGCAGAAACCTGCATTTACTTCACATTAAGACAACCAGGAAACACAGCACCAGCTCAGTGTGCAAAAAGGTCACAAAAATAACTCCAAGTGCTATCCCCCCTAGCATCCAGTCACTGTCAGATCAGCCAAGACAGAAAAAGGCACAGATTAATAAAGAATTGGGTAAATGCATCAACATTGTAAAAGGGATTCAAGGGATGAGCAAGGAAGGGAAAGAGAGGAAGATCTTATACAAATTATACCTACACCATAGGGCCCCACTTATAACAGGTGAAGTTTTACTAACCAACTGAGGAAACTACATCCGTGCAAAACCAAACACATTAACCTGTGTATATGTGCCTCTACTTGGCCACACAAGCACTGACTTGTGCAACTAAGTTCCTTGTTTTCTGCTCCCCAACACTGGCGATGATTCAAATCAATTTACAATTCTGTTACTTTATGTTCTAACTTTTTTTTAAAACTTCCCTCAGCCTTGTAAAGCATTCAGACATACCCTGCGCACGGGCAAAACTACAGAAATTAAGTAGCTATATCACAGTTGCAAAGGGTGCCAAGGATTTAGGGAATCCTTGATGTGAGAGCCAAGAGTTCCATGTTTCTCTCCAACATCCATGCCCAATTACAATGGAAAATCGGAGATACTGGTCAAATCTGTGAATGGCTTCTCCATAACTAAGGGAGGATATGATTGCCTTGGAGGTGGTACATTGAAGGTTCACTAGATTTGCTCCTGGGATGAGAGGCTGAGTTAGCCTATACTCTCTGGAGTTTAGAAGAACGAGAGGGGTCTCATTGAAACATTAAATGTTCTGAAGGGGCTTGGCAGGATAGACACTGAGGTTGTTTCCCCTGACTGGGGAAGTTTGAGCATGGGGCACAGTCTCAGGATAAGTGGTTGATTATTTAGGACAGAGATAAGGAGAAATTTCATCACTCAAAGGGTTGTGATCTTGTAATTTTCTACCCCAGAGGGTTGTAGATGTTCCATCTTTGAGTATATTCGAAGCTGAGATAGATGGATTTTTGCTCTTTTAGAGAAATCAAGGGATATTGGGAATGGGCAGGAAAGTGGAGTTGAGTAAGATGATCAGCCATGATCATACTGAATGGTGGAGCAGGCTCAAGGGGCCACATGGTCTACTCCTGCCTCGATTTCTTATGTTATGGTCTTAAACAGGCATGTGGATACATCCAGTAGAGGCAGCTCTCACTTTCTGATGTCCAGCATAGTACCAGATGATTCACCCACCACCAACTCATAACCGGACAAACGCAAAAATGAAATTTCAAATGCATGCTCTGAAATCACTATAACGAATGAAGATTCCAATGATTTGGAACATTTTCAGTAAAATGCTAGGCTTTGCAGGAATTTGAAAAGTTGAAACATTTCTCTTTAAAAATAAGGGGTCACCCATTTAAGATGGAGATGAGGAGAAATTTTTTCTCTCAGGGGATTGTGAGTCTTTAGAACTCTTTTCTTCAAAAGATGGTAGAAGCAAAGTCTTTGAATATTTTTAAGGCAGAGTTAGACAGATTCCTGAAAGGCAAGGGGATGAAAGGTTATCGGATTTAGGTGGGAATGCGGAGTTGAGGTTACAATCAGATCAGCCACGATCTTATTGAATGGAGGAGCAAGCTCGAGGGGCCGAGTGGCCTACTCCTGCTCCTAATTCAAATGCTCATACTTTAAATTTGCAACACAAGTCGGGCATTCACTTGGTAACTTCAGAAAATTAAGACCACCAATTTCATAGTTCACTTGGACTTTCTCGCTTACTGAATGAAAATGGACACCCTGATTTAAAGAGGGGGCAGTCATCAATAGGAACCCAGTTAAACAAAACCAGATTGTTATAACCTTATTTATAGCTCCCTGAGCCAACAATTTCTTTTCAGCCTATCTCTGGTTTGGAAACTCATTTAAGCAGTGAATGACAACTCCACCAGAGACAATTCTTGGGAAGCATCACTGAATCTAACTAACAGTGCAAGAAAACCAGTATCACAAGCACACAGTTGAAGCGATGATTGATAAAACATTTGTCTTTTTGTTAGCTATGTGGAAGCGCCAATGAGTTATGAGAAAAGGTCATCGACCTGAAGCATTAACTCTGTTGCTCACCACAGATGCTGCCTGAACTGCTGGCCAACACTTTGTTTATATTTCTGATTTCCAGCAGCGGCAGTATTGCCAAACTGTATCTAAACACAGTCTTGCACTCAGGTTTTTGTAGTGTTCCATACAAGGAGGATGTGTGTATGTTCTTCACACTAGGCAAATAGAAACTCTAACTAATGTGGCTCTCACTAGCTGGGACAGTATAGCAACCAAAACAGTGCTTAAAACAAGTCAAATCAGGCACCTAGCTGGTCAGAAATAAATACTGGTTTCTGCTGAGCTTCACTGCTGAGACTCAGCATCCTTTGACAATGGTGTTAGCACTCAGTTCAGCCAAACAAGTAAATAATATGACTAAAGCAGAGTGGGGTGTCCAAACCTGAGGCACACTTGGCTTCCCTAAGCACTAGCAATATAATTTCGAAGTGCTGGAAATTTAGTCCGGTGTGCGTATATCATTCTTTGTTGCTCATTTGCTCTGTTTGAATTTCATGACCCCAGCAGCCTCACTGCAGGATTAATCCTAAAGGAAGCACCCAGGTCTGTCAGTATCAGCAACTTTAGATTTATACAACTTAATTTTAGGAGCCCCTCCCTTGGGTTTATAAAAACATAGAAGTGGCTCTCAAAGGTTGCCCCTACTCTAAATAATATTAGAACAATATTTTTTGTAATTTTCCCTCAATCGATGACACATCTCAGATGTTTGACTTAATAATTGCTCTCACATTAGAAAACACCCAGAATCTAACCCTGAACATGGGGTAGATATGATGCATCATTTTGGTTAAGTGGTCAATATGTTGATGTTTCTACACCTCTAGCTCAGAAGGCCAATTGAAGCACCCCCAAAGCCAAATATAGCACTTGAACCTGTTTGCCTGGGTGAGAGCTGCTAACTCAGCACGCATTAGGGATCAAATCAGGTCTGCCACAGCTCAATACTGTAGCGTTTACTCACAGTCACGGGGGAGCTTCTGATGAATTGCTTTATTTATCTTTAAAAGTTCATGAAAATAATAGACTTCTTGGCAGCTGAAAGATTTTTTTAAAAGAACAAGGCCATATGCTTACAACATAAAAGGAGGCCATTCATCCCATTGTACCTGTGCTAGCTCCTAGTTAAAACAATTGAAAAATAACCTCAGCTCTGAAGAGGAGTCACACAGACTCGAAACGTTAACTCTGTCTTTCTCTCCACAGATGCTGCCAGACCTGCTGAGTTTTTCCAGCATTTTCTGTTTTTGTTTCAGATTTCCAGCATTCGCAGTACTTTGCTTTTATGGAAAGTAACCACACTGCCTTGTGCATTCCAGTATACCTTCCTCCATTTCAACTATTTATCCAATTTACATTTACATGATACTCAATCTCTGCTTCAATCACTTCCTGTGGCAAAGTATTCTGGGTTCTAACAAACCACGCAAAGACATTTCTTCCAACCTCACCTGACAATTTTAAATTGATGGCCCTTTATCATTGACTCTCCAATCAAAGGAAATATCCTTTGACCATTAAAATTCTTAATGTTAAAAACCTATTCTTGGCCTTCTCAGTCCCAGCATCTTGAAGTCTCTCCTCATAGGTTTCCCACCCTGGACATCATCCCGGTTGATTAATTAACAGTTTATTACATCTCAATGAGAGCTGCTGGGAATGACTGTGCAATATACCTTCCGCGGAGCGAGCTGAATGGGTGTGATATACGATGGGTCGACCAGCGGCTTAGGCCGTTTAGCGGTGTCCTCAAGGAGGCTCTCCCATTGCCTTGGAAGCCCAGTAAATTTCTGCTCCTGCTGATCGAAGCCGGTGTGAACACGGTGCTCGAAATTTGCAGGTGCCGAGATCTCCACCCGCTTCTTCTTCTTCCCAAACATAATTGAGATGAACGTCAAATCCTGCCAAGGTGAAAAGTAACACTGTAAGCTGATTCTCAAGAGGGTTGCGAAAAAAAAGCACCAAGGGCCTTTGCAATTTAGAAACACAAGTGTGTTCCATTGCAAAATATATGCAAATTAAAAAATAATTGACAGTCAGTCATAAAATTCCTCATGAAAAGTAATTATGTATGAGCGCATCATAGCCACTGCAAATGTAATTCATTGTGTGAAGTGTTTTGAAGAGATGTATCAATGTGATTTATTACTTATTAGTAATAGTGAATGCAGGCAGTTTGTGGTATTTCACTGCCGGCTGTACACCGTGCCAGAATAATGAGGCCATTAGGTCTGCACGTTATACAAATCCATGACTTTTTTTGCCGTCTTCTTGCAGACTCCTGCTGTTATACTCCATTCAAGTGCCAAATTGTCATGTTGGAACCTAGACAACAAATGTTAAATGCAGGCTGCTCAAATGCAGTGGGCATCACAGCTGATCCCATTTTCACCCGATGCACATGCACACACGCACACCATTTGAGCAGGGATCAGGAGTAGGAACTTTGGCACACTTTTGTTTATGCATTCATGGGATTTGAACGTCACTGACAAGGCCAACATTTACTACCCATCCGTAAGTGCTCTCAAGAATGTGGCAGTAAGTTGCTTTCTTGAACCGTTGCAGTCCATCTGGTGTAGGTATACCCACAGTGCTGTTAGGGAGTTCCAGGAATTTGATCCACTAACCCCAACCCTCATCAACCGTTCTGCAGTCCAGGGGAGCTGAGGCTCGTTATACAAAGAAAATTTTGCTCGCATTGCACTGTCATAGAAACTTGTTTGCAGTGTAACAGCCAGCAGAACATCTTAAATCAAAAACTCTGCACTGGATGCAAAGCCTCATACTGAGCGGGTGAAGGTACTGACTGGTGTAAAGTTGAACCTTGCAGACCCAAAGATTCTTGTTCATTCTGTGCTGGGGTAGCTGATCATTAAAACTGGTCCCAGTACCTTGGACTAAGGTGAGGAAAAAAAAAATCATACAAATTTTGAACTCTTATTCACTATGCAATGAACCCTGTAGGGAGAGGTGTGGGTTGAGTGAGGACAGAATTAGAGCTGGGTGTGATTCATGTTAATACTCGCTGTCTAAATTCTCATGAAAGGTAGACAGAGATGGGAAAGCACTGGAGGCCTGCAGACACCTGTGGTTATGCATCTCCAACATGAGGCAGCACCTCAAAAAGAAAACAGAAAATAGCAAAGAAAAGAACAGTACACATCAGAACTTTGCTATCCAGGAAACAGAAATCTAGAATTCTACTAGTTATTACTGTAACTCAGGGACATCCAAACCAGGGCCAAAAGGCCACTTTAAGCCTGTTAGTCCAGGCAATCCTGTTCTATTCATGCTTATATTTCTCACTGATAATTTTGCCCAATTTAAATTTCATAGACCAGGGCTGTTCTTATTGCTGTCGCCTTAGCCATACCCAGAGGTTAGATAGTATCTTTCACTTGACTTAAACGCAACAGTTACATACATTTAAACTTTATGTATGGTCCACAAGGCACCTTGATATGTGCCTAAGCACTCGTAATAATGAAATGCTTGGGAACCCTTGATATAACTGTACTCCTTGTTTGTAGAAATACATTATCCAATGGCACAATATCAATACTCCAATATATGAGAGGAATTAAGCTAGAGTGAAGGATAAAGAAATGAAATAACCATTTATGCACAAGGAAAATGCCGAGGCGCAGGCTGATTAGTTAGCTTTGCTCAGTTGGTAGCACATTTATTGTTGAATTAAAAGGTTGGGGGTTCAAGTTCTGAGCACATCATGATTTGCATTTATATAGCACATTTAACGCAATAAAACATCCCAAGGCACTTCACAGTTATCAAACAAAATTTGACACTGGGCCACCTAAGGAGATATTAGGACAGATGACCAAAGCTTGGTCGAAGAAGTAGGTTTAAAGGAGCATCTTATAGGAGGAGAAGCAGAGGGGTAAAGAGGTTTAGGGTGGGAATTTCAGAGCTTAGGGCTCAGGCAGCTGTGAAGCAATTTAAATTGAGAATTTGCAAAAGGCCAGAATTAGAGGAACGCAACGATATCAGTGGGTTGCATGATCGAAGGAGGTGACAGAGATAGGGAGGGGCAGGGCCATGAAGGGATTGGAATACAGGTAGGAAAATTTTAACATCGAGACATTGCTGGACCAGGAGCCAATGTAGGTCAGTGAACACAGGATTGACGGGTGAACACATAACATAAGCTGATGCTTTGGTGCACTACTGAAAGAGTGCTGCATTGCTGGATTTACTGTTATTCTAATGAGATGCTGAACCAACATCCTCTTATGTTAACATGAACATAAGGTATTATTGGATGAGAAGGTTGGGGGGAGAGTTCTCCCAGTGTCCTCACCAATATTCATCCCTCAGCCAATACACCAAAATAAATTAATTGGCCATTCATCTTATTTGTGGTTTGTGGGATCTTGGTGTGCGCAAATTGGTTGTCATGAGTCTGAAGAACAACAGTAACTTCAAAAGCAACTGTGACTGTGAAGGACTTTAAGGTATCTTGAGGACTTAAGTGTATAGGAATGGAAATTCTCTTTCCCATATGGTTAAGAAGCCCGTTTTATCAAATCTGCTCTGAGGGGCTAACGTAAGTCAGATTCAAATTGTGATGGAAATTCCAGGAACCTGAAAAACATTGTAAGTTCAGGGTTTAAATAATGCTAAATTGATTTCCAATAGTCTTTAGAGACTTCAATAAAATTGAAAGTAAGTGCTTGAAATTATTCAATGATGCCAATGTAAATACACAATAACATTAAACAAGTCCATATTCAGTGACATGGACTGTTAAATCACACACCTGTGCTAGGACCTTCTTTGCATTGCTAATACGTGCTCAGTAATGGTGATCATAAATCCCAGTCTGTCAAAACTAATCACAAAGCAAGAATAACACAGTGCAGCCTGCATTCATTTTATTAATTTACAGACAGAAGTGCTAATGTCACAGATACTGCTGCTGGGTTACAAAACTGATGTCAAATTGAGAACAGTGTAATGCTGACATATTTTTTGCAAGCACTCATTTATAACAGCCTGCAATTTGCTTTTGAGGGCTTGGTGGGTAAATGCACTACTTGGTACAGCACAAAATCTCACAGGCCAGACATTACTAGGTTAGATCCTCACTCTGTGCTGAGTTTAGGGATCTCTATCAGAGCAGCTTTTGGGGTTCTATGTTTGGCTTCAGCAGCACAAGGCCATTGCGCTTGTGTGGATGTTGGGTGAGGCTGCCCCCCATTATTGAGCTACCTGCTGGTCGAGGAGCCTCAGGGCTGTTGGCCTCCCTGGAACTCATGCGACAAACATTGCAGCGTTTGCGATGGACAGCAAAACTGAT
This sequence comes from Cetorhinus maximus, assembly GCF_964194155.1. Taxonomy (NCBI): domain Eukaryota; kingdom Metazoa; phylum Chordata; class Chondrichthyes; order Lamniformes; family Cetorhinidae; genus Cetorhinus; species Cetorhinus maximus. The sequence goes on along the minus strand of NC_135910.1, from coordinate 17,377,045 downwards.
CTTTAAAAAAAACATGAATGAACAGCAGTGTTTCCGTACACCACCTAACTATTAAACAGTCTCAACTATAAAATTACAAAGAGCTCTAAGCCTTAATTATTGTGTCATCAGTTAAGGCCAGGCATTTCTGGTGGCCAAAAAGGCACCACATTGTCCCTAATTCCTAGCAGTTACTTTAACATTTGCAACTAGAAAGCCAGGGAGAGAACCTTATTAACTTATAATAGGCTGCGCTTCCCTAAAAAAAAAATTGCGAATTGCTGGGGTGGTTTGAATACACATTAACACAAACAACCCAACAGAGGAAAGAAGCTTGTTAGAATTCAGATGGCCAGACAGTGAAGGAAAGAATATTGGAGCCTAGTCTTTATCCACTTACAAGCTTTCATTTACAGAGACACATATTATGTAATTGTGCACCTCCAGCCAACAACCCCTCAGCCTACTCCTGTGTAACTCTTTCGAGTTATCAACAGATCGCATGTAACTCTTTCGAGTACATTCACAGTTCTTGGTTTCCGGGAGTGGGACATGAACCCACAACCTTCTGATTCAAAGGCGAGGGTGCTATGAACTGAACACAGGCGCGTTGCCAATTAATGCCCACCACCTGAATACAATTAACATCCAATTGTTATACAATTAACAAAGCTTGCCTGTATATTGGATGGGTAACAATGCCTGGTTTAAAGAATTTAAAGGGGAACACACAAGAATGCAGATTATTGACAGAATTCTTACAAACACCAATTTGCAGAATTTTACATCAAGGCTGTATTCCAGAAGGTTACAGCTGGCCTTTTATTGTCGTAACTAAACAAAATCTAAAATTAGGAGCTTCAGGATTTTGAGGTACATTATTTGGCTGGCAAGAGCTGCTCACCAATTTATATTAAAAATTTTAAATCGAGCAATATGAGTCAAAGCATGCAGGAAAAAATTACCTTTTAAAAGGAAAATCCCCCCTTGCAGTTCCAGTAAGTGAAAATACTGCAGCATAGAGTGAAAGCAGTGGGAGCAGCAGAGATGATGCCTTCCGGAGTAGAGCCCTGAATCAAGCTTTTAATGTGGTCTGGAAGCGAGCTGGAAACAGTTGGCTATGTCCAGTGTGCCTTTGAAGTAAGTCCACATTCTATCCTGGAGAGGAGTCGAGACACAATATGGTATCAGGAAGAATATATTGTCCTGCACAAAATCAAAAAGGCAGTACTCTTAACAGACCAGGACTGAACAATGGAATCAGATTAACGAGCTGCTCTGTAGCAGAAAAGTTAACCATCGTGGTTTAGTCAGCACATAGCAATGCGATCAGTGTTTCAAAGCACAGTGTGCTTCTTGAATTGGCATTGATGGAGGAGACAGACTCACAATCAAAGGATTAGCCTCTCAACAGATGAGTGGGTGGAATATTTTGTTTGCCTTTGACCAGTAAATCCATTAAAAAATGAATGAGAAGAAATATCAGATATACACTGCCTCATTTAAGTCATCTACATGAGCTAAGTATTCAGTACAGAAAGATACGTGATGTACTATAAGCATTCAGTTCTTCCATCACATGCTAAGACTCAGCTTTATGAACGAGATAGTGACAACAACCGTAAGAAAACTAGTTCCGTTAACCTCCGCACTGCAACAAGGTTGAACAGTCAACTATGATTTCAATCTCAGTATTGCAGAGTCTGGTCTGAGAATCCTTTGTGAACTTAATGTTTGAAGCTTACATAACAACCAGAGGAGGGAGTTGCACACCACTTCACTCCCAAGTCAGCTTGGATTCCAGAGGCATACTCACATTACAACCTTTCAGTGATGGTACAATACAAAACCATTCAATTAATGCAACGATTGTCATATAAATTAACGTTTATTAAAGATTAGAAATTAGGAGAATTCTTTCCAAACAGCGGGTTGCTAGGGCATGGAATTTCATACTAGAAACAGCAGTGGAAACACAATCCAATATATCTTCTAAAAGGGAAAGTGAATAAATATTTGAAAATAAATATTTTAAAAAGGGTATGTGGAAAGAGCAGGGGGCTGGGAGTAAATGGCTCTTTCAGGCAGCTGACAGGCGTATGATGAGAGAATGGCATCATTCTGAGCTACAATATATAATAATTTCAAACAAGGTCCTAAAATGTCATTTATTTCTGAAAATTATAAGTTACTCAAATTAATTCATATGTAGTGACTTGCAACAGATGTGCCAGTGTCAGTGAGTTTATTCAGAATTTATGTTATGGTCACATTACTGATCATTGAATATGGTCAAAGAACTGTTGAGTTACAGCTCCTTCACAATGGCTGAATTTCCCCTTTCAGTGAGAAATATGAGTGGCCACTTTTCTCCAGAATTGATGACTCATGATAAAATTGCACTCCGAAATCGACCAGTTAAAAGCTGTAATTTTAACTAGCAGTCATTAATTACAACTCCAAGGTTCAATTCCTGGTCTGTGCGAAGACAATCGGCCTGAGGCACCATAACTGGTCTGTGTGCCCTTGTACTTGAGGCACAGTCACAGCCAGCGTGCTTGCTCTTGATTACTAACAAGTGACTTCCATGTCTCCATGGCTGCTGGCTGGGGAGAAGGCAGTGCTCAGCTGCAATGCCCACAGTGGTCAGCTAGTACAATTCACATCACCCCAAACTCATGTACAGAAGAGAGGGCAAGATTGGAAGCTTGAATTTGCATCTTCAGGAGAGAAGGGGTGAAAATTAAGTTGGGAAAGGGAACATTGAGAGAATAATTGTCTCATTTCGAAAACAGCTCTATAAATTAAGTTTCATTGCCAGCACACATTAGAAAAACTTGTACGTGTACATTTCATAAATTGAGCAATACACATGACATGCTTGAAAAAGAACCATTTAAACCATGAGTGCCCCTCGCTTGGGAATTCTTTCGTTTCCTCGACTGGGCTAAACAGCAACATCAAATGATTCATAAGCAACATCTATCTCTCGCAGATTTCATACATCTACATTCCCACTTTCAAGTTTTCTCACTAGTGAGCTGGTGACAATTTAATGACGGGTCAGACCCAAACACATTCCAAAAATGCTGATTGTCAGTGATCACAGACCATCCCAGAATTTGTACTTTTGAATATTTCTCTCTCAAGCTTCAGGCACCAGTTTGCAGTGTTTTACTTTGAAAGTCCTTTTTAATTCTGGACTGTATCTTATTGCACCTGCAGCATGGGAATAGCTAAACTGCATCACTGACATACACACAGTCAGAATTAAATAAATGGTGTCTTTTTAAAGGCAAATTTATTGGAGTACTACAGTTAGGCTTAGCATCACTAGACGAGGGAAGGCGGCAGTGGAAATCAAAGTTTCCACGCCTGATTGCTATCAAGTGAGTCAAGTTCAAAAGCAAGTGTGGAAATGGGCTTGGTTACGATGCCTGCCACAGTTGAATATCCATGCTCAAAATGGAGGAAACTTACTTAGGTGAGGTGCCAGAGGATTCGGATATCCTTAATAAAAACAAAAAATGCTGGAAATACTCAGTAGGTCAGTGGAGAGAAACACAGCAAGTCAATGGACAGAAACAGAGTTAATCAGCATGAAAGGTCACCTTGACCTGAAACGTTAACTCTTTTTCTCGGAGTACCTGAGTATTTCCAGCATTTTTTGTTTTATTTCAGATTTCTAGCATCCACAGTATTTTGCTTTTGTATTCGGATATCCTTACCTCACCCTAGCGGTAAATCAGTACATTCAAGAGAAAATATGAGTAGAAAAGACAGGTGAACTTTTGTAACCTGTTTTGAGGAACTACTGAAACTGACTGAATTACCAACAAGAGGCAGTCATTAACCAGAGTAACGCTGACCATGTCATTTCAACTCCACATTTAAGTTTTTTTCTCAATGCTGGAGACAACACCACCTCCAAGTCACTTCACACAATTAGGTCCATCAGCGCTCAAAATATTCCATAAAATAGATGAGGAGTAGGTGGTAAATTAACAACAATGTTTCAGAGCAGCAGTAGAAAGTCCAGCTCGCAAGTAACGTAGAAATTATGGAATAGATTAGTCCAAGAGCATCCACTGTCACCATTCTAAAGGCACAAGATGAAACTGGAGTGAAATGGAGCTTGTAAAATACAGTGGCAGAATGGAATGAACATACACGCCATTTTTAAAATTCATTTATGGGATGTGGGCATTGCTGGCTAGGCCAGCATTTATTGCCCATCCCTAATTGCCCTTGAGAAGGTGGTGGTGAGCTGCCTTCTTGAGCCGCTGCAGTTCTTGTGGTGTAGGTCCACCCACAATGCGGTTAGGGAGGGAGTTCCAGGATTTTGGCCCAGCAACAGTGAAGGAACGGTGATATATTTCCAAGTCAGGATGGTGAGTGGCTTGGAGGGGAACTTCCAGGTGGTGGTATTCCCATGTGTCTGCTGCCCTTGTCTTTCTAGGTGGTACCATGTAGTACAGTATAGGGCTGATACTGTATAGGACAGAAATGAATCAACATCTAATTTGTAGTACACCAGTAAACAAAATGTATACCCAGTCAAGTATTCAAGAGAGTTTTGAAGAAATCATGAGGTGGACAGCCCAACAATTTGTATTTTTATGGTGCTTTTAAATGTCCTAAGACACCTCACTGAGGTACAGGAAAAATGGATGCCTAGCTAATGGGGGTAAGATTAAGAGGGCCAACTGCTTTAGTCAGATGTGAGTTTAAAAAGGAGGGCCTGCAAAAGAGGAGAGAATGGGGTAGAGGAAGGGAAAGGGATCCCACAGTTTGGGGCTAAATGCATGGCTGCCAATGCATGGGTGAAAGGGATGAGGGAGATGCGTGGGCGATCAAGAGTCAGAGGCATCGAGAGTTTGAAGGGTATGAGGGAGGGGCTGGAGGCGGTTACAAAGATGAAGAGTAAACAGTAAGTATAAATACTTGAAGGTTCCAGCTTCAATCCTTGGCCTGTGTTGAGTAACTGATCTCAGTCTAGCTGGTAATAGGAGCACACGAATAGGAGTAGCGAGTCAAGGCCACTGCCTGCACATGAATTTGTGCTGGATGTGGTAGGAATGGACTGTCACTGCTAAAAAAACCTCATACACAGATGAATAATGGTTACCTAGTCAAGGTATTGGAGGGTGACTGCTTCCTCTTAGCAGCAATCAACATAATGGAGGGGGGGGGGTGGGGGGTCGTCAGGGAGAGAGACACAAAAAGTTCAATGATTACACAGAGGGCACAGTCAGGAACAGTAACAAAGTCTTGACTGCACAAGAATGTACCAGTTGGAACCCACTGTAGATTCATACAACAGACACCAGCTCTTGCAGCAAATAACAAATGTGATTATAGGGCAGGGACCCAGAGTAGGCTTTGGGGCATTTGCTCCACATGGGGTCTTGGGGGTGGGGAGGGAGGGGGAGGGGGAGGGAGCATCATGTCATGAAAGTATAATAATTCTCATAATATTGTGATTCATTGTAGAAGTAGGCTAATAGTGGGGTTTGGATGGTTTCTCTGTGTGTGGGGATTTAATTGAATTGGAGACAACTGGTCTGGAGGCTTTGATTCATCAAAAGAAGCTAGGTTCAAAATGCTAAATACATAAACATGGCTTAAGTCTTCGAATGTAAGGTAAGGTGAATTTGCATTTTACATAAATCAGGGCAGTTTGATTTTCAAAGGGATGGTAGGATGTTACACCTAGCCAGAGGAGATAGGCCAAGCAGTGTATTTACTTTTCTCCAAAGTTATTGACAATATTAGCACCATGAAAAGATTTATATTATGAGAAAAGTAAAGTTCCAAAGACACATGGGAACAATGGAATTTACATTAAAAGGGAGAAACATGTATAAAGGAGAATGAGGCTGTGTGTCAGGGAAGACATTGTAAGGTCTAACAGAAGTGTGAGAAGCCTCCAGTATTTGTGCATTAGGCCTGCTGTCTACAGCAACTGAAGCTGGGGAAAGCCACTTTGAATTCTACCGTCCAGGGTATTGTATTGACTTACCTGGATCTATTTAAAATCTTGTTTTAAACTGTTGCCTTAACGAGGGTGTAACTGAAAGCCAGATTAATTAGGGGTTTTAGGAGTTATTATAGCAGTAATTTGTAGACTTATGTACATGCCTGAAATCTTTTCTTTTCTTAATAAATGTTCAATTTAGTTTTCTAAAAAAACTCTCTGAAGTCTTCATGGACTTATTACTTATGAATTCAGGGCATGCATCTCGAAATAAATACAAATTGCAAAACCGTTGTGATAGCGGGATCAAGTTTTCCTCGTGGACTTGGTCCACTTGGCACACATCATCTGCCACGTCATAACAATCACTTCAGCACCCAATCCTCGTGTATTGCACTGAGCAAGACTAACACATTCAACTTACACCTCCCCAACAGAAAGGGCAGTGCACCAAAATGCTCAGCTATTACAATATATATTATACCTATCCTCGAGCAACATCCATACAATATGCAGTTGTGGTCACTAGACAGTGATCGAGAGCAAGAACCTGTAAAGGCCGATTCTCACACAGGCAGGTCTCTTTTTAAATCTATTCTCCCAACTGCTCTCTCATCCACCATTAAGACCCTATTCTAAAATAAAACTTTCAACTGATGCAGTTCTTTAAAAAAAAAGCTTCAAAATACCTTTGTGACTCCTCGTAAAAAATCACACCCTAAATTCAGTCTCTTGGTTAAAATTTCCCAAACAGCAACAACTGATTTATATAAGTAATAATTTATAAAGTGTCTTTAACATAATAAAACACCCCAAGATGCTTTACAGGAGTACCCTAGACATTTGACACCAAGCCACATAAGGAAATAGTAGGACAAGTTATCAAAAGCTTGGTCAAAGATTTTAAGGATCATCTTATGAGGAGGAAAGAGATAGAGAGGCTTAGGGAGGGATATTCAGAGCTGAGGTTCCAGGCAACTGAAGGCATGGCCACCAATGGTGGAGCGATTAAAATCGGGAATGTTCGAGAAGCCAGAACTGGAGGAGTGCAGAGATCTGAGAGTTGTATGGTTGGAGGAGGTTAGAGATAGGAAGGTGCATGGCCATGGGGAGGTTTTTCTCTCTTGTGAGATGTGGGCATCACTGGCAGGGCCAGCATTTGTTGCCCATGCCCAATTGTCTTTGAACTGAGTGGCTTAATAGGCCATTTCAGAGGTCAGTTTAAGTCAGCCACATTACTGTGGGTCTGGATCACATGTAGGTCAGGACGGCAGATTTCCTTCCCTAAAGGGCATTAGTGAACCAGATTGTTTTTTTACGAAAATCGATAGTTAGCTTCATGGTCACCATTACTGAGATTAGCTTTCAATCCCAGTTTTTGTAGTTTAATTTAAATTCCATTAGCTGCTGTGGTGGGATTTGAATCCGTGTCTCCAGAGCATTAGCCTGGGCCTCTAGATTATTAGTCCAGTAACATTGCCACTGTCTCCCCTTAATTTTAACACAAGGATGAAAATTTTGAAATTGCAATGCTGCCAGGCCAGGAATCAATGTGAGTCAGCAAGCACAAGGGTGTTAGGTGAATGGGACTTGGTGTGAGTTAGAACACAGTAAAAGAAAGACACAAAAGAGCTCCATTTGAAACTATATTAACAAATCCCAAAACAGTGTCTTCAGTAATTTATCTGAACCACTGCACTGTACTGATTCAGTATGGCAAGCAATGCACCCAAACCTTGGTTAAACCACATAAGAGTATGCTGCACATTTCTGGTCTCCATAATTACACAGAGAATGCAGAGGCACTGAAGAAGGTGAAAAAACAAGATTTACAAGGATGATACCAGAACTGAAAGATTGGAACTATCAGAAAATCTGACTAGACTGTGGCTATTTTCTCACGAATAGAGAAGGCTGAGGGGGCGACCTAATAGAGGACTTGCAAAATTATGAATGGGTTTGATGGACTAGATATAGAGAAGATGTTGCCACTTGATAGGGGATTCCTAAACTAGAGGCATAAAAATAAGACAGTAACCAATAAATACAATAGGGAATTCAGGAAAAATTTCTTTATCCTGGTGATGAGAACTCTCACTACCACAGGGAGCAGTGGAGGCAAAAAGGACATACATTTAAGAGGAAGCTCGATAAGCACAAGGGAGAAAAGAATAGGATATGCTGACAGGATGAGATGGAGTAGGGTAGGAGGCTGGTATGGAGTATAAACACCAGTGTAGACCTGCTGGGTTAAATGGCCTGTTTCTGTGCGGTCATGTCCATGTAATCTAAACCCCACAGATTGGAGGACCCACTGAACACAATTACCTGATCAGAACTCTTGAAAGTGCAAGTGTGATACACTACCTCTCAGTGTGTCAGGACTTTCCATTATAAACACACCCAAAGAGTCAATCTCAATTCCATTGTACAATATATCTACCAAGTCACTTTTTTTTTAAACAGAAGAAATATTAATACTTCTCCACCTTCAGCAACTCATGAACTTCATCCTCATTCTGGAGGATAAATCAGAGCTCGGGTTAATGTTTGCTTGAAATGCATTCTTTCATTAGTAGGGTAATCAAGTAGATCAACATGCTGTAACATAAAGTGCTTTAAGACTTGCTCTTTTTACATTAGTCCAAAGACAGCAATGCTTGTGTACAGCCATTTAGACTTGTTGACTCCGCTGCTTTTTGAAGGTCTTGTTCTCTGAAGTAAAACTCCATTCTAATGAGAGGTCGCCAGCGTGAAAAGTTAACTCTTTCTCCCTCCACAGATGCTACACTACTTGCTGACCATTCCAGGGTTTTTTGTTTTTACTTTGGGTTTCCAGCATCCGCAGTATTTTGCTCTCGAGCTCTGAACACTCAGCCACTGTTTTAGGGCTGGTTCTCTCCAAGTAAATCAACGCCAGTGCGTCAGTAAATCCCCATCCGCAGCTACAATGCTGCAGGGACATTTACAAGCCGCAAAAACCTTGAGGGAGTCTATACATGTAGCAAAATTTCCATAATTCATAGGTTGCACAGCAGGCAGGAGTGACTGAATGTATGAACAGGGAAGCATCATTACACTCTAGGGGGGACACTGTGTTACCAGGTTAAAAATAAACTGCAGCACATTTTAAATTCAACAGAAACTGAAACAATCAAGTCTGCCAAAGTGACGCATTTCATACAGATCACAGATTGGTACTTAAACTAGGTGAGGCGGAGAGTGAAGGTGGTTGAATATATAATCATAAAAAAGGGAGTTCCTAATGAACCATTTAGTCAGTGAGCTTCACAGATGAGAAAATCCCAGGCTCCATCACCTGTTTACAATAGGTTATCTCAGCTCTGCAGGATAGTAGTAAAGGGTCATACTAAAGAACTGCAGAGTTTGAGAAGGTGAAAAAAATCAAAGGTTTTCTACCTTCAGATCCCCTCAAACACACACTCCTTTCACATGCCAACCAAAAGCTGAAAGTGTGCACTTACATACACTGGATTCAGAATGCGCTTTGATGCCTTCTACAGTCGAATAGTTTTTAGCATTTACCGTCACTCTGGCTCAGTATCACACCAAGACATAGATGGAAATGTGGCCAGGATGAAGTGAGGGAGATTAAGGTCGGAAATATTAAAGTAGAAACACACAGGCAGGATTCTTGGAGACCAATACAAGTCAAATGGGAATCATCAGGTAAGAGATAGAAACTTAAATTTACTGTGAGCTAAGTAATTCATTAATACACAAATAGGCCAATGGCAGAAAAATGTTTTAAAAGATGAGAGGTTTTGATAGGGTAACTAGAGAAAGACTAAGGATAAATAGAAAAAAAACTATTCCTTCTGGAAAATAGGTCAATTAAAAAGATTTCAATTATTCAAAATCATTGGCAAAAGATCTAGAGGGGAGGTGAGGAGAACTTTTTTTCAAGCTCAGAGTTGTCACAATCTAGAATGCTGAAAAGGTAGTGGAAGCTGATTCCATAAATGATTTTAAAATGGAGTTGAATGGGTACTTGAGGGTCACCAACAAAAAGCCAGGATATGGCACTAAGTACAACTGTTCTTTCAAAGAGCCAGCACAAGCACAATCAGCCAAACGATGGCATTCTGTGCCGTACGTTTCTGTGATTCTACAAAGATTATGAAAGTGAACAAGGCGGCAGATTGGTCATTTATAAAAGCCCCTAAGATGATTACACAGCATAAGATGAAAACTGGAAAAACAGGGGCATTGAGAAGAATAGTCTAAATAGTGCTACGGAAACTCTTACATCCATCTGATAGAGAGAGAAGGTTTAAAGTCTCATCTGAAGGACAACCTCAGTTAACAATAACTGTGTTCAACCCAAACCGTCTGACTCAGAGGTGAGAGTGCTGTCCACTAAGCCGCAGCTGACACCAGTCTGTGACACAGAAGTGATGCTTCAGGAAATTAGTTGCCAGTACATCAGCACTTTTAGTGCAGGTGCCCAAATCAGTGAGAATATGAAACATATCCAACTGAGGCTTGGTTCATTTGAGTAATTCAAATGAGTCAAGACGAGGTCTGTTATTCCATCAATATCTAACTATTTCACTCGAATGGTTACTGTTCCCCAGCTTCTTCCTTACAGAAGGTCACTGAGGTGGAGGCTGGTGATTCCCTCCAGCTCAGTCAGTGGCTTAAGGCTCAATGGGAAACAGCCCAGAAAATCATTTATTCACAGAGGCTGAGCTGCCAGGAACGGTTTAAAATCTAATCCCTGTGTCTGGCCTTCTGCCAGTAACTATCCAGCAACACCCTCTACCCCTCTGTCACACTGTCGGAGGCTGTCTTTCGGATGAGATGTTAAACAGAGGCCCTGTCTGCTCTCTCAGGTAGTTGCAAAAGATCACATGCCACTATTCTGAAGAACAGGATTTGTTCTCCCTGATGCCCTGGCCAAGATTTATCCCTCAACTAACACAAACACAGTTAATCTGGTCACTGTCGCAGCGCTGTTTGTGGGAGCCACATCTGATATAATACAACTAATGTCCCCTCTAAGCTGCATAACTGTGCAACAACCAGAAGGTTCCTGCACAGGCTGCGCACATGTTAGCCCCTTTAAGTTACTGGGCATACGTGGTCATGCAAAACAATTGTACAAAAATTTTTTAAAATGCACATTTAAACCACCTGCTTACTATAAAAATAAAATTACAGGGTATGTTTGATTACAGCAGTAGCTGCATCGCAAAAGTGCTTCATTAGCTGTGAAGTGCTTTGAGACATCCTGTGGTTGTGAAAGGCGCTATAGAAATGCAAATCAATCTTTCGTTCTTTATAGAACAAAGAAAAATATTATAGTACAAGAAAATGTCAGACATCACACCACCCAGGAGAGTTATTACTATCAGGATGGGGTCGAATTTAATATAATATAAAAACAAAAAAATGCTGGAAATACTCAGCAGGTCAGGCAGAGAATCAGAGTTAATGTTTCAGTTCGAAATGAGCTTTCATCATTTTTCTGATGAAATATCATCTTGACCTGAAACATTAACTCTGATTCTCGCCACAGATACTGCCCGGCCTGCTGAGTATTTCCAGCATTTTTTGTTTTTGTTTCAGATCTCCAGCGTCCACAGTATTTTGCTTTTGTAATGGGGAATTTAATTTTCCCCTCTGTTATGTTGGCAAATATTGCAACCAATTTGACCACAGGAAGGCCCCACAAGCAGAAATTGAGATCAATTAGTGCTTGATGAATTTTGGGAATCAATGGGGAATTGATTGGGGAATCAATACTGACCAAAAGGAGTTATTCTATTTTGTGGAAAGAAATTTCACGGTGAAGGGGCTGTACTTTCAACAAGCTCCACCTATTGGGTAATCTTTGTGGCAATATTTTCATGTGTCAGGCTGATCTTTGAGAAGATTACTTACCACAAAAATAGCTTGCTTCGTAGTAAGTCAGGAAGTAGTGGTTAGGTGGGAACAAGCTTGGGTTTTTAAAAAGATTGCAGGAGGGACGGAAGACTGGGGCAGACAAGGAATTGAACTGTTCTTAAATTCAAAGAGCAGGCAAGTCAGAGTTGGAGACAACGCCAAGGGCCTTGGTTTCAAGGCAATGATCTTGGGAGCAGGAGTATTATATTGGATGGTATATCTGGAGGGACAGGAGGATTGTCCAGAGCATTACCATGATTATCCCAATTAGAAAAAAATTAAATACTGTGTATTTATATTACATCTCTAAACACAATCCTAGGAAAAGCACAAATTTGTAGCATTTCTAAGAATTATTACACACTTGTTTCTCTCTGATTTTCCCTGTTACTCCTTATTGCTCACCAACTCCTGGCTTCCTTTCCACTCAATCCATCTCACACAATTTCTCCCATTGCTACCTTTATATGACTGACTCTGCCTCCATATGCCTTGCACCTTTTCTCTCGGCGCTTTTCACTGCAGACATTTTTCCCTTCCTCAGTGTTTGTCTTTAACCAAGAAACAGCCAGCTGAGGCACAAGGCTGGCAGCAGAGACCAAATTTTATAATGACAGAACACTACACTAATGAGAGGTTTCAATGGTGAGCGAAAACAACATCTAGGCAGCGGACAAGAGCTCCAATCAGTGGCTACTATTAAAAAGACAAATAATTGCCAAAGATGTTTAAAACAGAGTGGTGATGACAGGGTTGGTCTTGGGTGCGTTCCCTTCCACTCTCTTATAGCTTGGTAAAACTCACTAGGTGGGCTTTCCCAATAAACAGCCACTTTGGTGGGGTACTGAAGATTGAGTACAGCCAATAAAATTTAACCCTGCACAAATCAATGCCCTCAAGAGAAAGAGCCAAAAAAGGCGGAAGAGAAAGTAATTAGTTCTGTGGAAAATACACCCAATACAAGGCACCCAATCCAGCTTTTGAAAAGCTCAATGTGATGAGGAAAATAGAGACACGGTGTGTGTGTGTGTGTGTGTGTGTGTGTGACAGAGTAAGTGTAAATGAATGCAAGTGGGCTTGTGAATGTGGAGTGTGCATCTGTGCAGAGAGACCACGTCCCTGTGGAATTCTATCACAATGCCTCAACTGCTGATGAGTTTAAAGGGTTCGGTGAGCTCATATTTCATCAGCTCCTTCCACATACACAAGGTCCTCATCCACAGGGAAAAAATCACCCAGCAGTTTCCCCCTTTAAAACTCTTTAACATGTTATGTAAACTCCTCACATCTCCAGCACAAGAAAGAAGAAAAAAAAACACAATCAAAACTGGCAGAGGATTTATTTCCTGCTCTTGCTGGGTAATGAAGGTGCAGGGCTCTCTCTTTATGCCAGCAAGCTTTTGCTGGGCCTCACTCGGCATTTTTCACAGCCATGCTGTGTTTAATCGGTGACTCATTAACAGATAGTTCTCCGGCATTCTCCAAAAAAAACAACAAAACAGGATTAGAGGCTCAACTTTCGGTAAAGGGCAGGCACTTAACTTACCGCACAAACTCGCTAATTCCTTCAGAAATTGACCAGCTTTTGTCTTCACGGCGGCAGGAATTTTGGACACTTTGTAAGGCAGAATCATTTCCTCATTATTCCTTTCAGCCTCCCAGATAAAGAGGTCAATGTTTTCCCTATAGTCACAGGGATTATGTTACACCAGTTTCGTTGGTCCGGTCCTTTAACCACTCAAAACAAGTTTCATGACGTTTGCCAAAACATAAGCTACGCCCCTTCATCCAGCACAAAACCGCAGGAGTGGAGTTTCACACAGCTCTGAATCTCTTAACAATAACTCAGTGCCCGAGCTGGATTCTGCTTCACTCCCAGGCAGGCTCTGCTAAAACTAATCCTTTCATTCTTCGGTCACCCAGAGCCCAGCACAAGTGACCCTAGGAGTGTTATGGGAATTGACGACAGCAGAGACAGCCTTCACACAAAGCAACAAGAGGAATCCAGGAGCTGCAGATTAATGAGGAGGCGTCCATCTCCAAAAAAAAAACTGTCCTGTTTGATTTCTTAAATTAGTCCAGAATCGTGCTCCTTCCTGTGCAATGACTAGAAAGTTCAGTAGCTGACGGCCACATGCTTCTCTCCCTATAATCAGCATGGGCTTAGCTAAACTGTGCAAAGAGAGTGGGGCGGAAAGATCTGTATTTTTACAATTACATCTCTCAAAGGCCAAGTGTTCTCTGTATGATGGATTTATTTTAAAGTGCTGTGACTGCCATCAGCCTGGCAAAGATGCCAGCCATTCTGTGCATAGCAAGCTCCCACAAGCACCATTGAGATACATGACTGGTTAGATTTTTTGGCAGTAGTGCGCAGTACCATATTGGAGAGAGCTTTTCAAATACTGCCGTGGATCTTTACCATTACTGATATTATACCATGTACAAAATATAGAAACAAACCATTCAGTCCATGCAGTGTTTATGCTCCACAGCAGCCTTCTAACATCCCACTTCATCTAACCCAATTAGCATATCCTTCTATTCCTTTCTCCCTCACGTGATGTACTTTTCTAATTACTTCTATGCTATTCACCTCAACTACTTCATATGCTAGTGAGTTCCACATTCAATCACTCTCTGGGTAAAACATTTTCTCCTGAATTCTTTATTGGGTTTATTATCTTGTACTTTTCATCCCCAGTTTTAGAATCTTCTGGCCTCTCAAGTGGACTTGAAAGATCCCATTGCATTATTCCGAAGAGCAGGGGAGCTCTGCATCGTTTTCTGGACAATGTTTATCTCTCAATGAACATAACCATCATTTGTGGGAGCTTGGTATATGCAAGTTGGCTGCTGAGTTTCCTACATTACAAGAGTGACTACACTTCAAAAAGTACTTTACTGTCTATAAAGTGCTTTGGGGCATCCTAAGGTCAAGACAGACATTCTATAAATGCAAATTCAGTAGGCACAGCATAAAAGTGCCCCTGGACTCATTGGCAATCTCATTCGGGATGGCTGGTATGGACAAAATGTCTTGAGATCAGGACTGGCACATGTCGAGGCAGAGTGGAAGTCTTACTCAGTACCTGTTGTATTATAACATCACTGAATGCCTGATGCTGACAATGGGTACCTCAAATGGGAGAATGAAAACAAAATTCCAACTGAACCAGCAGATCAAGCAGGCGGGAGGTGCAATGGAGGACAGCTTTGAGAATGTGAAGTTTCAGTCTCCAGTATCATCTTGGCTCAGTCTTCTCGTGTTGCGTTACCAAACTTTAAATAACCACTGGAGAACAGGTCATTAAATCTCATGAAACAAAAAAAAGTGACATCTACAGATCTCATAAATCTGACCCATGCATGCGGAACATGAGAGCACACAATTAACCTGCAGTCTGTACCACTGTCTCCAAGATTACGTTATTATTTGCCTGACAACAGAGTTGTGCATTGGCAGCATAAATATTATTTTGCCTGACAGCAAGCTGGTATTCTGGTGGAAAATGCACCAAACAGATGGGAATGGGTTTAGAAGCCCACTGCTGAGGGTTAAAGAGAGCAGTGACCTCACTTTTTTTCTTCATTGATACAGCACACTGCAGAAGAATCAGTTTTCAGCTGAGAATGGGCTATAGGGGTAGTGGGTGGAAGAATTAAGGTATGGTGGACTTTACTATTTGCTTAGGATCCCCCTCTCCCTCCCAACGGTGTTGACTTTTATCCAGCTCCACTTGTTCAGACTTTCTGCAGCTTTAACCAGTGGCCATTTGTCATGTCTACACACAAGCGAGGATTGTCAGGCCATTTATCCAAAGCGGTGGTGGGGGCTAGTGGACAATACAGCCAAACTTGATCTCTCACTGATCCACATCCTTGAAATCAGCAGCAGAAACCCTGGCTGATTGTCCTCTTGCTCAGCAGAGGCCAATTGTAGTGTCCTTATTAGCAGTCAGCCTGAGGGTATAACACAGACCTAAGGGTTTTAATGGCTTGGTTTCACAATGTAGATTGCTGGAGTCACATGAATAGTTACAATGCATGTCTGATTATTTACTCGTTACCACTAGCAAAAAATGGCACAATCATTTCAATAGGGAGTTTATGTTTAAACACAACTGGAACTGGCAGGAACTAAAAGAATACAGACAGCAACTAAATTACACATTACTAAAAAAAAGCATTTTAAGATGTAAGCTACTTTCAAATGGAACATGGAATCCAATAAACAAGCATTCATATGCCAGTTTGACATTTATATTTCTAAATATAACTCTTATTCTGGTGGCAAGAGTTCCAGAGCTACTGGATTAAGGGAGGTGAATTTAGCAGTTTAATCACTAGGAGTTGGCTCACGAGTTTTGGTATCCTGAAATTAAAACTGCCCTGATACTAGAAGTAACTTCAATTTCTTCAACAAGTGGATGACCCTTCCGTCCAAAGGCTACGCTTCTTAAGCTCACTTTTTAGAGAAGCTGCAACTGTGGGGGTGGTGGGATTGAAACACAACGCTAAATCACAGGAGAGCACTTTCAATAACTCACCAAAACACAGAAGTACTTCAGCGCTTTTACTGGGATTTCAGTACAGCAGAAGTTTTACATTGTGTTTTAACATACTATGTACCTTCTTGTAAAGCATCCATATATAAATTCATATGACCTATTTTGCCCCTTCAGACATAGGTTGTGTCTGAAGAGAGTATTTTGAACCGTATAACACTAGGGACAAGTATTGGTGTTTTCACATATGTCAATGATGGCAGTTGCTTGACTATTGCATATTAAAACACACCATCATGAAAAGTTTTGATAAGAGCAAATAATGAGAAGCTGTTTCTAGTGGAAGACAGGTTGGTAACCAGAGGGCACAGGTTTGCAAAGTTGGCAAAAGAACCGGAGGAAGATGGGTGAAAAGAATT
This sequence comes from Cetorhinus maximus, assembly GCF_964194155.1. NCBI lineage: Eukaryota > Metazoa > Chordata > Chondrichthyes > Lamniformes > Cetorhinidae > Cetorhinus > Cetorhinus maximus. The sequence goes on along the minus strand of NC_135910.1, from coordinate 17,360,252 downwards.
ACACAGAGAGTGGTTATAATCTAGAATGCACTACCTGAAGGGGTGTTGGAAACAGATTCAACAGTCACGTTCAAAAGCGAATTGGACAAACATTTGAAGGGGAAAATTTTACATTGCTATGAGGAAACAGCAGAGGACTAACTGGGTAGGTTTTTCAAAGCGCTGGAACAGACATGATGCACCAAATGGCCTCCTTCTGTGCTGTACTGTTCTATGATTCTATGCACACTAATTAAATTTTCCTATGGAATACTGGCATTGTTGCGCTAAATAAGTTTGTGATAAAACTGGTCCTCCACATCATCCCCAATTGCAAGTGCCTTGCATGTCACAGCATCACTCCAGGGATCTCCCCTCCCACACAAGAGCAACTCTCCAAAGGCTCCCGTTATTCAGTCTGCCCCGTGGCACTCCTCTGTGTTTACATATTGCTGCTGTTCATTGTCCAACTACAGTGGCTAGATTTATTTTTGCACAAGAGCTTCTCTTGTCTCTCTGCCAGTTGCTAATATTAGATTTATGGAGCAAAATACATTTTAGTTTGGCTAACAAGCTGAGAAAAAAATGATCTTACAGTGATGAATTTCAAAACAGAGCGATTTTTTTTTTTGCCTAGCAAAATTTACAAGTGGTTGCGGGGGAAAAATCCCAGCCTTGTGCCAGTTTCATAAATCATGTTCAATTTGAGATTAACTCCCACTTATTGCAAGTGCACTTCATTCATAGAATATCTCTCAAAAAAAACTTTACTGACAGCACGAGGGAATGAAGAAAAGGTAGAATTATTCCTCCAGGTGCCTCAATTAAAGTGCTCATTAATCAGTGTTGAACTGTGCAATGCAAGTAGATTGCCAGAACAGTTATCCTCCAATTAGTGCTTTGCTCAGACTGGAGTTTCCAAATACTTTAGACTCTGCCATCTAAAGGAGAAGGCTACTTTGAAGAGGAGGAGAATTACGGTAAATTTAAAAAGATTTTTCCGAAGTGAAATATTCTTGGACACACAAGTACAGAGTTGTAAAGGCCAATCAGCCAATTAAGTCTGTCCACCCTTGTACACAAAATCACACCATCACAGAAAAGCAGTGCACTATATTGTAGCGTTTTTCACATCCTTAGGATGTCCCAAAGTGCTTCACAAAGGAGGAACTCTATTTTTTGAAGTGTAGTCACATAGTAATCGCGCAAGTGTGGCAGCTAATTCTATACAGCAAAAGGCCAGAAACAGCAATGAAGTAAATGACCAGTTAATCCGTTTTGGAGGCTGAGAGATCAATGCTGATCCAGAGCACCCGGAGAAATTGTCCTGCTCTTCTTCAAATAGCGCTACGAGATCTTATACTTCAACGGCAGTCGGTTTAACATCTCATCTCACTAGGAAAGTATTCCATCTTCCACCCACTTCCCTTCCCCCCACAGCTTGTCATTCTCCTTGAAGTGCTTGTTAAACCCAGCTGAAGCACTGGATGTCAAGCATACAACTGATAATGCCAGCCAGTTCCAGCTGGTTCAGGAAACTAAGATTAAAATTAGCAGCGCTCTTCTCATGCTCTTCCTGGAGCTCCGTGGGGCTCCTCTCATTGCTACACTTCAAACAGAATGCATCAACCAGAGGGGCTTCATGCAACGGACAGTGCCGTAGTCTTGACTGTCTTGCAGTGGATGCATTGTGCATTTAATCAAGTAACGTCAAGCACTGTGCATTGAGAAAGATATCAGCAATAGTATTGCAGACTCGAAACGTTAACTGTGTTCCTCTCCGCAGATGCAGTCAGACCTGCTGAGTTTTTCCAGCTATTTTTGTTTCAGATTTCCAGCATCCGCAGTATTTTACTTTTATAATAGTATTACAGGAGTTATCACAGTCATATTGTTGTTATCACAGTCATGTTGCTCTGCCAAGTGGACACTAGAAAACCACAAATATATGTTGAATATTTCTCCTTGTATTTGTGGGGCACACTTAACATATTTCAGAAACGAGTAATGAAAGAAAGAAGAATGCATTATTATACATTATTCGTTGTTTTTCAGAAACATCCCAAATCAATTAACATGGGGGGGGGGGGGGGTCTAAAATTATAAATACAATAGTCACTAATAAACATAAAAGCAATTCAGGAGAATCACCAAAAAGTAGAATTCGCCACCACATGGAATTGTTGAGACACATAGCATAGGCTCATTTAAGGGAAAGCTAGATAACTGCGTGAGGGAGATAGGGATCGAGAAATATGTTGAGGTTCTTTGAGCATAAATATCAGCACAAACCAATTGGGCCAAATGGCCTGTAAAATTCGATGTAACTCTACAAACCGCTCACAAAGTTTTCGAAGGAAGAAAGTTTGAATGACAAAAGAGGTTACAGTATCATTATGCAATGGTGCACATGCTGCTTAAGACCAATTAAAGTGTCAACTTGTAAGGAAGGAAGCCAGTGAGCAATACTATATAAAACTATCTTCACAGGGTGCCAATGTCTGCTTACTGAACCACACAACAGTTAAAGCAAAAAAAACAATAATCTTACTCACTGCACCCACACTTATTCCTGCGGCTTTTAGATACAATCCAGTCTTAAGTGAATAGGATAGAATTTAAAAATCAACAAATGCCTAGGCACCAGAAACAACAATGGCAATCTCAGCCCTGTCGACCCTGCAAAGTCCTCCTTACTAACATCTGGGGGCTAGTACCAAAATTGGGAGAGCTGTCTCACAGACTAGTCAAGCAACAGCCTGACATAGTCATATTCACAGAATCATAACTCTCAGATAATGTCCCAGACATCACCATCACTGGTTATGTCCTGACCCACTGGCAGAACAGACCCACCAGAGGTTGCAGCACAGTGGTATAAAGTCAGCATGATGAATCAGTGCTCCTCTGTTGAACATCATTTGGAGGAAGCACCGAAGGTGGCAAGGGCATAGAATGTACTCTGGGTGGGGACTTCAATGTCCATCACCAACAGTGGCTCAGTAGCACCACTACTGACCAAAACAAAAACAGAATTACCTGGAAAAACTCAGCAGGTCTGGCAGCATCGGTGGAGAAGAAAAGCTTTTAGCTTTTTGTTTTTACCACTACTGACCAAGCTGGCTGAGTCCTAAATGAGATAGCTGCTAGACTGGGGCTGCGGCAGGTGATGACGAAACCAACAAGAGAGAAAAACATACTTGACCTCATCCTCACCAACCTGACTGCCGCAAATGCATCTGTCCATGACAGTATCAGTAGGAGTGACTAATAAGTCTTTGTGGAGACGAAGTCCCATCTTCACATTGAGGATACCCTCTATTATGTTGTGTGGTGCTAAATGGGACAGATTTCGAGCAGATGTAGCAACTCAAGGCTGGGCAACTATGAGGCGCTGTGGGCCATCAGCAGCAGCAGAGTTGTACTCAACCACAACCTGTAACCTCAAGGCCCAACATATACCCAACTCAACCATTACCATCAAGCCAGGGGATCAACCCTGATTCAATGAGGAGTGCTGGAGGGCATGCCAGGAGCAGCACCAGGCATACCTAAAAATGAGGTGTCAATCTGGCGAAGCTACAATACAGGATTACTTGCGTGCCAAGGGGCATAAGCAGCAAGCGATAGACAGAGCTAAGCGATTCCATGACCAACGGATCAGATCCAAGCTCTGCAGTCCTGTGACATCCAGTTATGAATAGTGGGGGGTAATTAAACAACTCAATGGAGGAGAAGACTCCACAAATATCCCCATCCTCAATGATGGAGGACCCTAGCATGCCAGTGCAAGGGATAAGGCTGAAACATTTGCAATAATCTTCAGTCAGAAGTGCCAAGTGGATGATTCATCTCAGCCTCCTCCAGCAGTTCCCAGCATCACAGGTGCCAGTCTCCAGCAAACTTGATTCACTTCAAGTGATATGAAGAAACGGCTGAAGGCACTGGATACTGCAAAGGCTATGGGCCCTGACAATATTCCGGCAATAGTGCTGAAGACTTGTGTTCCAGAACTTGCCATGCCCCAAGCCAAGCTGTTCCAGTACAGCTACAACACTGGCATCTACTCAGCAATGTTTAAAGTTGCCCAGGTGGGTCCTGTACACAAAAAGTGGGCCAAATTCAACCTGGCCAATTACCGCCCCATCAATCTACTCTTGATCATCAGTAAAGTGATGGAAAGAGTCATCAATAGTACGATCAAGTGGCACTTGCTTACCAAAACCTGCTCACTGATGCTCAGTTTGGGTTCTGCCAGGGCCACCCAGCTCCTGACTCATTACAGCCTTGGTTCAAACATGGACAAAAGGGCTGAACTCCCAAGGTGAGGTGAGAGTGACTCCCGCTTGACATCAAGGTAGCATTTGACCGAGTGTAGCATCAAGGAGCCCTGGCAAAACTGGAGTCAATGGGAATCAGGGAGAAAACTCCCTGCTGGTTGGAGTCACACCTAGCACAAAGGAAGATGTTTGTGGTTGTTGGAACTCAATCATTTCAGTTCTAGGACTTCACTGCAGGAGTTCCTCAGGGTAGTGTCCTAGGCCCAACCATCTTCAACTGCTTCGTCAATGACCTTCCTTCCAACATAAAGTCAGAAGTGGGGATGTTTTCAGATGATTGCACAATGTTCAGCACCATTCACCACTCCTCAGATACTGAAACAGTCCATGTCCAAATTCAGCAAGGCCTGGACAATATCCAGGCTTGGGCTAACAAGTGGCAAGTAACATTCGTGCCACACAAGTGTCAGGCAATGACCATCTCCAACAAGAGAGAATCTAACCATCGACCTTGACATTCAATAGCATGACCATTGCTGAATACCCCACTATCAACATCCTGGGGGATTACCATTGACCAGAAACGGAACTGGACCAGCCATATGAATACTGTGGCTACAAGAGCAGGTCAGAAGCTAGGGATCTTGTGGTAAGTAACTCATCACCTGACTCCCTAAAGCCTGTCCACCATCTACAAGGTACAAGTCAGGAGTGTGATGGAATATTCTCCACTTGCCTGGATGAGTGCAGCTCCAACAACACTGAAGAAGCTTAACACCATCCAGGACAAAGCAGCCCGCTTGATTGGCACCACATCCACAAATATTCACTCCCTGCACAACCAACGCACAGTAGCAGCAGTGTGTGTACCATCTAAGAGATGCACTGCAAGAATTCGCCAAGGCTCCTTCGACAGCACCTTCCAAACCCACAACCACTGCCATCTTGAAGGACAAGGGCAGCAGATAGATGGGAACACCACCACCTAGAAGATCCCCTCTAAGTCACTCACTATCCTGACTTGGAAACATATCGCCGTTCCTTTACTGTCACTGGGTTAAAATCCTGCAACTCCCTCCCTAACAGCAATGTGGACTGCAGCGGTTCAAGAAGGCAGCTCACCACCTCCTTCTCAAGGGCAACTAGGGATGGGCAATAAATGCTGGCCCAGCCAGCGCAGCCAACATCCCATGAGTAAATTAAAAAAACCTCCCTCCCTCACAGCACTGTGGATATACCTACACCACATGGATTGCAGCGGTTCAAGAAGGCAGCTCACCACCACCTTCTCAAGGACAATTAGGGATGGGCAATAAATGTTGGCCTAGCCAGCAATGCTCACATTACATGAATGAAAGAATTTTTTTAAAATGCAGGACATACAAATGTGGCTCTCTTTCACTATCTGTGCATGCACATAAAAGCTGATGGAGGGCAGAGGGAAAGGAGGAGAGGCTTAGGCTCGCAATACAAGGCTCACGCTCAGAGCTAATGCTCCCATATAGAACTACAGATATCAAGCATATACGCTTCTCTGGAGCATTTACCTACCTCAATACCCCAAACCAATTTACAGCAGCCTTACCTAGTAATTATCCTAACACACAAATTAAAAGGGAAAAAAAAGCTGGCAGCATGGATGGCCAGTGTGGTTTGATTCCAACGAGCCCTGTCAGAGACAGGACACAACCAATCTCTCATGATGGGCTGAGCAGAGAGCAGAATTAAATGTATGGGAGGCAGCTGCAGCTACATTCATAATTCGCACAATTCTTTTTAAATCCCTTCAGTTCAGTTTCTGCCCTGGTTATGGGACCAAGGTGACCTGATCAAGGTCTCTAATTATATGCTTGTTACATAGTTACATACAAACACACCAATTAGGAGGAGTAGGCCACTTGGCCACTCAAGCCTGCCCCACCATTCAATAAGATCATGGCTGATCTGGTTGCAACCTCAACTGCACATTTCCCACCCACTCCTGATAACCTTTCACCCCCTTGCTTGTCAAGAATCTATCTAGCTCTGCCTTAAAAATATTCAAAGGCTCTGCTTCCATTGTCTTTTGGAGGAAGAGAGTTCCAAAGACTTTTGACCCTCAGAGAAAAAATGTCTCATTTGTCTTAAATGAGCGACCCCTCATCTTTAAACAATGACCCCCTAGTTCTAGATTCTCCCACAAGGGAAAACACCCTCTCCAAATCCACCCTGTCAAGATTCCTCAGGATCTTAAAGGTTTCAATCAGGTCACCTCTTACTCTTCTAAACTCTAGCAGATACAAGCCTAGAACAAAAACAAAAATACCTGGAAAAACTCAGCAGGTCTGACAGCACCTGTGGAGAGGGATACAGTTGACATTTCAAGTCCGTAACAAGCCTAGTCTGTCCAACCTTTCCTCATAATACAACATGCCCATTCCTGGTATTAGTCTAGTAAGCCTTCTTTGAACTGATTCTAACACATTTACATCCTTCCATAAATAAGGAGACCAATCCCGTACACAGTACTTCAGATGTGGTCTCACCAGTGCCCTGTACAACTGAAGCATAACCTCCCTACTTTTGTAATCAATTCCCCCCGCAGTGAATGAAAACATTACTTGCTGTACCTTGTTAGGAACTAGAGATAGTTTAAGTAAGGTGTATTTGTATTCGTAGGTTTTAGGGACAAGTTTTGCTTTAAGGTTAATTTATATTTCTATATTTTTGTGTAATGGGAATCTGAGTTTTAGTTTCACTTAAAACTAATGCCTGCAACTGTGGGGGAGTTTGTTTGCATACCTGCATTCTAATGAGGTTTATGACTCAAAGTAGGGAAAACAGTGCTGTTGCCTAGCAACAGGGGGCCTTCAGAGACAGAACAGCAGTTTTAGTTCAGTTGGAAGCAGGTGCCAGGAGAAACTGGACACAGGGGACAGAAAATTGCAGAGAGCAGGTCCTAAAGGAAAAGGAGAAAGGTCCCAAGATGATGTTTAAATTAAGTAAAGGAACAAGGACAGGGATTGAAAACAGGTCCTGCTCAGTGAAGTTAAAGTAAGGAGAAAGCTGCAGGAAGCAGACTTAAAGCAAAATAGTCTTGCGAGAAGCCAAAAGATCCAAGGAGACAGCTGACGGTCTTAACTCTTTACTATGGACATGTGAAGTAATGGTACAAAAACAAAAATAGCTGGAAAAACTCAGCAGGTCTGACAGCATCTGCAGAGAGGAACACAGTTAACGTTTCCAGTCCGTATGACTCTTCATCAGAACTGTAGCCTCCTTACGTCTTCTTCACAACTTACTTTCCTACCTATCTTTGTGTCTTCAGCAAATTTAACAATCATACCTTTAGTCCCTTCATCCATGTCATTTATATAAATTGCAAAAAGTTGAGGCCCCAGCACTGATCCCTGTGGCACACCACTCGTTACATCCTGCCAACCAGAAAAAGACCCATTTACGCCAACTCTGTTCCCTATTAGCGAGCCAATCTATCCACACCAATATGTTACCCCCTACATCATGAGCTTTTGTTTTCTGCAATAATCTTTGATGTGGCACCTTATCAAATACCTTCTGGAAATCTAAGTACAGTACTTCCACCGGTTCCCCTTTATCCACAGCACATCTGACTCCTTCAAAGAATTCCAAAAAATTGGTTAAACATGATTTCCCTTTCACAAAGCCATGTTGACTCTGCTTGATTGCCTTGATTTTTTTCTAAGTGCCCTGCTATAACATCTTTAATAATAGCTTCTAACATTTTCCCTATGACAGATGTTAAGCTAACTGGCCTGTAGTTTCCTGTTTTCTTTCTCCCTCCCTTTTGAATAAAGGGGTTACATTTGCTATTTTCTAATCTAATGGAACCTTCCCCAAATCTAAGGAATTTTGAAAAAATAAAAGCAACGCATCAACTATCTCCCCAGCCACTTCTTTTAAGACTCTAGGATGAAGTCCATCAGGACCTGGGGATTTGTCAACCTGCAGCTCCAACAATTTGCTCAATATCACTTCCCTGGTGATTGTAATTTTCCTGAGTTCCTCTGTCCCTATCATTTCCTGATTTACAGCTATTTCTGGGATGTTACTTGTATCCTCTATCATGAAGACTAATGCAAAATACCTGTTCATCTGCCATCTCCTACTTTCCATTGTTAATTCCTATAGGAACAACACTCACTTTGTTAATTCTTTTCTTATTTAACAAACTATAGAAACTTTTACTATCCATCTTTATATTTCTAGCTAGCTTTCTCTCATACTCCAATTTTTCCCTCCTTATTAATCTTTTTATCATTCTTTGCTGTTCTTTATGTTCTGTTCAATCTTCGGACCTGCCACCCATCTTTGCGCAATTATTTGCTTTTTCTTTAAGTTTGATATTGTCTTTAACTTTTTTTTAGTTAACCATGGATGGTGGGTCCTCCCATTAGAGTTTTTCTTTCTCATTGGAATGCATGTATTGTGTATTCTGAAATATCCCTTTAAATGTCCGCCACCGCATCTCTATTGGCCTATCCCTTAGCCTCATTTGCCAGTTAATTTTAGCTAGCTCTGCTTTCATGCCCTCATAATTGCCCTTATTTAAGTTTAAAATACCAGTCTCGGACCCACTTGTCTCTCCCTAAAACAATGTAAAATTCAATCATACATGGAGTTACTTTGAGTATACAGCAGAAAAACAAGGGAGAATCTAACCATCTCCCCTTGACATTCAATGGCATTACCATTGTTGAATCCCCCGCTATCAACATCCTGGCGAGTTACCATTGAGCAGAAACTGAACTGGACCAGCTATATAAACACTGTGGCTACAAGAGCAGGTAAGAAGCTAGAAATTCTGTGGCGTGTAATTTACCTCCCGAATTCCCAAAGCCTGTCCACCATACACAAGGTACAAGTTAGGAATGTGATGGAATACTCTCCACTTGCCTGGATGAGTGCAGCTCCAACAACACTCAAGAAACTCAACACCATCCAGGATAAAGCAGCTCACCCATCACCTTTTTAAAAATTTACTCCCTCCACCGACGCACAGTAGCAGCAGTGTGTGTACCATCTACAAGATGCACTGCAGCAACTCACCAAGGCTCCTTCGACAGCACCTTCTAAACCCGCAACCTCTACCACCTAGACAGACAAGGGCAGCAGATGGATGGGAATTACCCCTCCAAGTCACACACCATCTTGACTTGAAACTATGTTGTCATTCCTTCAATGTTGCTGGGTCAAAAACTTGGAACTCCCTTCCTAACAACACTGGGCGTTCCTACAACTCATGGACTGCAGGGGTTCAAGAAGGCAGCACACCACCACCTTCTCAATTAGCGAAGGGCAATAAATGCTGGCCTAGCCAGTAACGCCCACATCCCATGAAAGAATTAAAGAAAAACAGGCCATTTGATCTAACTAGCCCAAGCCAGTGTTTATGCTCTACATGATCCCCCTGCTTCTCTTCATCTCACCCCATCAGCATATCCTTTTATTCCCTCTCCCTCTTGTAGCTAACTTTCCCTTAAATCTATGCCGATCACCTCAACTATTCTCAGGTCATCCCTCAGCCTTCTCTTTTCTAGAGATAAGAGCCCAAGCCTTCAATTTAACCTTTCAATATTTTTAAACTGAAATGTGTTATTGGTGTTCAGCTCACTCATCACGTGACTTGGTCATCCACTACCTCCTTCCCCAGCAAACAATGGAATTGTGTAACTCTGGTCCAACAGAGTTAGATGGATCCAAGCAGCAGCTTCCCCACATCATAATGGTCACATACTCCATCCTTATCCTTCTCTCCTCTGTGAAGCTATGTCTGGATATTATTCATTTTAAAAAGGTATTGATATAAATCCAGAAGATAATTACAAATGAGAAACCCATCTTAGCACATTCAGAATTCCAGAGGGTAGGAATAAATGATCAGCCTCTCTAACACAACCACAGGTATTGGGGAAGCAACAGTACACCAGAAACAGGAAAGGAGAGAATGGGGGCTTGGAAATGAGAATGCTTCATAGATAGTTGTGAACTTTATTCTAGTACAGCCCTATAAGTATAGGAATGTAGAGCACTCTGAATAAGCTGAAGTTTGGTTCCATTGCAGCACCTCTTGCCTTATTACAGGTCAACATTTCAGTGTAATACTGAGGCACTGCTGAATAGTCAGAGTGCCAACTTTCAGATGCAGCATTAAACCACATCTCAACCAGGTGGACACAAAAAAGTTCCATGGAACTTTGAGGATCAGAGTGCTCCCTTGGTTCCGTGGCCAACAGATAATTGGTCATTTATCATATTGCTGTTTGTGGGATCTTACACACATGGTTGGTGTGTTTGTCTACATCACTGACTACAGTTTGAAAGCAAGTAATTGACTGTGGAACACTTTGGGACATCCTGCGTATGTAAAAGGTGTTTTATATGAATGCAATCATGTTCTCTATCCAAAGTTCTAAACAGTACCACAGTCCAGCGCAATCCTGTCACTGCTCCATTTAATAAAGCAATTCAATAATAACCAACAACAATTTTGTGTGTTGTATGTGGCTTTTAATGTCCTGTGCAGCTTGCTAGGGGTACAAAGGAATTGAATCACAAGGTACTAAAATATGTTTGATTCACTTGGCATTTAGCCACACATCTAAAGTTGATCAGTGTGGGGGATATCACACCAAGCCTCAATGAACTGTGGAAGACATGGGTTTGATGGGCCAAATGGCCTTTTCTCACTTCAAGCTTTCTTGCATTTGCCTCCTAATGACTGTGCTAAAGCAAGGAATGCTTCACAGAAACAGCACACAAATTGGGCATAATATAAATTAGATGCTTTTACAGGAAGGTGGACAAAAACATTGGACACTGAGCAGCAGAGAGAAAGGGAAGAGAGGGGTGGGATGAGAATCATAACGATAATTGGAAGGGACAGTACTAGAGAATGGAGTACTAGAGAAAAAGGCAGTGGAACTGTCAGCGATGGTGAAACAGGCAATAAGTGGGGATGATGTATGGTCAGATGACAGAGTATGAGTGCAGTTAGAGGGAAGAGTGCTGGAGTAAACATTGGAAGATATATTTGAGGAGGATGGAAAGATCAAGGATGAAAAGAAGTGAATTCAAGCTATGGTTTAATTCACCACAAGGATGTTACTTATGCAATTACCAGTGCAGTGTGATTGGTTCGTGATGTTTTGCAACCATATCTTCATTTAAAAAACCCTAACTACACTTGAATGTCTATAACAAAACCCAGTTATCTTAAACATACATATCCAGATACCTTTTTTAAAAAAAAAGTTTTTTTTTTAAAAGGGCGATGCAAGTATAAATTTTCAGTTTCAACTGCAACACATACAGCAGTATACCAAACCATACTTTAAAAAATTGCCATGATTTAACTGTCTGTTTTTGCTTGTTTTTAAACAGTGAGCCAGTAACTCCAAGGTTAGTAAGTGGCTTAATTTTTAGTGGAACACTTGTAATAAGCACAGTACAGATGCCTCCCATTTTAAACAAACATTCCTCCATCTCGGAGGACAGGGGCAGATCTCTGCCGACTCTGCAACAACTACGGTTCAACCCTAGTGTTGTTAAAAGCATAGTGTACACAACTGATTTGATGCAGTTCTGAATGTTTTAAATGGTAATGATTTCAATAGCGCTTACTGGTATCTCCCAGTTGTCTTTTGTCCTGTTGGTTAGTACCAGCCTGGGAACAGACATTTTGTCTAGAAACCCTCATTTAATAACTTCATAAATTTGCAGTCTGGCGGCACTTTGAATGGAAGAAGTGTGCCCTGGGCAACACAGAACATTCACAAGGTCACTGAAGAAGGAAAATTCTGCACTAAGGCACAGTTTGCCTCTGACCAGCTTAATCGTAAAACATTAGGAAAAATGGCTCAGTTCCCTGGTTTGACGACATTTTCCCAATCAATGGCTCAAGGTTGAGCTGAAGTTTCTGGTCCCAGAGTGCAGTATAAAACCACCTAGATTCATCCCCCAACTACCCAAGACAAACAAAGCCAGCACCATCCTGACTGCTGAGATCTATCTGCAGTTTAACTTTTTTTAATCCTAAAATTAAAATGAAATAGTTCCAAATTCTCAGTTTCTCCTCCTTGCATGTCCAACGTGTTGAAATTGCACCTAATTTCTTGTTTCTTCCCAGCAACTTATCCTCGTTTTATCTTCAAATACAACCTACAGGCTTTTGGAAGTCAAGCTTGGGGGGGGGGGGGGTGTCAATAGACCACTAGGTACTGATTTGTCCAGTTCTGAATATTTTTTTATTCGTTCAAGGGATGTGTGCTAGGCCAGCATTTATTGCCCTTCTTCAACAGTCAACCACATTTCTGTGGGGCTGGAGTCACATGTAGGTAAGGACAGCAGATTTCCTTCCCTAAAGGACCTTAGTGAACCAGATGGGTTTTTAATACAATCCACAATGGCTTCGTGGTCATCATTAGACTTTGAAATATAGATTTTTTTTATATTGAATTCAAATTCCACCATCTACTGTGGTGGGATTTGAACCTGAGACCCCAGAGCATTAAGCTGGATCTCTGGAATAGTCCAGTGACAATGCCACTATGCCACCGCCTCCCCCCCGGACAACAATGGAGATGGATATATAGCGGATTGAAATGACATTAACAGTGGGTTGCAACTGATGTAAATCTAAATGCACCCTGATCATGAGGGAAGTTCCACAAGGACCTATATTGGGATTAATCCCGTGGACTTCCATTTATGATTTAGAAAAGGGTTTAAATGGAACTATGATGAAAATTTATTGCAGGGTGTGGCCGGGGTGGGGGGGGTTGTTGAGGAAGGTGGGAGGATTTAGTGATCCAGACCAATTCAAAGTTGGGTGAATGGGCTAGTGTGAGACACCTGTCAATTAATGAGCATGGGAGCAGTGTTAGGAACATTTAAACCATGCAGGAACACCAAAGATGAAACAAAATCCTGGATTGATCATCTACTCTCAATGCCCAAACAGTGGAAGGTGGCTAATGACAGCCCCACACTCTGGAATTTCCTTACTAAGCCTCTCCACTTCCCTTCTCCTCCTTAAATACTCCTTAAAAACCAACTTAATTTACCCCCCCCCCCCCCCGATAAAAGCAAAATACTGTGGATGCTGGAAATCTGAAAGAAAAACAGAAAATGCTGGAAAAACTCAGCAGGTCTGACAGCATCTGTGGAGAGAAAAACAGAAGTGACAATTTGAGTCCATCAACTCTGTTTCTCTCTTGGCAGATGCTGTCAGACTTGCTGAGTTTTTCCAGCATTTTCTGTTTTTCTCTCTTAACTTACCCCCCCTCCCCATATCTCCTTATTTTATTCAGTGTCAATTTGTTTACAGCTCTGATGAAGCAATGTGGGATGTTTTTGAACATTAAATATGCAACATGAATGCTAGTTGTTGTATTGCCAGATCCTCACATTCTGGAACAAAGCATCTTCGTCAATTTGCCGAGTACAGTGCGTTCTGTGTTTTTACAATGCAACCAACTGGTGGCACTCGTAATGAGTTGATCAATTGAAATGTGGAGAGAGAGAAATGAAACACATTCCAGACTAAAACTCCTGACCATTAAAAAACATTAAGGTTTTTAAATTCTCAAACTTAGATGTCACTCACCCAATCAACACTTGGTGAAAAATAAAACTCAAGTAATGTGTCAGGAAAAACTATTCTGGATGAAGCACCAATTTATAATCCATCACATGTGGATTAAAAAACTCAGAAATAATTTTTCACTCCTTACCTTCAAAAGAATTAGGAATCCCAATTCAAATGAAGTTGTTTTCAAAATAATGATTACACACAGTTCTTTGTCTTCAAACCCATGTACTTAAGATGTTTAAAATGCGTATTCTCAATGAAACTGCACACTGGCAGACATTGAAAGAAATGTTTGAGTAGAGCTGACATTATTGCTATCTGTGAACGAGGAAGGTGCTTGAATAAAGGTACTAAGGCACAGGACTGCGTAGACAAGAGGGACAATTATTCTCACCAGGGCAACAGCTATTTTTAGACAAAGCTACAATATACTGTTACATATTGAAAGTGCAGCTGAGAAACTAGTCAATAGACACGGAGCAAAGAAAGCGAGGTCTCAGGATTAACTGGAGAAAGAATCAATAGATGAACCAAAATTTGGGCACTTTTTCCTTACCACAGCATTGAAAGTTTATTCTATAGTCTTGCTGCTAAAGGATACATACCACCTAATGGGTGTCTTCTACATATTTGGAGTTTAAATATAAAGTTTTCATATGACAATGCGTATAAACCGGCTGGATAGGCAGGTAGTGTCCTATAGTATCTCCCTGACAAAGAACCCTACTCCACACTTCAGCTCTTTCCTGCCTTGGTCCCTTGCATGTCAATTTTCATTTATTGATATTTTACTCTCCTAGAGCCAGAGGAAGCGCAAGTTGGTCCACAATTGCTGCCAAAGCAAAAACTGCCTTGCTTTTGTATGATTTATCAGCTTAGTATGACATTTTCTGGTGGTTCATGGCCTGGTGACTACCAGCATTAACAACGTAGGCACTTGTGAAACCTGGAACAGAAGCACAAGAGGTATATCAGCTGGCTAAGTTAGCAGAATGTTTGCTAATTTGTCTAACCAAATCTAGCATTGCTGGGAGGGACAGCATGACAATTGTTCCAAATATTTGGCAATGTAAAATCTAACATGATAAAGGGAAGAATAAACTGGTGCTATGACACTGGTCATGGTATTCATCCTACTCAAGAGGCCCTTAATGGGTGTGGAGGATGCAGAAGGGACTGGATCCAAGAAGGAACCCCAAAGTATCAGGTCACGTAAAGCAATTACTAATATTGATGGTACTTACCCTAAGGTGGTGCAATCGCTGGAGTAAATCAGCATTTTGGTGCCAATTTCATTACCTAAGAAAACTTAATGTGATGTAACCTTCATTATTTCAAATCGCACCTCCTTGCAATGATTGATCTGTATCAACCAGTATCTCACCTATTTCTGACAGTCTTCTACCCAAAACGTGAATGATGTTTCTCTTTCTAAAGATGTTGCCTGACCTGTGGATTATTTCCAGCATTTTCTGTCTTATTTTCCCAATGATGCACAACTCAAAATGACCTCTCTAAACAAAATTTATCGTAATGCCAGGTATTTTGTACTAGTCAAATGGGCATGGGATCTTTCAGTTTTGTTGCAATCCTAATGATAACACCACCAGTCATCTGTGTTAGTTAAAGCAGGAACATAGAAAATGCTGGAAAACCACAGTCAGCACTGGAAAAGAGAAATCGCAGGTTAACAAATTTGGGATGAATTATTTTGATGGATACAAATCAGAAATGACAACTTCTCTTTTCTCCCTACTGATTCCCATTCTCAATGATGGGGGAGCACAGCAATTCAGTGCAATAGACAAGGCTGAAACATTTGTAACCCTATTTCACCAGAACTGCCAAGCAGATAACCCATCCTGCAGTCCTTTTAAGATCTCCAGCATCACAGGTGCCAGTCTTCAGCCAACTTACTTCAATTCATGTGATATCAAGAAACAGCTGAAGGCACTGGATACAGCAAAGGCTGTGGGCCACACCCCTAGTCAAGTTCTTCCAGTACAGCTACCTACACCACACAGATTACAGCGGTTCAAGGCGGCAGCTCACCACCACTTTCTCAAGGGCAATTAGGGATTGGCAACACCCGACCTTGCCAGCAATGCCCACATCCCAAGAACGAATAAAAAAAGATACTGAAGGACATACTCTGCATTTCTAATGTTTTCTATTATGTCTACACATCAACTGCAAGACGACCAAGGCAGTGCCAGCTGGATGGCAACAAGGCCCTCCCATCACCACTGGGCAATAGAACATTAAGGACATTGACCACTTCCCCTAGCTAGGGAGAAACATCTCCAGCAAGGGCAATGTAAAGATCAAAGTCCACACAAGAATCGGCAAAGCAGCATCGGTCTTCCTGCAGCTCCACAGGATCTGGGCATCCAACACCATCAACATGGCCATGAAGCTGCAACTCTACATGTCTATAGTAGTACCAACTGCAATCTATGCCAGTGAGAGATGGGAGACAACAGCAAAGATGTCACGTAAGTTGGACGTCTTTCCAGCATTGCCTCTGGGTATCACATGGAGAGGCATCACCAACAAAGTGCTACAGGGAATTGGTCAGGAGTGCCTGCAAGACATCATGACAGACAGACAGCTAGCTGAGACTGGCAGGATTTTTTTTTTGTTTGTTCATGGGATGTGAGCGTCGCTAACTAGGCCAACGTTTATTACCCATCACGAATTGCCCTTGAGGTGATGTTGGAGAGCCGCCTTTGTGAACGGTGCAGTCCATGTGATGTAGGAACACCCACAGCGCTGTTAGGAAGGGAGTTCAAGGATCTTGACCCAGCAGTGAAGGAATGGTGATGTATTTCCAAGTCAGGATGGTGTGTGGTTTGAAGGGGAACTTGTAGGTGGCGGTGTTCCCAAGCATTTGCTGCCCTTGTCCTTCTAAGTGGTAGGGATCGCGGGCTTGGAAGGTGCTATCAAAGGAGCCTTGGTGAGTTGCTGCAATGCATGTTGTAGATGGTACATACTGCCACTGTGCATTGATAGTGGAGGGAGCGAATGTTTAAGGTGGTGGATGGGCTGCCAATTAAGTGGGCTGCTTTAACCTGGATGGTGTCGAGCTTCTTGAGTGTTGTTGAAGCTGCACTCATCCAGGCAAATGAAGAGTATTCCATCACACTTTCTACTTGTGCCTTGACAAGTTTTGGAGAGTCAGAAGATAATTACTCGCCGCAGAATTCCCAGCCTCTGACCTGCTCTTCTAACCACAGTATTTATACGGCTATTCCAGTTCAATTTCTGGTCAATGGTAACCCCCAGGATGTTGATAGTGGGGGATTCAGCAATGGTAATGCCATTGAATGTAAAGGGGAGATCATTAGATTCTCTTTTGTTGGAGATAGTCGCTGTCTGGCACAAATGTTACTTGCCACTTGTCAGTCCAAGCCTGGATATTGTCCAGGTCTTGCTGCATATGGGCACAGACTGTTTTGATATCTATGGAATCATCAGCAAGCGTTTCCAATTCTGACCTAATGATGGAAGGAAGGTCATTGATGATGCAGTGATAGTTGGGCCTAGGACAGTACCCTGAGGACCTCCTGCAGTGATGTCCTGGAACTGAGATGACTGACATCCAACAACTACAACCATCTTCCTTTGTGCTACATATGACTCCAACTGATGGAGAGTTTTCCCCCGATTCCTATCACTCCAGTTTTGCTAGGGCTCCTTGATGCCACACTTGGTCAAATGCTGCCTTAATGTCAAGGGCAGTCACTCTTACCTCACTTCTGGAGTTAATTTCTTGTTTAAATCAAGACTGTTATGAGGTCAAGATCTGAGTGGCCCTGGCAGAACCCAAACTGAGCGTTGGTGAACAGACTATTGGTGAGTAAGTGTTGCCTGAAAACACCATCAATCACCCTTTTCACCACTTTGCTGATGAGCGAGCGTAGCCCGATGGAGCGGTATCAGCAAGATTGGACTTGTCCTGCTTTTCGTGGACCAGACACACCTGGGCAATTTTCTACATTACCAGGTTGATGCCAGTGTCATAGCTGTACTGGAATAGTTGGCTAGGGTCATAACTAATTCTGGAGCACAAGTCTTCAGCACCATTGCTGAAATGTTGTCAGGGTCCATAACCTTTGCACTATCCAGTGCCTTCAGCCGTTTCTTGAAATCACGTGCAGTGAATTGAATTGGCTGGAGACTGGCATCTGTGATGCTGGGGTCCTCAGGAGGAAGGCAAAATGATCATCCACTCAGCACTTCTGGCTGAAGATGGCTGCAAATGCTTCAGCTGGTCTTTTGCACTGATGTGCTGGGCTCCCCCATCATTGAGGATGGGGATATTTGTGGACCCACCTCCTCCTGTTAGTTGTTTAATTGTCCACCACCATTCACAACTGGATGGGACAGGACTGCAGAGCCTAGAACTGATCTGCTGGTTGTGGAACCTCTGAGCTCTGTCTATCGCATGCTGCTTCTACTATTTGCCATGAAGTGGCCCTGTATTGTAGCTTCACCAGGTTGGTACCTCCTTGACAATAGAGTGGCCACTACCAGATGGAAAAAGAAACCAGGGCTGGCTAAAGAAGACCTGGCGAAATACAAATAAGGAGGACCTTCAAGAGAGGGACACTCCCTAGGCTGAACAAAAGAAATTGCAATGGACTAAGGCCTGTAGCAGTCTTGCTGCCCATAGTTCCTCCGGTCCCATGCAGGACAAAGTCTAATAAGTCAGTCTACTTTGGATATCCAGCATATGTCTATTTATTTCATTGGTTATAAAAGGTAACAAAATAAGTTTAATGTTCAATCCATAATTCAACTCTAAAGCTGAATTTATCCACATTTAAGATGTTTTCAAAGAATACGTTGCTCCTAATACCACTGCTTGTGTTTTCTAAAGTCAATTTATTAAAATGATAACATTGGAAACATTATTCTTGGCAAAGAAAGGATTGTTATA
The DNA here is from genome assembly GCF_964194155.1 of Cetorhinus maximus. Classification (NCBI taxonomy): domain Eukaryota; kingdom Metazoa; phylum Chordata; class Chondrichthyes; order Lamniformes; family Cetorhinidae; genus Cetorhinus; species Cetorhinus maximus. The sequence continues at coordinate 17,341,441 of NC_135910.1, read as the reverse complement.
AAAATTCAAACCTTAAATTACTAATATGGTTGGCAAAGTTTCAGGAGTATGATGTTGAGTTTTCTCAACTTTTTCAATTGTTTTAAATAACAGACAGACACACATACATACGGACTTACGAATGAGGAGGAGTAGGCCACTCAGCTCTTCGAGCCCGCTCCACCGTTCAATAAGATCATAGCTGATCTGATTTTAACCTCAACTTCACATTCCTGCCAACCCCGATAACCTTTTACTCCCTTGCTTATCAAGATCTACCTCTGCCTTAAAAATATTCAAAGACTATGCCTCCACTGCCTTTTGAGGAAGAGAGTTCCAAAGACTCTCAACTCTCGGAGGAAATCTTTCCTCATCAGTCTTAAATAGGCGACGCCTTATTTTTAAACAATGACCCCTAGTTCTAGATTTTCCCACAAGAGAAAACAACAGCATTCTTTTCTGTTCTTGGGATGTTGGTGGGTTTGGTAAGGCTGGTGTCACTATCCATCCCTAGTTGTTCTGAGACAATGATAGCTGGCCTCCTTGAACCATTGCTAATCCTTAAGGAGATGGTGTCCGTGGAAATACAGGATTGAGATCCAGTGTGCAATGCAAGTCTCACTTCGGGGCACCAAAGAAATCAAGTCCGACGCTCCAGTGTGGGCGCACGGCACTGTTGGAGATGCCGTCTTTCAGACAAGATGTTACGATGAGGCCCTTTTTGCCTGCTCAGGTGGATATAAAAGATCCCACAACGCTATTTCGAAGAAGAGCAGGGGAGTTAACCCATGTGTCCGAGCCAATATTCATCCCTCAATCAATGTCACAAGAGACAAATTATCTGGTCATTATCACATTGCTGTTTGTGTAAGTTTGCTGAGCACATATTGGCCGCCACAATTTCTACATTACAATAGCGATTACACTTCAAAAAGTACTTCATCAGCAGTAAAGCGCTTTGAGACTTCTGGTGCTCGTGAAGAGTGCTATATAAATAAGTCTTCTACTACAATCAAACTATTGGCAAACAAGTTACCAGTGCAAACAGCATTTTGCAAGACTTTGAATACCCTAGGCATGCAACAGTAAACTGGTCATGGTGCCAAATTCTGACCCAGGAGAAAATACCCCTTAGAAGGTTAAATGGCTGTCACCAACTGAGATGCAAAGGGCAAAATAAAGTTTCAGAATCCCGTTGAATAATAACAGGAAAGAAACTTTCTGCCACAAGGAGTAGAATACTAGTGGTGTATTTAAGGAAAAGCTGGATAAACACACGAAGGAGAAAGGAATAAAAGAATATGCAGATGGGGTGAGATGGGGTGAGATAAAGTGAGATGGGAGCAGGCTCATGTGCAAAAAGAATTATGAATTTTCTTTAGAAAACATTTGCATCACTGAAAATGCTATTTGATAAAACTTAAATATATCCTGTATCCGAATTTTCTTTTAAACAAATAGGCTACGAATATGCCTTAGGGTGGATAGTACGGATTTACTTTTGCAAGTGTAGGTAGCACATCAGTTCAGGGACAGTAAGATAAAAGCAAAATACTGCTGATGCTGGAAATCTAGAACAAAAACAAAAATACCTGGAAAAACTCAGCAGGTCTGACAGCATCTGCGGAGAGGAATACAGTTGATGTTTCGAGTCTGTATGACCCTTCATCAGAACTAAGACATATAGAAATGAGATGAAATATAAGCTGGTAGAAGAGGATGGGACAGGAGAGCTCGATAGGGGGCCAGTGATAGGTGGAGGCCAAGATGAGGCTGCCGAAGATGTCATTGACAAAAGGACAAAGGGGTGTTGACGGTGGTGATATTATCTAAGGAATGTGCTAATGGGGACATTAAGGGAAGCAAGCTAGTGGCAGATAGCCCTAGTGCGGGTGGGGCGGGGGGAAGGGATCGAAATGGGCTAAAAGGTGGAGATGAAACAATAGATTGAAATAAATTTTAAAATAGGAGGTAAAAAAGAAAAAAATATAGTTGTAAAAAAATTATAAATTTTTGGAAAAAGGGGTGGGGATGGAGGAGACAGTTCATGATCTGAAATTGTTGAACTCAATATTGAGTCCGGAAGACTGTAAAGTGCCTAGTCGGAAGATGAGGTGCTGTTCCTCCAGTTTGCGTTGAGCTTCACTGGAACATTGCAGCAGGTCCACATGTCCGTCCTTGGCCTCCACCTATCACTGGCCCCCTATCGAGCTCTCCTGTCCCACCCTCTTCTACCAGCTTATATTTCATCTAATTTCTATATGTCTTAGTTCTGATGAAGAGTCATACGGACTTGAAATGTCAACTGTATCCCTCTCCGCAGATGCTGTCAGACCTGCTGAGTTTTTCCAGGTATTTTTGTTTTAGTTCAGGGACAGTGATGTTAGTTCAGACCAAATGCTGTGTGGCACGCTCACTATCTTAGAGGATTAAGCGATGCAGGAGTCCAGGTGGCCCAGTGCACCTGTGCCCAAACACACACAGTTACCCACTTAGTCCCACTTGCATTCCACCATGGCACATTTCATAGTAGCTTAGTGTTGATTTGGTGATCACCTTGAAGTTTCTCAAACTGCCTTGGCACATGTAGCGTAAGGAGAAATAAAATGGAGCACCGAATGATAAGATACCCACAGAGCTTAAAATATAAATACACAGGTTAATGGGAATGTGCCATTGATGGTGGCAAAAAAGAGATGCATTCAAGGTGGGGAGCAAGATAGAGGGATTGGGAAGACAGCTTCTGAAAGCAAGGAAAGCTAATAGAATATTAACATTTATTGCGAGGGGAATTGAATATAAAAGATAGGAAGGTTATGCTTCAGTTGTACAGGACACTGGTGAGACCACATCTGGAGTACTGTGTACAGTATTGGTCTCCTTATTTAAGGAAGCAGTGTTAGAAGCAGTTCAGAGAAGGTTTACCAAACTAATACCAAGAATGGGCGGGTTGTCTTATGAGGCAAGGTTAGACAGACTCAGCTTGTATCCACTGGAGTTTAGAAAAGTAAGAGGTGACTTGATTGAAACTTCGAAGATCCTGAGGGGTCTTGATAGGGTGAATGTGGAAAGTATGTTTCCTCTTGTGGGAGAATCTAGAACTAAGGGTCACTGTTTAAAAATAAGAGGTCGCCCATTTGAGAGAGATGAGGAGAAATCTGTTCTCTGCGGGTAGTGAGTCTTTGGAACTCTCCTCCTCAAAAGGCCGTGGGAGCAGAGTCTTTGACTATTTTTAAGGCAGAGGTAGATAGATTCTTGATAAACAAGTGGGTGAATGACGTTCAGGGGTAGGCGAGAGGTTACAATCAGATCAGCCATGATCTTACTGAATGGCAGGGCAGGCTCAAGGGACCAAGTGGCCTATTCATATGTTTGTACATATGTAAGACCCAAGTGATTTAAAGCGCAGCTACCAAAGGAGCTGGATTTAGAAGAACAGAGACTTAATGAGGGGTTATAAGGCTGGAAGAGTTGCAGAGGTAGATGAAGAGGGACTTAAAGACAAGGGCAAGTTTTAAATTCAAGATGTCAATGGATTAGGAGCCAGTATAGGTTAGCAAAAACATATGCAACATAAACAACCATTTGCTTCGAACAGCATCTTAGGCTGAAATTATTGTAAGAGGCCTGTGAACTGGCAAAACGTCAGAGCAGACATCAGGCCTCCCTAGGGTATGACATGGCCTAGCGGTATGCCACAAGGAAAACAAAGGAGCAGAGCTCATATGTCATGAGTCTCCACATGGCTCTTGCCGTACTCTAACCTATAGAATTAAATAAAAATGACCTCAAGGTTCGTTCCTTCCAGAGGTTTTGCAGCTGAAAGCAAATTAGCCTCTCAGGCACTCTCAACTGTGAGCCCTGAAATATAGTCCACATCACAACTTAAAACAATCCATCATGCTGCCAAATGCCGAGGCCACAGCAAAGGCATCAAATAGCTCTGGACCATCTCATTCACTCATGAAAAGAGCAGGCACGTAATTACTTCAAATTCCAACAGCAGGATTTTGGAACCTGCAGAATCTTTCAGATCGTTCAGTCCTGGAAGCTACTTAAATGTTATTTTTTTTGAGAAGGTAAACACCAATTTTTCCCCAATTCATGTTCCCGCTAAAGTGTCCTACAATTCCCCTCCCTGAGTTTTACACCCTCCTCTTCTGAAACACCAACTGTTAATGGGATGCGAGGCTTAGGAGCAGACCACCTTCCAGAAACCCAAATAAGATATTCTTCATACGCGAGTCTCAACTACTGTCAGTTGTCAAGATGACTATCCTTTTTGAATGAGTTATTTTGCAATCAGCAAGTGATATTAATTGAATTTATAATTAGCGACCGAAACTTGGACATTCCTACACACAGTTCTTGTTAGGGTTTAAAATGAACAGACGCTCTGCACCTGTCATTATAGAGATACAAGGCAATTGGTTGCAACTGACCAGTCTGCCACAACAGCCAGGTGAAAGAATTAGTAGCTAACCCTAACCTAGGCAAGCAAGCAAATTTGCATTTATGCAATGCCTTTCCTGTCCTCAGGACTCTCAGTAAAGATACTTGTAAAATGTAGTCAATGCAGGGAAATGTGGCTGCCAGTTTGCACACAAACAACATGATAAATTATCAGATCATCTGTATTTACTGGCGTTGGTTGAGAAATAAATGTTGAGCCAATACACCAGGGCAACTCCTCTCCCCAGAAGTGTCACGTCATCTTTCATATCCATCCGAGGCAACAGATTGAGGTCTAAGACAGAGGTGAGGGGAACTTTTTCCTGAGGGTCATGAGTCTTCGGATCTCTCTTCCTCAAAAGGCAGTGGAAGCAGAATCTTTGAATATTTTTAAGGCAGAGCTAGATAGATTATTGATAAACCAGGGGGTGAAAGGTTATCAGGGGGTAGGTGGGAGGTTACAATTAGATCAGCCATGATCTTATTGAATAGCAAAGCAGGCCTGAAGGGCTGAGTGGCCTCCTCCTGCTCCTAGTTCCTATGTTCATGTGTATACTCAGTTTAACATTCAAAAGACAGCACCCTTGACAGTGCAGGATTCTCTCATACATTCCACTGAAGCATCAACCTAAATTAGGAGCTCAAGTCACTGGAATAGGGTTTAAATCCACAACCTGTAGGATAGGGGGCTACCCACTGACTTATGGTTGAAATTTTGTACATGCAATAAAGATTGGTGACTTGTACAAGCAGAATAGTCTAGTTGTCAAATTTAACTAGATTTTTTTTAATTTCATGTTGTGGACCACACAGGCAAGGCTGGCTTTAGTGTTCTTCCCCAGTTCTTTTACATATGGACATAATAAATAAGATGATTAGGCCATTCAGCCCCTCAAACCTGCTCTGCCATTCAATATGATCATGGTTGATCCTTAACCTCAACCCCACTTTTTCTGATGAGGCTTCCAAAATGGTGAAAAGGGTAGAAAGTGCTAAGAAAGCAGAGTAAAATATTTTAAATGCAGATATTTAAAATGGGTTAAATAGCCTCCATTTGACCTGGAGTTTTTTAAATTATATTAGAGCCTGAAGCGCTCAGACAATTGTGTGAAGTGAGCAGAGAGCATTTTAATAATAGTGCTCACGCTTTTTTTCAAAAGCAGTAAATCCATCAAGCTCCTCAAAGTGCAAGTCTTGTCTCTTTCCTTACAAGAATTCACTTTTGCTCTTCAGTCTCTTTCAACTGCACCCCTACCATATTAATTTATAAGTTATTTAGTACATCATTTTAAAAACATTACTTCCTGTCTGGAGATTCCTACCCCACAGTCCCTCCCTCCTCTGTTCTTATTCCACCCTAGGCCATAGCCAAAAAGCTCCCAAGCCTCTGCCAATATTTCTCTCTGACAGGTCTTTAGGACAAGCACAAAAACAGGTTGGAGCATCTCACCACCTCCTTTCCCCTCCAGCAGTATTTTGCTTGCCCTAGCAGGAACAATGTAACATTTTCTCATGGCCTCATCTCTCAAAATATGCTGAGCCCAAAGGGAACATTGTCCTGAAGGGCAAGGGATCGCGCTTATGCACATGCATATGTTTTAGTTACTCATGTTAGGAAAGCCAAATCTTAGCAATGCGCTGGTACAAACCCACATACTATGCAAGGGTGCAATGTGCATGTATAAGCCTTGGTACAGTTGGTACCACTCTTGGTCAAGTCAGAATATTGTAGGATCAAGTCCAAATCAAGAGACTTTAGCACAAAATCCGAGCCGTCACTCTGGTTCAGTCCTGAGGGAAAGATACACTGTTGGAGGTGCCATATTTCGGATATGGCATTAAATCAAGGCCCCATCTATCCTTTCAGGTGGACATAAAAAGATCCCATGGCACTATTTTGAAGAACAGGGAGCTCTCTTTAGTGTCTAGGCCAATATTTATCCCTCAATCAACATCATGAAAATAAATTATCTGGTCATAATCACATTGCTGTTTGTGGGAACTTGCTGCACACAAATTGGCTGCCACTTTTCCTACATTACAACAGTGACTATATTTCAAAAGTACTTAAATGACAGTAGAGTGCTTTGGATTGCCCCAAGGTCATGAAAAAGCTATTGAAATGCAAGTCTTTTTCTTACCACCAGCCAGCTAGCTATTAAGTTTTGAAGAAGCAGTTCACATTACATAAGTTCCATTTATGTGGTCTTTCAAAAAGGGACCAATTCTCAGAAGAGTATGAGGGGAACTATGGAGAGACGGCCAAAGATATTCAAAGTAGGTTTAAGGGGGATACTGGAGCAAAGAGAGATGTAACATGAAAAAGGAGTTTCGCAAGAAAGCTGCAGAACATATGGAGCAAGACAGCTTCAAACCAATGACAGAGCAAACGGAGGAGGAGTGAAAAATGCAGTCCATTAGTTTCGAAAGATGGAAATTAGGATACAGGGCAGGAGGAGGTTGCAACAGTTGAGAGGCGACAAAGAAATTGAAGACAAGGCGGGGAGACACCAGAGGTTACCAAAGGTAGGAGTGATAGATGAACAGGAATTTATATGGGATGTAAAACACCCAGCTGAGCTTTTGAACATCTTGTGACAGAACATCTAATGAATATTACTACATTTGTTAAGATCAGTCCTAAACATAGTGCAGTACTCTAGCTCTGAAGCCATTGAGGATATAATTTATTACATTGATTTTCAGCTATTCTTTCAAGGTCAATCGAGGCCTCGATCATCCACAAGAATTTGCTAATCTCAGCCATGCACTGAAGGCAAGAACAAAATAAAAACACAAACACTTTGCCCAGGGAGGAAAAATTACCGCCAAGAGTTTTCATTCATACAGCACCTTTTACACAGAAAATGCTCCAAGGGGCTGCACAAAGGCACAATGGAAAGTGACACTGAGCAAGAAGAAGAGAGATTAGGAGGGCAGACCAAAACTTTAGTCAGAGAAGTTTTTATGGAGGGTCTTCAACAAGGAGAGGGAAAGAGGTTGAGGGTTTATGCAAGAACTTCTGGAGAACAGAAACCTGGCAGATGAAGGCACGGTCGCCAATTGAGAGCAAGGGAGAAATGCACAAGAAGCAAGAGTCAGACATACGGGGTATACATGGACAGGGTTAGGGCTTGAGGAAGTTAGGTTGCAGATGGGGCATGGCATGGTGATACCAAGTAGGGTGGAGAAATTCTAAAAAACATTCTCCCCTCACCAGAAAAAAATGTGCTCTGAATAAAATATGGAGCACAAAACCTCTAAATGTATAGTTTTTTTTCCCTTTCATATCAAAATCCTTTGGTGATTTCAAGGTCATCTGATAGAAAGAGGTTTGTCAATTGGAGAATAGGGGAAATCTGTTCTTATAACTGAACAAATCAGTCCAGTCAGCGAGGAACAATATGATTGATGAGATCCCTTTCTCTGAGCAGAGCTGATAATTTAAAATTGTATATACACACACAGGCACGTGCACACAGGCACAGTAAATCCTTGACAGTTTAAGGGGGAAGAACAATTTCATAAGAGTAGTTTTTATATTGGAAGCCATTCCATTGAAAAGTATCAATACATGCGGAAAAAATCTGACTTTCAGTGTACACAGCTTGTCCAATAGTTATATCATAATTTTTAGTCACACTTTTATATCAACGTTAATCATTGCAAATTGGTACAGCAAGATTTCCCAATCAATTTTGCCATGTCGGCTGTCACTGTGTGGTCGTAGGCTGATAGATTCTTAAACCTTAAAATACACAACCATGGGTGTGATTAACTGGATAGCTCTTTCAAAGAGCTGGAACAGGCATGATGGGCCGAATGGCCTCCCTTCCATGCTGCATCACTCTATAATGCTGTGTTATCCTAGTCAGTCACTTCAAATCAGCTTTGGCTGTTTCAAAATCTTTATCTACTATTTTCAATGGAACGGTTTCAAGACGACTGCCCTTTAGCCACACCAATTCAGAGGACGCCTGATGCAGTAGAGCTCCATTCAGTTACAAATGCATTTTGTAAATGTTGCCTTGACACACTCAGATAACATGCCAAACTTTCACCTCCCTCAGGAAAAAAGGAATTAGCTTAGGCAACACCCTCATTCGCAAAGGGTCATCAAACTGAAACGTCAACTCTGTTTCGCTCCGCAGATGCTACTTGGCCTGCTGAGCATTTCCAGCATTTTTGGCTTTTATTACCCTCCATTAGTATTGCTTTTTTGAAAAGGTGCAACTTAAACATGCACTGAAAATTTTTAAGGTTGAAATATTCTTTCAACAGGAAATACTCAATTTAGAAATCCCCTTCCCTTTGAACTGTTACTGTGTCTGTTTCCAATAGTAATTTCACACCACAAAAACATTCGCAACAATTCTGAAAAGTCATGATCTAAAAAGGACAGGGTACTCAAAAAATCAAGTGTTGGTTAAATATGCCATTGCAATCACATCGGACAGCAAAATGCATCAGTTCAAAGTGAGTTGCTGAAACACAGATCTGTATTGTTACTGCAGAATAGCAGGATACTTGGAACACAACCAAAGACAGCACTAAAATCAAAACAGCATCGACTGCCTAGATGCATTGAACCTGAATTCCAAATGAACATGGGGCATGTAGGGTAATTAATTGCATATTGCCTGTCACTGCTGTAAATGTAGGGGACAATGAAGAGAAATCTACTCTCCAAAACAGACATTCATTTTAAGGAGCACAGGAAGATTTATGTTGAACATTTCCCTGGGTCATGCTGGTTCAGATTTCATGCTTACCTCTTTGGCCTATACTGATCCAGTGTGTGTACATGTTTGCCCTCTAACTCCAGAACAGTGATTGATGGAAGTCACAGTGTAATCATTTCACCATTCCAGGGTGCTGCTGAAGCTGTAATGAAACCCTTTTATCCCCCCCTATATGATCAAGGTGAGGGGCTTCAGTGCTGAGGAATGGAATATTTGCCTATTTGGCAGACAGGGAACCAGAAAACATTCCCAGCACGGGTACAGCAAGGCTAGAAATAGGGAGGTTGCTGGGTCTGCCCCAGCTAATTGCCTGGACTCAAGACAACTCTCCAATGACACCTCATTTTCCCCATTTCCACATCAGCCGCGTATGTGGTGGCACATCCTCACCAGCTCCACATTCATTTTATCACAGATTATACTTCGACTTAAAGGAACTTATTTGGTTCAATCTTTGAATTCTACATATCTCCGAGAACACCAGATTTATTTCATCAGCAAATTCTATATTTCAAAAATGCCCTTCCCAAAGCTACTCAAGAGCAGAAATTATTAGCATTGACCTGTCTATAAACTTCACCAGTCACTGATCCATAGGCCAGCCGCTCCAATTGATTAATCCATCCGTTTCCTATCAGCAAGATAATTAGCTATTAATTCCATGAGCCTTAACCTTCAGTCTCACGTACATAACTTTGTCAAATGCTTTCTAGAAGCTTCCTTAGAGAGTTGTAGATTAGTGAAGCATAACCTAAAGCTCCCTAAACTATGATGAAAATTCCTTTTGGCATTTGGGCCAGCACTGATGGCATCCCTTAAAATTCTCTCCAACATTTTCCACACCACAGGATGCAGGCTAATCAGTTTATAACTGTAGGTTGTTAACTTACATTTGTTTCCGTACATCGGGACAGCATTTGCTAAACTTCATTCTTCACATTAGGAAGCTCCAAAAGGCTAGATATATATTGCACTCTTTGGGAGCAGACACAAGACTTCTTTCGAAGGTGGTCTTGCACTTCACCACTTTAGTGCACTCTGTATTCTTCTCAGTTACATTCCCCACTGTTGTGTTAGTGTGGACTCAAAACCACTTTGCCTGGATGGAAAAATGGTAGTATAAATACAGCCTAAATATGCTAACCACATTCCCATCCATGTGCTGGAGAATGTTTGGGTGTATACTATCTTCATAGCACATTGATTACTAATGTCTATTTGTGCTATAGATCCCAGAGCCAAAATGTCTGGTTGTGAGCTTTGACCACAGTCTTAATTGTGCAGAATTTATTCTACACATCATTTCCTCTCCTCTGCAGTACCTCTACCCAAGTTATGTTCCAAGGAATCCATCTGGTCCCTACCAGGCTGTATATTGCTGGTGCAACTCACTCTGGGTCGTTCATGCTGTTTATGTTACACTGCCAATTTATGCTGGATATTTTTCAGTTAGTTCAAACTGTTTCACAAACATTTATAGCAATGAACATGATCACAGGTATCAACTCACCCCTATACAGCATTCTGCTTACAAAGCTGGTTAATGGAACATCAAAACAGAATACAGAATTTCACGGATAATTCACAAATGATCAATCAAGGATGGCTACAACATCACAAATGTTTTGAAGTGCAGAAGAATCATTATCAGTATTTTATTTTCTCTGCATTTTAATTTCTCTCTCATCATCTCCGAGAGACCATGAGACATTTGTGCTTAACATCCTCCAGTGCCCCTCCAAAGTAATCAGTTTATAGGTAGAATGTAGACTGGAACTGTTTGCAGCCTATTTGACTACAGAGGCATCACAGCCTAGCTCAATTCTAAACTAGCTCTTAGTGGGAGACATACATTTTCCAAACAGAGATCACTGAATAGGGATTAATTCCCATTGCTCCTACCATGTGGCATTTTGATACTGGTGGGGGCAGGTGGGTGGTGAAGAGAAAGAACAGGACTTCATAGATGAGCCTGATTCTGCTTTTAAGCAACGTCCACACATTTTCCAGCATGGGTCAGTGGATACACCATTTGGAAGCCTCATTTTTGTTTCTACACATTACAGCGGCACTGTGTCTCCACTATTAATCTAGTTGAAATCAGCCAACTCAGCAGAGGTCAAACCAGGCAACTTACTGATCAGGCAGTCTAGTTCTGCACAGAGGCAGGAGTGCTGTCATGAGCATCTGTATACAGGAAAAACACTGGTTTTGTACAAACCATTCATCTCCAAATCAGAGCAATGGTAACCACTAACAACTGCCTCAAATAGCAAGTGGTTATCTGAGCAAATAACCATTCTGCTGAGGAACAATTTTATTTGAGAATTTAGGATAGCATTGCTACATTTTATACAATACCAGATTTCATTGTATACATTTTATTTGCTTATGAAGAACTGAAATAAGCCTGTGAATGTACTGTTTTCGGGAAGACTTGCATGACATAAAATCTGCGTTATGGACCATATTGATAAGCTACATGACACAATCCTTTCCAAAAACCTCTTCAAACCCTCTTTTCAACAGCACCTTCAGTCCCCGATCTCAATATTGTGGCCCTACCTGCTTACTGGGGATCTTGTGACACAGTGGGTGGTGTCCCTGCCTTTGAACCAGAAGCTCCGGGTTCAAGTCCCACTCCAGGGCTTGATGGCCAAGGAAGGTGCGTTCATAACTCAGCCAAACAAGGTTGAGTATCAACTTATTAGTCCTTCCAGCAGACACCAATGACATGTGGTACGAGTAGGAGAGATTCCTGGTCAGCCATGTGATGGAAAGAAATTGGAGCCTCCACCATCATAATCCATAGCTCCAGGCTACAATGCATGGAAAAGTGTATGCTGCCACAGCAACTCGGACTCCATGGAGGGCGCTGTGATCGTGGCACTGTGGGTCAGACCTGCCTTTGGGGAGGAAGGGGAAGAAGAAAAATTGCTTACTCAGGTGGGTGCAAAAGATCACAGCATATAAGTCAACCTTTGGAGCCTTCAAAAATCCTCCCAAAAATGTGGGTTGACTTATACAGAGTATAAAATGTGAGCCACTGGTGTGGGAGTTCGCCATTTTGAAATGTGAGAAAACCAACAGGTAATTCATATTAAATCGATGTGACATGGTTTATTGAGTGAATTAATTGTACAAAGATACCTTTAACCACAAAGAATTTTAAAACCAGTCAAGCTCATTGTCTTCGGCATCCAATGCAGAGAGTTCATCAAACTCATTCTGAATCACTTTGGGTATGGCATCATCGTTAAGAATCCCACTCTGGATCAGATGCGACACTTTTGGTTTTATAATCACCCCCCCACCGCCCACAACAAATCATCTTCCTCATCATCCACCGATTTGGACATTCCGCATTTTTTGAATGAACTAATGGCACTTTGTGCACTAATAACATCCCACAGCTTGAATCATGAAACCACACAAAACATTAAGGAGGGGCAGCACACATACTTCCACTCTTTATGAAAGTTTTTTCTCAGTCAACCATCCACCTACTCCATTCACCGTGAACATGGTCCTTCAATGGCTTGTTGAGGCATACATCCAAAGGTTGAACTACAGATGTTAGACCGCACCCCACCCCACCCCCCCTCCGTATAACTGTAATTTGGGTGTTCTTTCTTTGCAGACACCTATTAATCTCATCGGTTATTTAGAATCTGAACATATCCCACACTAATAAGCTGCATTCTTTGCACAGGCCATCAGGATGCCTATTTTGCACATTATCAATCCACAACTTCACTCAATCCTCATCCATCCAACCATTGTCATGAACAGGCATAAAATCTCCTGTAGGGAGCTTGATTTCCAGCATGGTTTTACATTTGAAAATTACAAGAGGCTTTAATTTTGTTCCATCGGCCATGCAAGCTAGCACCAACGTGAATCGTGTCTTCTCATATCCTGTAGTTTTCACTAGAGCTGTTTTCGAAACTTTCCACTCCACAGTTTGGTTGCTGAGCATATCAAAATTCATGGGCATTTCATCCATGCTGCCAATGTGGCATAATGGTACTTGTTTTTGCTGCTGTCCAATGACGAATCACTGGAAACCGATAATTTTGGCATCTAGGTCTTTTGGTAGTATCTAGGTGATCTCAGTCTTCTGCCACAACAGTGGATATTTTTGTTCCATTAAGCAGCTACACCAACTAGCTGTTGCTCTGAAGTCTGCTGGCCCACTTATGTGCATATGTACACTCTGCATTTCTAGTGACAAGGTAACCATTCTAATGATTTAAGGCCCAATTCCAATATCTCAAGATCAGGCCAGGTGCTGGTCCCTGTTCTCAAGGCGCATTTGGTCTTGGGCATCTTCAGGTGGATTCCTTCTTCCATCTCACACTAGTTTCTCACTAACACAGAATTCCCTCGCTGCAGTAGTTATTTGACGAGTTAGCAGGTGTTACAGCTTTTAGCTTGAAGCCAGCTTCATACTTCATTCTTTTTGTTGGAAGACTCATTTCTCTATGTTATTTGTCATGTGCAGAGTGTTGTGTGGGCTGTCTTAAACACATCTTCGCAGCACATCCCCTATCGCCTGCTTAATCCTTTGTGCCCAGTTATTAGATGGTGGTGGTGTTACAGGTCACTTGGAGTCAGAGTTGCTGTGGCAACATACACTTTTACATGCATGTTGTAGTCTGGAGATATGGATAGTGATGGTAGAGATTCCAAATTTCTTTCCATCACATGGGCAGTCATATGGCTGACCACAACTCCAACTCTCCCATTCTTACTGTCTGTCATTGGTGCGTGTTGGAAGGACTTGCAGGTTGCTGATCAGCCTGTTTGGTCACATTATGAATGCACCTTCCATGGCCATCAAGTCCTGGGGTGGGACTTGAACCTAGAGCTTCTGGCTCCAGGACACTAACCACTGCACCACAAGACCTCCCATAGCTATAAGGTACCGGTAAGTAGAACATGCATTTGTGGGATGAAAAATTGAGGCCGACAACTATTGAGAGTATAGCATGTAGGAGTTGATTTATATGCAAAAACATGATTTTTGGAGCTGGAAAATATGGGGTCCTCTTATATGCCAGGTCAACTTATCCATTTTGATCTACAGTACCTTTCTTTTGAAGAGGAGAAAAGTCTTTCAGTCTCGCAGCCAATATTCAATGCAACCAATGTCACCAAGATGAATTAACTAGTCATTCATCATGCCATTTATGGGATCTCGTTGCACATAAATTAACTGATATATTTGCCTATTAAGCTATTGTTTTACGCTTCAAAATTAATTCATTGGCTGTAAAGTGCTTTGGTTGGAAGTTGGAAGAGCAAAGTTATGCAAAAAATGTTAAAATGGAACTCTTGTCAGGATAGATTTTCTCGGTCATTTCATGGCAAGTTATACATTTGACCCAAGCCTAAAAACAAAGGAAATTATTATAATACTCAGCTAGTATTTTACCACAAGCAGAACATTTTCACGAAGACAAGAGCTTTTTTTTAGCAACTTAAACATCAGTAATCTTCCAGGCAGCCTTCAAAACTATGCATTTTTGTTTTTGAACATCTCCCTAAAGACTAGCATCCTGCAAACTAGTAATGTCCAGAATGCTTATTCTGGCTTCAACTTCCACAGTTGCAAGCAGGGCGACACCCAAGACCAAGAGTAAATATACAGCCAGTAAAACAGTTACACCCTTCTCCCTCCATGACTTTTTAAATTAAAAGGGACAACATGGAAGAGTTTATTTCTGGGACATAAATGATGCCAAAACCCACGCTGCCATGACCTCAAGATGGTGACACGTGTGCTCATATGGCACATAATTGCTCAGCAATTGTGTCTTTCATTATTTGTAATTTAACCAGGTTCTCCAGGGTTGGTAGGGGTGGTGGGGGGAAAGGGGGTTGAAAAAGATAACTGAAGAGTGAGCGATAGTACATCTAGTTTGTCTCGCACAAAAGATTAGCTCACTCAGCATTGACTGCACATCAAACTTGGAACATTCTGGTCTAGGAGAATCTTGTGCTGTTTAGTTTTGAAAGGAGATAATTGAATGGTGATCTTAAAGAAATTTGCATTTTTGTAGCAGCTTATCCACATCCTTGGGACATCTTAAAGAGGTTTTACAACCTGTGAACTACTTTTGAAGTACAGTCACTATTTTTATAGGTGCAGTGTCTACAAATAGGAGTGATACCTAGCACAGAGAGACATTCGCTGATGATTGGATGTTCAGTACCATTCACAACTCAGATTTTGATGCAGTGACTGCTCGTGTGCAGCAAAACCCAGACAACATTCAGGCTTGGGCTGAGAAATTGCAAATAATAGTCGTGCCACACAAATGCCAGACAATGGCCATTTCCAACAAGAATTTAAACACAAAGATCTCTTCTCACAATCTCTTCTTTGCCTCCACCTATCACTGGCCCTCTATCCAGCTACCTGTCCCACCCCCATCAACCAGCTTACATTTCACCTCATTTTCTACATTTCCTTAGTTCTGAAGAAGTCATACGGACTCGAAACGTTAACTGCGTTCCTCTCCGCGGATGCTGTCAGACCTGCTGAGTTTTTCCAGCTGTTTTTGTTTTTGGTTAAGAATTTAAACACCTCCCTTTGACATTCAACAGCATTACCATTGCTGAATCCCCCAACCCCAACATCAATATCCTTGGACAGGCTATTACTGACCAGAAATTTAACTGGACCAGCCATATAAATACTGTGGCAAAAATAGCAGATCAGAGGCTGGGAATTCTGTGGAGTGTAGCTCACCTCCTGACTCCCCAAAGCCTGCCCACCATCTACAAGGCACAAGTCAGGAGTGTGATGGAATACTCTCCACTTTCCTAGATGAGTGCAGCTCAAACAACACTCAAGAAGCTTGACATCATCCAAGCCAAAGCAGCTCGCTTGATGAGCATGCCATCCGCCACCTTTGACATTCACTCCGTCCACCACCGATGCACAGTAGCAGCAGCGTGTACCATCAACACCGACTCACCATAGAACAAGGGCAGCAGGTGCACAGGAACACCACCATCTGCAAGTTTCCCCTTCAAGTCACACATTATCCTGACTTGGAAGCATATCACCATTCTTCACTGCTGCTGGGTCAAAATCCTGAAGCTCCCTCCCTAACAGCATTGTGGGAGTACCCCAGCAATGGCTCGCCACCACCTTCTTAATGAAGGACGGGCAATAAATGCTGGCCTTGCCTGCGATGAGCAATTATAAAAAACTACCAAATAATCTGTCTAGGAGGAGTTAGTTGAAGCTATGGAAAGACGAAATCTGGAAAAGGAGTTCAATTCAGTACAACACATGTTCAAATAAATAAATGGCAAGTTTAGTATAAGAGATCGTTCACCACATGGATAAAATCTGGTGTAGAATAGTGGGGGCAAAAACACTACAATGAAAATGATTGGGTGCTTCAAAGGGGAGCTGTCGTGTCCTTCGAGGTGGAGGAACTAAAATAACTTTCCTCACCCTTCGTTTGTGTGATTTTGTAAGGCAGAACCATGACGCATTTACCCACAAAGCCACTAGGAGAAACCATCAAATTATACTATTAGAAATCGTTTGGGCTACATGCTTTCAGATGTCAGATTATTCATCATTAAAATGAATGCTAGGCTGCAGTGAATTAAAGACAACCTGAGGCAGAATGCTAATCAGGAGTTAGCTATTTTAAAGTTGCTTATCCTTATTATAACAAAGCAAGATTACATTAAATCATGGTTCGAGTTTCAATCAGGATCTTTGTCCTTCCCCTCCCTTTCTCAAGTTGCCGATTCTTTATGGAGCATATTTGCATGGGCTCCTTCCAGTATCTTATCCAAGTGCTCATTCTGTGCGTGCGAGGCAAGACAGTGATTGTCAGCACATGGCAGGTCAGCTCAAGCCTGTCCTCACCGACTGAACACCCTGTACAATAACAAGCAGTTATTATTAGATAGGAAAGGGAACTCCGGATGATTCGTTTTACCCCCTCCTGAGCTCAAAGCACCAAAGTCAATTGGCGAAATTATGCTATCTCAGACTGGAAGCAATAGCCCTAAAATCACTTAAGGGATAGTAGGATGCTGTGGTAGAGGAGGGATGGTGAAAGAACTATTGGTTCTTTCTGAATTGATGGGCCAAATGGTATTTTTAAAATTTGCATCTACCTTGCAATCTAACTATGCACAGCTCAATCTAGGCAGACAGAAGCATAACACTAGGTGTCCAAAATCACTAACCTTCCACTCACCATCACAGCAATCAGAGAAATGAACAAACTAGAAGCCTTCCAGAGGTACGTAGCTCTTCTTCCACATAAATCTGCTAGCTGGGCCATTGAGGAAGGACAGGGAGGGGTTCAAACCGTTTCCCGAGGCTCTCTTGGAACAACTATATTTTACACCACAATCACGGCATAAATAAACCGTACAGGGAGAGAGTTCAATCAGAGAGTGGTGAGAATGTGGAACTCGCTACCACGTGGCATTGAAGCAAATAACACGTGCATTTAAGGGGAAGCTAGACAAACACAAGGGTGAAAGGAATAGATGATATGCTGGTGGGAGGAGACTTGCACGGAGCAAACACCAACATGGAGCAGTTGGGTCAAGTGACCTACTTTTGTGCTGTGCATTCTATTTAATTCTTTGACAATGTTTTAATCCATCACAGTACAGAACAACACGCACACACACACACACACACAATGGTGCCTACCATTTTCTGCTTCAATTTTTATCTTGGGGAGGAAGCAGCTCAGCTTAAAGGCTTTTGTAAGAAGGCACAGTTTGATGGTTAAGGGGTAGGATAAGCACTGACTGCACCTTTTGATGCAATTCATGGAGTCCTAAGAATTTTCATTTTCGGATCGCAGTGGAACATTGATTTCAACAGACTGTTTTGTGATTTCTACAGCATGGGCAGCCTTTTTTAACGCCCTGCTACTGGTCAGAAGGGAATTGGTTTCTATTTGGTTCAGCAGTTTAGCAGCTGTGCAGGCTTAAAGCAATGCCTAAGCCAGCCCTTCACAATATTCAATTTGCACTGCACTTGTTGTGATGGACAATGTTTTGAGGCAAGGGGAACAGAGAGAGAAAAACACATACCTGAATGTTAATATTGGAAGATGTTCGAGTCTCTCTGTATTCTAAAGCTCAGTGTTCCACTGTAGCCTTAACCTACACTCAAATCCAACACTGTTCGCTTCTCAGCCTCAGCTTCAGGAACACACACTGAACATGATCCAGCCACTTCCCCACGGAGAACAAGAGTGTAAACACTCCGTCTGCTCTCACATACGTTGACAGCCAGCTGAGAGCAGGAAAGGCAGAGGCCTGAAATTAGGATGAGCAACCTCTTGGTACATGTCCCAAGGAGAGCAGCATGGCACTGGGCGATTCTCCATCTTTAAAAAGCCTTAAAATAAGTGTCTTCAACTTCTATGAAACCCTCTCAAGTTAAACCATCTGTTGTAAAAGCCTCCTCATTTCTCAGAGCACCACCTGCAGTAGATTATATTTCAGCGCTCAACTATATTTAAAACCTGGCTATTTTGTGAGGCAGTTTCAACACTGCATGTTGTAAAGGTTACAAGAGGAAAACTGCACAAAGTCCAACACATTCCACTGTTTTAGATTCCTATAATGGGGAAAACGTCAAAGGTAATGAAATATTGGTCACAACTATTAAAAAGTATTCTAGTTCTGTTCATTAAACGGAATCAACAACTTTCACAGCTGTCAACAGACAAACTACTTGCATTTATATAGTGCCTTTGAAAGTTGTAAAATGTCCCTGGATGCTTCACAGGAACACCATCCAACAAAATTTTACACTGAGCCACAGGAGGCATAGAGTTTGACTTGCTTTTCCTTGAAGTAGTGATTTGAAATATTAAAATGCAAAAGCTGGGAAACGCAGGGAGTTACCGCACTGCTCTCTCCCTTCAAAGGGACGGAACTGAATCCAGGCCAAACTGGTGCAATAAAGTTTGAATTTTCTGATGGCTGTAAGGGCCCTATAAAAAATAAGATTGAGGCAATCTCAACCCAGATCCTCAACACAATGTATAATATTTACTTTTATATTCTGATTTCTAGAGACTGACGTTTATGCTGCTTTAAAGAGGTGATTTTTAAAAAAAAACACACAACCAAATAAGGTACCAAAATACACCTTACTTTAGCATTACTTCCCACCCTGCAACTGACTAGTGACAGCAACCAAACTATGTCGGTGGTACTGTCTATTCTGCCCCAGTTTGTTTAGCTTGTCTATCAGGTTTTTGAAATGTATGAAAACTTACAGACTCAGAATAGACATTGAAGAATAGCTTCACTGGCATCAGGTGTCAAGAGTAAATGAATCAGGAAGCAGCCAAGAGATGGTTACTTATGCATTACTGCTTCAGTGATAAAAATTTAATAGTTCTTTGTCTTACATTTAGCCAGAACACTTTTATCCTGGATGCTGAGAATCCTGCAGTTTCCCCATCAAGGGCTTGAATCCCCTGCTCACAATACGAAACTTGTCAAGTCATTGTCATATAGTCGTTTGGTAGTACAGAAAAGTAGTACAGAACTTGAGCATTGCTGAAAGAAAACAAACATGCTGCCAAAGCTTTTCGTCTTGCACTCATCAGGACAGATACGCAAGAATAATAAGTGTAAAGGGAACAACAATTTACAACACATGAGAAGAGAGTGCTGATTGGTTGGCAAGTGGACTCTGATTAGTAGAGGCATTACCAGGGAACTGCCAAACCTTTGTTTAAACTCAAACCAGGCAGGTCAACGAATTCCTTGACCAATGAACCAGGGAATGGCAGTCCCCCAAGCTTCTGTTTAATTGAAAAAAGTACAATGTGTGGACATGCTCCTTCTGTCTGCAAAGGACAGAGCTGTGTGTGTGAATATATTTAATTTCTAGCACATGTAAGTGGGTCACACTACGAGTCCGACTGATAATCTTAAATTGGTTGTCAGTGTAATTCTTAGCACAATCAGGATTGTTTAGCAAGTGCTGTCCAATTGCAGAATCACATCTAATGTTTTGAGTTTTGCAAGCACTGGTTGGTTGGGTACAATCAGCACTTTGCCTGTTGCAATCAGTTGAACAGACATGCTGTTTGACACAATCTGCCAGTCGTTGGGACATGCAGCCTACATACTTAGCATCGCACCAGCACTGAAATTCATATAGCACATTACTCATTTTTGTGATAGGCAGAACATCTTTTTGGCTTGACATCAGCATCCTGTTAGTGGGGAATACCACTCGTGTTACAACTCCACAGTAGCAGCATCAAATGGCTAGCTTCACCTGTTGCTAAAATTTTTGAGACTCCTTACCCTTCCAGGGTAACGTGAGGTAGACTGTGCACTTTTCAGGACCGAAAGTGGCGGCCTTATGCCCATTCACGAGTCTGTGCAATATACAGCGAGCAATGATCTGATCAGGCTAGCCATTATCCCGCAGGACGGCTTTGTTGCGCCCTATTTCAGCATCAAGCCTGCACAGTGAGCAAGTGGCTTGGGCCCTGTGTACAAGGTTGCCGATAAGGCCAATCTCGTAGTGCGTGGAACTGTAGGAATCCCAACATGCACACTGAAGGTAGGTTTGCAGTAGACAGTAGTATAGAATCCATTGGCAGATTTCTGAACTAGCACGATGAGGGAGGGAGTTCATTTGACTGCTCCATTTCAAAGATGAGTTTGAGCACTGGATGGAGCCCATTGAGGTGTGTAAGGAAATTCTTACATGCAGCTGCCGATTCAAATATAGCAAACTATCATCTATGTATTAGAAATGTTCAAGGGATAGGAGGTTAGGTGTCAGTCCATCAAAGATGTGTTTCTCATGGAAACTGGCAAAGGTGTTTGCAAGAGCTGGGCCTAGAGGGGATCCCATGGCCACACAATCTATTTGGGCATGCATGGTGTTGTTAAAACTGAACTCAGCTGCACAAGTTGCTGAGTTCATATTCTCCACTAACAGGATACTGCTATCAAACCAAAAAGACGTTCTGCCTAACACATAAGTGAGTAATGTAATATATGAGTTTCAGTGAAGGTGTGATGCCAGGTATGTAGGCTGTACATCCCAATGACTGGCAGATCGTATCAAACAGCGCATCCCTTCAGCTGTTCGCAACAGGCAAAGTGCTGACTGTACCCAACCAGCCCATGTTTGCCAAACTCCAAACCGTGTCCAACATTAGATGTGAGTCCATGATTGGACAGCACTTGCTAAACAATCCTGATTATGCTAAGGGTTACATTGACAACCAATTTAAGATTATCAGCCGGGCTTGAAGTGTGGCTCACTTATACATGCTAGAAGCTACATTTAAGCATACATAGGCCCTGTCATTTGCAGACAGAAGGAGCATGTCCATGCATAGCGCCTTTTTCAACTAAATAGAAGCTTAAGGGACCACCATTCCCTGGTTCGTTACCTCTGGCAATGCCTTGATCGGAGTCAACCTGCCTGGTTTTAAATTAAACAAAAGCTTGGCAGTTAACTGTTCCCTGGCACATTCGCCATGGCAACACCTCTACAAGAGTCCACTTGCCAACCAATCAGCAACCTCTTCTCATGCAGTATAAATTGTTCACAACAAAAACAGAAAATGCTGGAAAAACTCAGCAGGTCTAGCAGCATCTGCGGAGAGAGAAACAGAGTTAACGTTTCGAGTCCGTATGACCCTTCTTCAGAGCTCTGAGGAAGGGTCATATGGACTCGAAACGTTAACTCTGTTTCTCTCTCCACAGATGCTGCTAGACCTGCTGTGTTTTTCCAGCATTTTCTGTTTCTGCTTCAGATTTCCAGCATCCGCAGTTTTTTGCTTTTATCTACAGTATAAATTGTTGTCCCCTTTGCAATCGGTATTCCTGCATATCTATCCTGATGAACACAAGACAAAAAGCTTCAACAGCTTCTCTCTTTTCTCAGCAATACTGATCGTCATATAAAGATTGCCAAGAGCAACATTCAATGTTACCAAAAGGAATTGAAGACGTAGGGGCTTAGTTTTGAAGTAACTTAAACACTGAGGAAATCAGGTACTGCACAGCCAGCTTCACTGCAATTATCTCACTCCCAAATCAAGTCAATGATGAGTAAGTTTCGCCTCAACTTTCGCCTGTTAACGGGCAATCAACCACAAATGAGGGAGACAGCCAAGGTAATCTCTGATGTACCGCATCATGATTAAAAGGTCTGCACTAGCCCATCACTGGCATCCTATCCCAGCAAGGCTGCAAGATTCAGTACATTAGGGAAATCCGATCTGCTTATGAAAACTGCCTGTTTTTAAAGTTTCACAAGTTAAAAGCGTTCGAAGGTTTACTGCCAATCTAGGTGATGACACATTGAGTGTGCTACATGTAGCATGGTCTCCTGCTTTGGATGTCACCACTTTGTCAAGCAGTCCCACTTGCAGCTGCACACCTCATCAACAGGGGTTTGCTGGGCTCCAGGAGCTGTAGATGTCACACCAGCAGCGTCACTAATATATTCCAAAGGACACTCACTTTGCCTCACCTTGCCGTGGGCAAAGCCACCGGATATTCACCAATTAAATTGGTGGACTACATTATGATGCTTTTAATGTTACCATATAAAAGACAGACTATTCTAAATAAAAGTGCAGACATCACTTTTTTTTAAATCTTAATATGCCCTTTCACTTCAATCAATGCCAAATGTGTGTCGAGATGGCAGAACAATCATGAGTCCAGTAGATTCTGAAGAGAAAAACTGGAAACATCATTACATCATTAGGTGTGACAATTACATTTAGAAACGATCAGGACCTAAGGCACAGCTGTGGCTCAGTTCATAGCACCCTCGCCTTTGAATCAGAGGGTTGTGGGTTCATGTCCCACTCCCGGAAACCAAGAACTGTGATTGTACTCAAAAGAGTTGCAATCTGTGACTGTTGATAACTCGAAAGAGTATCAACAATAAGTTTGACTAATGCCAGGGTCATGTCTGGACCTGTAGGTAGACTGGTTATTTTGATTCTTAGAATGGTTTTGTTTTAAACTGTCACATTAAGTGGATGTAATTTTCACAAGCCCACTTTCACGGCAGCCTCAGCAAATCCAGCATCTTCCTCATTCCACCTCCTAAAATGTTGTCCCTTGCCTTTCCTGAAGGCAATGACGTGCTGGATTATGGCTTAATGGGGTTCATCACCTCCTTTGACATAATAACCATTTCCTCACACAAGATCCTGGGCAATAAGTGTAACAGGGAACTCATCCCCATCGTCTCAGAGACTGAGCCTGTGTACACCCACACACGACTGCCCCCGCAGCGCGCACTCGCGCGCATGCCCCCGCAGCGCGCACTCGCACGCATGCCCCCGCAGCGCGCACTCGCACGCATGCCCCCGCAGCGCGCACTCGCACGCATGCCCCCGCAGCGCGCACTCGCACGCATGCCCCCGCAGCGCGCACTCACACATTCCCCCGCAGCGCGCACTCGCACACATCCCCCCGCAGCGTGCACTCGCACATTCCCCCGCAGCGTGCACTCGCACACATCCCCCGCAGCGTGTACTCGCACACATCCCCCGCAGCGTGTACTCGCACACATCCCCCCGCAGCGTGCACTCGCACACATGCCCCTGCAGCGTGCACTCGCACATTCCCTCGCAGCGTGCACTCGCACACATCCCCCGCAGCGTGCACTCGCACATCCCCCCGCAGCGTGCACTCGCACATGCCCCCGCAGCGTGCACTCGCACATGCCCCCGCAGCGTGCACTCGCACATGCCCCCGCAGCGTGCACTCGCACATGCCCCCGCAGCGTGCACTCGCACATGCCCCCGCAGCGTGCACTCGCGCACATCCCCCGCAGCGTGCACTCGCACATTCCCCCCGTGTACACTCACACTACCCCCCCTCCCGCCCCGGCGCGCCCGCCCCAGAGCGTGAACCCACGCGCGCACCCGCGCGCACCCCAGCACGCGCACACACACACCAGCATGCTCTCTCACACACAGAACTATTGCACCACCATTTCACTCAACTAACTCAGCAATTTCATGGGTGGGAAAAACTGGGAGATTCTTTCTCCGAATGGCTCAGAACTACCCAAGGACTGCACTTGGACACTGAGCTAATGGATGTTTACAGTGCAAGGAGAATATGTGCTCCACCACTTCTGTGCCTGGCTAGAATAATCCAAAACGAATCCGACTGCCTTATTTTCTCCCCAGAGCTCTATAGCTGCCGCCTGTTCAACTGTAATGACCTCGCTCTCAACTACTCCAAGTGGCAAAGCCTGTCATACTCAAACTATCCTCTGCATGAGGTCACTCCTCTTTCTATTCAATTTCTGCTGCAGGGCAGAAGTGGAAACTTGCATACATATACCTCAATGGATAGATGGGTTCTCAGTTTAGGGTCTCATCCGAAATACAGCATCTCCCTCAGTGCTAAATTGGACTGTCAGTCTGGATTTTGTGCTAAATTTGGGTCTCTGGAGTGGGACTTGAACCCACAACCTTCCGAGTCAGGGGCGAGAGAGCTACTAACTGAGCCATGACTAACATATTCAACTTCCTTGCACAACCTCAGAACATCCAAAAGCACTTCACAGCTAACGAATAACTTCCAAAGTGCAATACCTATTCTTATGCAACTAAACTCTG
The DNA here is from genome assembly GCF_964194155.1 of Cetorhinus maximus. Classification (NCBI taxonomy): domain Eukaryota; kingdom Metazoa; phylum Chordata; class Chondrichthyes; order Lamniformes; family Cetorhinidae; genus Cetorhinus; species Cetorhinus maximus. The sequence continues at coordinate 17,316,618 of NC_135910.1, read as the reverse complement.
AAAACAAGATTGTATAAATTGTAGGAAGGTGAATGAGCGGCATTGATTTTTTATAATATTAGTTGTGATGAATGCTAGCTGGGGCTCCCTGCTCTATGATTTTTTGCATCTCATCAGTCCTCTGCCGATGCAGCAATCCCTCCCTCATCATCAGACTAGATTAAGTGATCAAGGAGGTTCAAACAAAAGATCATATTGAGTGGTGGAGCAGCTTCAACGAGCCATGCCATTTGCTCCTGCGCCTATTCCTTGCCTTCTTGTCCATTGCATGGTTCAAAATGCCAGCCTGGCATAGATGCTGACACCCACTTCTGACTCAGAGTTGAAGCATCACCAGCTAAGCAAGATGACAGTTAAAACTTTCCAAGGCTCGATGATACATGTTTGAGCCACTCTCTGATCAGCATTTCCATGGGTCAGATGTGCCATTAGGCACTGAAGGCAACACCTACTAATCAGAAGCTAATAAAATGCTACAAAGCCACTCAAAACACAAGACCACCCCTGTTCCCAGTACTGAGTGTTAAATGCTGATGAGGGGGCATTAACACCTACCAGGGATTTAACATTTGACACGTGATTATCTACCTTTAACGATACAGGTGCGAAAAAATAGTAACAGTCTAATCCCTTTTCCTCTTGGCAATGTTCTCACCTCCTGAAGGCACTAACTCCCTGCCGCATTACCTCAGCTAGAAGGCTCTTATGTAGGAGCTTTGACATACAGAATCAACAATGGGGATCTGGCAATTACAGCTGAGCCCGGTCCCTTCCTCACTTAACATCCATTTCCAGCAGCGATCAGGAGCAGGGGCCCAGGCTGAGTTTACAGAGACCAACGGTTGCATCTGTAGTACAATCCCAGCCCAGATGAACAGTTTTCTCTGTTACAGGACAACAGCCCAGCTCTCCTGACAACTTTAAATCTCACTGCACATCCCCCTGTGGGTCAGTACCAAAGGAAAAGCACTCATACAGCACGGTGTGATAGGGAAGTCAAGGCACACACAAGAACAATCTGCATTTTAAAGCATCTAATATAGTAAAAATGCCCGAGGCGTTTCACAAGACTGTGATCAGACAGCATGCCACTAAAGGAGATATTAGAACTGGTGACTAAAAGCTTAAATTCAAAGAGGTAGATTTTACAGAGCAAAGGAGGAGTGAGAGAATAAGGGAGGTAATTCCAGAGCTTGGGCCCAGGCAGCATTATAAATGCAAATTGTTGTTGAACCAATGAGCCTTCTGCTCCAAATGGTTTACAAGTGAAAAGACAGAAACCCTCATTTAAGAAGTACTCTAATATGACTTGAAGCGTCCAAACCTACAAGGCAGTGGACCAAGAACTGGAAAGCGATTAGGCTGGATGGCGTGGATACGATGGACTGAATGGCCTCCTTCTATGCTGTAAATTTTCTATAATTCTATTTTGTGTCAGGTTGACTCATTGCTGGTGCCCTGGTCTCTAAGCGGGAAGCTCGTAGGTTTAAGGCTTACTCCAGGGCTTGAGCACATCAACCAGGCTAGCATCCCGCGGTACTGGGATGCTACCACATATTAAACCAAGGCTCCATCTGCCTGTTCATTTTCAAAAAATTTATGCAACTATTCAAAATTGAGCTTTGAAGCTCTCCCACTGTCTTGGCCAACAAAACCAAATTAACTGGTCCTTTATCTCGTTGTTTCTGGGAGTTTGGTTAGACTTTTTGAAGGCGACATTGAACAGGGTAGGGGAGACAAGTTTAAGGAGCTAGCAATAATATTTCTTCTCTAGCTAGAGTCAAGACAATCAGGAAAGGATGGCAGAACACTGTGGCCTCACGAGTGACAGCCCTTGCCCAAAATTGAATAAAATATTAAGCATCAGCTCACTCAGTGCTTTGTGTAACTGTGCAGGCCACAGCACATTTATAAGGCATTCATTCATCATATCTTCCGGGATCACCAAAGTTTGCAGTTAGAAACCAAGCCAAGAATGAGTTGAGTGACACGCATGAACTGGGGTGGGAATGGGGAGAGGAGTTAGCGTGTGTTTCTGAATAAAGCTTTGTACTGCCTATTTCCACCCAAACATTCAGCTGTTTGATCTTTTCAACTTTAGAGAAAAAAAGTCTGCAGCAAAAATAATGAAATATAGCCGACCATCTTAGGTCAGAGAGAGGGAGGGGCATTAGGATAAACTAAACATCCACACGAACTGCAGCTACTACACAGCTACTTATTAAAGCTGCAATGCTCCAGGAAGCTGGTGCACTGACCTGCTTCACCAAGCTCGGAACCACAGAAATACCCAATTGACAAGTGCCCAGAGGTTTCCCTCAGCCTAATGTATGCTGGGACTATCCTGGATTTGCAGCCGATGATTTACCCTGTATTCGAAAGCCAAAGCCCGAATCACTGACACTGCCCGGGAGGCAGTCTTCCTGGCAGGCTCTTACGTGGAGTTCTGGATTGACACAGAATGCTGGCCAGCAACTGGAGTAGCTCTTAAGTTCCCGGCCAGGTCAGCGGTCTGGCTTCAGTGATGGTGCCGCATATCAGAGTGATCTGATTTTGCACTGAACTGATAGTTCAGCCTTACTGCTGTGATGCAGCAAACATCCAGACTTCCATTGATTGCAGCAAAGGGCCAGAGACATAGACCACAGCCCCTGAATGGGCCCCAAATGATAACAAAAAAACGCAATTGTAAAACATGCAAAAAAAAAAACGTTCCCACTTGCGGGGGTGTCCAAAACCAACAAATCATAAAAATAAGAACCTGACTAATTAAATCCAATAGGGAATTCAGATGAAATTTCTTAACCCAAGGAATGGAGAGAGTGTCAACTCGTCTGCCATAAGGAATTTTTGAGGCAATTAGCATTGACACAACAGAGAAGTTAGGTAAGTACATGAGAGAGAAAGGGGAAAAGGAGATGTTGATAGGGACAAATGAAGTGGGGTGGGGAGGAGGTTCAGTTGGAGCATAAACACCAGTACAGACTAGTTGGGCAAGGCGGTCCGGTTCTATGCTGTAAAATTCTCTTTAATGCTGAAAACAGAACCCATAAGAGTGTGGATAAAAATCTGGAAAAGAATAATTTTAAAAAGGGCACAGGGATTGAGGTGAATAGGACAAATGATGGTTTAACTTTGTCCAGGGCGCAGATCAGAAGTCAAATGGCCTCCCCCTGTTGTAATAGAAAATGCTACAATTTGGGATGAGGCAGGTTAAAGCACAGTAACATTTTAAAATTCAGTTACAGGGTTTTGGCGTCACTGGCTAGGTCAGCATTTATTGCCCATCCTAAATTGCCCTTGAGAATGTCGTGGTGAGTTGCCTTCTTGAATCACTGCAGTCCATGTGGTATAGGTACACAGTGCTGTTAGGGAGGGAGTTCCAGGAGATTTTGTCCCAAACTGTGGAAAACTGAAGCATATTAAAAACCAAATAGTGAACCCCTCTAATGGCTGAGCCACATTCAGTCCATTACGGAGTTCTACAGTTGGACGACCCAGTCTCAATGCCCAGTCAATACCAGGAGTTAGTGAGATGCAGCTGGGGGTAAAGAGCATCAGGCAGGTTTCAAGCTCCCGATCAAACTCTAGCAACCTCTTGCTAGAAGATGCAAACCTAGGTGTCAGGTGAAGATGTTGGGTTTGGACTCGTGCCCTGTGCAAGTCGAGTGGGTTGCTGACACTTTCTAGTGAGCCAGAGAGCTGCGAGAATCCTACATTATCTGAGGGGGAAAAGCCTTTAAAATATTAACAGCTGCTTTTAAATAAAATGTATTAAGCTTAACAAAAACAGAATTACCTGGAAAAACTCAGCAGGTCTGGCAGCATCGGTGGAGAAGAAATCAGTAACTGATTTCTTCTCCGCCGATGCTGCCAGACCTGCTGAGTTTTTCCAGGTAATTCTGTTTTTGTTTTGGATTTCCAGCATCTGCGGTAGCTTTTAGCTTTTTGTTTTTATCTCTGTATTGAGCTTAACTGACTCCATTATTTTTTTTTATTCAATCATGGGATGTGGACGTCGCTGGCTGGGCCAGCATTTATTGCCCACCCCAATTGCCCTGCTCAGAGCCAAACACATTGCCCTGAAGTCACATGTAGGCCAGGTAAGGACGGCAGGTTTCCTTCTCTAAAGGACATTAGTGAACCAGATGTGTTTTTCCTGGCAATCGACAATTGGCCATTAGACTTTTCATTCCAGATTATTATTGCATTCAAATTATTGGATTCAAATTTCACCACCTGCCGTGATGGGATTCAAACCCGGGTCCCCAGAGCATTACCCTGGGTCTCTGGAATACCAGTCCAGTGACAATACCACTACCCCACCACCTCCCCATAAAGTATTAGACTGAAACAGCCTTTTACTTTGGTGCAATTTAAACCCAGCTCCATCGTAAATGGATTCCAAGGAGCCAGATTATTCTAAGGTCTGATCCGAGTCCCCCAGACCCCTACTGTTTCTGCCTGTCACGATAGCAGATTTGTTGGACAGGTTATCTAAGGCTGTCTGGCAATGTGGAGAATGTAAACAATAGGGAGATTAAATTCAAGCCTCTAACAGCCTGCTGCCCCAAACCAACCAGCCTCCCTATAATTAAAACTCCATTACCGCCATTCGCCGCCCTGGCTTTGCTCACTGTGTGTTTGAGATCACTCCCAGAGGAAAATAAACGAGAGCCATTTATCAATTCAGGTGTTCACTCTTGGAGAAAAGCTGCACTGAATGTCACGCTGGTCTCAAATTACAAATCCCTGGCAATACAGCATTACCATGGGAAGACACAGTAACTCCTACATTTCAGAGTTAGCTTGCCGAGTCCTAACACTATTACTTGAGTCAGAAAGCTCAGCATTTGACTCATTGGTAAGTAAGTTCAATACAGATAAGCATGAGGTGGTGCATTTTGGTAGGAAGAATGAGGAGGCCACACAATGCCGGGATAAGAAACAGAATAGGATAAGGAGCTACAGATACACAAACCACTAAAAGTAAAAAGGCCTGTTATCAAGGCCATTAGAAAAACCAGGACTGGGGCTCATTCTAGAAGAACAGAACAAAGCAGAGAAATTGCATTAAACTTGTATCGAACCTTGGTTAGACCACACTTGGAATAATGAGGAAGAGCTCTGGTTTCTATGTTAAATAAAGACACACAGGCTTGGGAGAATGTGCAAAAATGATGCACAAAGATGAAATCAGAACTGAGAAAAAAAACGTTTAAAAAGGGTGAATGCGTTGGGGCTCTTTTCCCTAGCAAGGAGAAGGCTGAGGGCTGACCTGATGGAGACCTTTAAAATCATGAAAGGGAATGATAGGGTAAACATAGAGATGGTGTTTCCCACTTGTGGAGGAGTCCAAAACTAAGGGCAATAAGTAAAATATATACCTAATAAACCCAAGCTGTGTTGAATAAGCCAATCTCAGGTAAATGGAAAATTGGGGCTGCAACTAGCCTCAAAGCTCCTGGACCAGAGGGGCCATGGATGAATTCATCTGGCCTGCAAAACAACTTTGAACAGAGAAACCATAAAACCTTGCACATTAACTAAAACACAGATAAGCGAAGGTTATCATGAGGCATCATCTCAGCGAGTGTGAGGTTCTCAACATTTAGTTTATGAAAATCAGAACCAAAGGAAGAAAAGTCAGCCTCACCCTCATTAGGAATTTAGAACGTTTGGAATGAACGAAAGAAGATGTTCCATGTTTAGACAACACCCTGTAAAAGTGGGGTGTAAATGTGGTCCTTTTCACTTGCCCTTCCTCTCCCGGGTGCGCACACAGTAGGACTGCACCTTGTAAAGGCAGTGGAATTATCGCAGTGCACAAGCACATTGGTGTCAAACACCGCAGTTGTGATTTGCAGCTGCTTGTTACAACGATTTTCCGAATTAAGACAACAGCAAAAACACAGATGGGACAAAGTTAAACAAAAAAAAACAAACCTTTACTTGTTCCCTGTTCAGGCAACATCTAGCTTGATCTCGCCAGATGAACTGAAGTGCCCAACTTCAATTCCCATCAGATTTTAGTGCAAAAAGGAAGCCAGGCCAGGGACTATTACCCACCCACCACATAATCCTGGCCACTCAGACGTTCAGAGAGGCCCCACCCCAAGGCACAGCTGCACTAACTCGATCCCTTTCACATCACACAGTAAAAAGTTGGCTCTTCCTCCTGCGCCCTGGTCATTAAAGTTACATCCCAGTTGTCCATAAATCACCAATGTTTGTTGTGTTGAGTCTGGGCCCCTCTGAAGACATTTCCAAAGTTCACCCTTTAATCGCTCTGCCTCCACTTCATCCTCTTTTTCTGCCTCATTTTAAATTCATTTTTTTCCCCAATTCCCCACCTCATGGCCTCCCTCATCCACCGTTCCCTTCTGCCTTGAGCTCAGCTCTCTTTTTAGTTATTCGTTCACGGGATGTGGGCGTCACTGGCTAGGCCAGCACTTATTGCCCATCCCAAATTGCCCTCGAGAAGGTGGCGGTGAACCACCTTCTTAAATCACTGCAGTTCACGTGGTGTAGGTTCAGTGTTGTTGAGGAAGTGCCAGGATTTTGACCCAGTGACAGTGAAGTCTTGCTCTACATCTTTCAGCTCTCCCCCCGCCATTTTCCTCTATCTTCTTTCCTTTTATCCTCAATTCTTCATGAATATAGGAATGGATGATTTGTTCATGTCCTTATCGTTATCGGTGGAAGCTTGCTATGCACAAATTAGCTACTGCGTTTTCTACATTACAACACTTCAAAATTGTGTTAAAGGTGCTTTGGGACCTCCTGAGGTTAAAAAAATATATAGAAAAATGCAGGTTCATTCTTTTGAGCAATTCCTCAATACCATTCATTCATCTGTCTCCCTAACACTCCTCCTTGAAACTTGTACCCCCATTCTGGTACCCAAAGTATTCCATCACGCACACTGTTAAGCTGCATTGTTGTGCTCACTTCACTCGCCACATGATTCCACAATTTCTATCCAACTGACAACATCAAAACATGAAATCAAATTCAGGATCTCCTCCAGCAGTGGAAGTTTTTGGCTGTTGAACTCTTGGGTTACTTTGTAGTTTCATACAGATAACCGGTTGTCAATTCCTTTCTAATGGTTACAGAGCTTTGAATAACTGAATACAAACACAACTATAACGTGCTTTCTGCCAGCATGTGAAAGACCAGCTACCTGTACTGCCTGCCCACAGGATCCTTGCAGTATGACCAAGCCTCATTTCGCCCTGAGGGTGTGCAACTTGCTTCAGTTCGATATCTGAGAGTCACACACCGTAGCTCCACAGAAACATACAGCACACAAGAGGACATTCAGCCCATTGTGCCTGTGCCGGCTCTTGGAAGGAGCTTAGTTCCACTCTTCCTCAATCCCTACACCCTCACCCCCACCCCCTCACTACCCTGCCGTACACCCACACCCTCACTGCCTCCCCGCCCCACCCCCAGATCCTCACACACATCCACCCCCACCACCTCCCTCACAGCCCCCACCCCACCCACCCTCACAGTCCCCAATCCCTCACACCCCACGCCATCCCCTTGCACCCCCGCCCCACACACCCCCACGCCATCCCCTCACAACCCCCCAACCCCTTTACAAACCCCACCCCCTCACAAACCGTCCGTCCCCTCACAACCCCAACACCCCACCCCCCAAACGCTCACAAAACCCCATCCCCACCTTCTCAAACCCCGACTGCCCCCACACCCTCAACCCACCACCCCCGCCCAACCCCCCAACCACCAACCCCCACAACCCGCACCCCCTCACAAATGCCCAACCTCGCCCCTCACAACCTCCCATCCACCCCGCCGCTCCCAACCCACCCCACCTCCACACAACCCTCCTCACCCCCCACTCGCTCCCCCTCACAAATCCCCACCCCCACCACCTCCACCCCCCTCCCACCCCTTCTCCCCACCCCTCCCACCCCTCCTCCCCCACCCCTCCCACCCCTCCTCCCCCACCCCTCCTCCCCACAACGCTCCCACCCCCCCAACCCTCCTCCCCACAAAGCTCCCACCCCCCCAACCCTCCTCCCCACAAAGCTCCCACCCCCCCAACCCTCCTCCCCACAAAGCTCCCACCCCCCCAACCTTCCCACCCCCCCCCCCCACAAACCCACCCACACACCTCCTCCTCGTCCCCCACAACCCTCCCATCCCTACCCCTCCCAGCCCCCTCCCTCACTCCCCACCCCCTCCACCCCCTCTTCCCCACCCCCTCCACCCCCTCTTCCCCACCCCCTCCACCCCCTCTTCCCCACCCCCTCCACCCCCTCTTCCCCACCCCCTCCACCCCCTCTTCCCCACCCCCTCCACCCCCTCTTCCCCACCCCCTCCACCCCCTCTTCCCCACCCCCTCCACCCCCTCTTCCCCACCCCCTCCACCCCCTCTTCCCCACCCCCTCCACCCCCTCTTCCCCACCCCCTCCACCCCCTCTTCCCCACCCCCTCCACCCCCTCTTCCCCACCCCCTCCACCCCCTCTTCCCCACCCCCTCCACCCCCTCTTCCCCACCCCCTCCACCCCCTCTTCCCCACCCCCTCCTCCCACTGGAAGGTTTTAATCCCCCCTCCCCCGGATGAACCCTACCTGTTCCCCCAGCTCCGCCGCCTGTTTGTCTCTCACGGTCTCACCGCCACATCCGGGAATTCCCGAGCGGCAGGCGCCGCATCCGGGCAACGGGATCACCCGGGCGACAGGGAGAAACCAACTCACCCCGGGAGAGAGGGGCGCGGCGGTGGGAGAAACCAATGAAACCTAGTCAGGGGGGAAGGGGGGAGCCAAATAATCATCAGCTGTAATCAAATCAAAACTGGAATCACATCTCCCCACAATAAACTCAAAGGGTCAGTACTGAGGGAGTGCTGCACTGTCAGAGGGTCAGTACTGAGGGAGTGCTGCACTGTCAGAGGGTCAGTACTGAGGGAGCGCTGCACTGTCAGAGGGTCAGTACTGAGGGAGTGCCGCACTGTCTGAGGGTCAGTACTGAGGGAGCGCCGCACTGTCAGAGGGTCAGTACTGAGGGAGCGCTGCACTGTCAGAGGGTCAGTACTGAGGGAGCGCCGCACTGTCGGAGGGTCAGTGCCGAGGGAGTGCCGCACTGTCGGAGGGTCAATACTGAGGGAGCGCCGCACTGTCTGAGGGTCAGTACTGAGGGAGTGCCGCACTGTCTGAGGGTCAGTGCTGAGGGAGTGCTGCACTGTCGGAGGGTCAGTGCTGAAGGAGTGCTGCACTGTCAGAGGATCTTTCTTTGGGATAAGACATTGAATGGAGATTCTGTCTGCCTTCCTGGGCTGATGTTAAAGATCCCATGATCAATATTTCAAAGATCAGGGGAGCTCTCCCTAGTGTTCACTCCTAGGGAGTCTCCAACTAGGGAACACAAATTTAAAATCGGGGCCAGGCCTCTCAGGAGAGAAAATATGAAACACTTTTTCACACAAGGAGTGGTAAGAGTGTGGAACTCTGTCAGAAAAATTCTTGCTCAGTTAATGCACTTTAAACCTAAGATCGATAAGATTTTTGCTAAGCAAATAAAGTGGGTGAGGATACAGGTCAGCGTGAATCTCATTGAATAGTTAGGGCTGAATGGCCTTCTCCTGTTCCTATGTCCTGACAACTATTTTCCTTTGCTTTTGATAGGAAGAATAGGGAGGTAATTTATTACCTGGACTAGCAGGAAATAGGTAGAAGTAGAGGAACAGAGGGATCACAGAGTACAAAAACAACAATCACTAAAAGTAATGCCACAGATTAACAAGGTTTTAAAAAGAGCAACCAGACACTCGGCTTTATTTCTAAAGGGATAGAATAAAAAGTAGGTAAGTTATGCTAAACCTGTATCAAACCTTGATTAGGCCAATCAGAGTACCGCATATAGTTCTGGTCACCATATTATAAAAAGGTTATAGAGGCACTGGAGAAGATGCAGAGAAGATTTACAAGGACAATACCAGAAACGTGTGGGTATAAATATCAGGAAAGGATTGACAGGCTGGGTCTCTTTTCTCCTGAAAAAGAAGGCTGAGGGGTGACCTAATAGAGGTCTTTAAATTAATGAAAGGTTTTGATAGAGTGGATACAGAGAGAATGTTTCCTCTTGTGGGGAAGAGCAGAACTAGAGGCCATCAATATAAGATAGTCACTGAGAAATCCAATAGGGAATTTAGAAGAAATTTCTTCACCCAAAGAGTAGTGAGAATGTGGAACTCGCTCCCACAGGGAGTGGTCAAAGTAAATAGTATAGATACATTTAAGGGCAAGCTAGATAAATATATGAGGAAGAGGGGAATAGAGGGTTATGATGATAGATTTGGATGATGAAAGATAGAAGGAGACTCGAGTGGAGTATAAATACCAGCATGGACTGGCTGGGCTGAATGGCCTATTTCTGTGCTATATATCCGATGTAATTCCCTGAACCAGAATCATTAAAACAGATTATCTGGTCATTATCACATTACTCTTTGAAGGATCTTATTGTGGGTAGATTGATCACTACACTTCGAAATAATTCATAGCTGTGGAGCAAATTGGAATGTCCTGGGGATGTGCAAGCTGCTATTTAAATGCAGGTTTTTCTTTACAAGGTTTTGGGAGCAATAGTGTTGCCTTGGAGTGTTAAAGGCACTGACTGATCTAGCCTGAGAATCCCAACCCAGCCCCAACCTCCAGACAACACACTTTTGGCCCTCCAATTGGCTCATCCTTCACCTCCGGTACCCGGGAATCCAAGTGGACACAAGAAATTTATGTGCATCTATTATTCAAGGAGAACACCGACCATTTGAATCTCCTCCCCAACCGAGATATATAGCACCCTTCACAATCTCAGGATGTCCCGCAGTGGTTTACAGCCAATGGGGTACTTTTTGAAGTGCAGTCACTGTCGTAGGGGACGTGGCAGCCAGTTAGTGCACAGCAAGCTCCCACATACACAACATTTATCCCTCAATCAACATCGCTAAACATAGATTATTTGGTCATCTTCACATTGCTAAGTATTGGCCAGGACACTAGGGATAACTCTGAGTGTCACTGAGGTTTTTCAGCCTATCATGTCCGTGCCGGTCATTAAGCCCCTATCTACTCTAATCTCATTTTCCAGCACTTGGCCCGTAGCCTTGTATGCTACGGTATTTTAAGCGTTCATCTAAATGTTTCTTAAATGTTCCTGCCTCTACCACCCCCTCAGGCAGTAAGTTCCAGATACCCTCCCACCCACTGGGTGAAAAAGAATTTCCCCAAATCCCTTCTAAACCTCCTGCCCCTTACCTTAAATCTGTACCCCCTGGCTATTGACCCCTCCACTAAGGGGAAAGGTTTCTTCCTATCTGCCCTATCTCTGCCCCTCATAACTTTGTACACCTCAATCAGGCCCCCCCTCAGCCTTCACTGCTCTAAGGAAAACAACCCCAGTTTATCTAGTCTCTCTTAACAGTGGAAATGCTTCAGCCCAGGCAACATCCTGGTAAATCTCCTCTGCACCCTCTACAGTACAATCACATCCTTCCTATAGTGTGGCGACCAGAAGTGCCTGCACAAAGTATTCCAGATGTGGCCTGACCAACACTTTATTCAGCTCCATCATAACCTCCCTGCTCTTGTATTCAATGCCTTGACTAATAAAGGCAAGTATCCCATATGCCTTCTTAACCACCTTATCTACCGCTGCTTTCACGGATCTATGGTCATGCCGACCCAGGTCCCTCTGATTCTCTGTACTTCCTAGGGTCCCACCATTCATCGTGTACTCCCTTGCCTTGTTAGTCCTCCCAAAATGCATCACCTCACACTTTGCAGGATTAAATTCCATTTGCCACTGTTCTGCCCATCTGACCAGCCCATCTATATCATCCTATAGTCTAAGGCTTTCCTCCTCACTATTTACCACACCACAGTTTTCATGTCATCTGCAAACTTACTGATCATACCTCCTACATTCATGTCTAGTGTCATGAAAATATAATAATTTCATATTATTATTATTATTTATTTTAAAAGTGGGTTATTAGTGGGGTTTGGATAGTTTCTCTGTGTGTGTGTGTCTGTGCAGGAGGGGTGGGATTTAATTGAATTGGAGACAGTTGGTCTGGAGGCTTTGAGTCATCAACAAGAAACTAGGTTTGAAATGCTAAATACGTAAACGTGGCTGGAGTTTTAGAATATGAGGTATGAGGAACATTTGTATTTTTAGATAAATTAGGGTAGTTTAAATTTCAAAGAGATGGTACGATGTTACACCTAGCCAGAAGAAGCTAAGCCAAACAGTGTGTTTATTTTTCCCAAAGGTTACTGATAAAATTAGCACAATGAAAAGATTTATATTACGAGAAAGGTAAGATTCCAAAGACAGCTCGAAACAACAGAATTTGCATTAAAAAGTGAGAAACATGTATAAAGGAGATGAGGCTGTGTGTAGGAGGTGAAGGCATTCTAAGATCTAACACAAGTGTGAAAAGCCTCCAGGCTCTGTGCATCAAGATGCAGTCTACAGAACCAAAGCTGAGAAAACTTACTTTGAATTTGACTGTCCAAGCTGTGTTGCTTTGCCTGGGTCTGTTTAAATCTATTTGTTTTTACTGTTGCCTTAATGGAGGTGTAACTGGGAGCCAGATTAATTATTGGTTTTAGGAGTTATTGTCGTAGTAATTTGTAGACCTATGCATGTGCTTGAAATTGTTTCTTTTGTTAATAAATGTTTAATTTAGTTTTCTAAAAACCTCTGAAGTTATGGTAGTCTTATTACTTCTGAATTCAGGGCGTGCATCTTGAAATACAATACAAATTGCAAAACAGTTGTGAGCGTGTGATCAAGTTTCCCTCATGGATATGATCTGCCTGGCACACCTCATCTGCCACATCGTAACATCTAGATCATTAATGTACACTACAAACAGTAAGGGACCCAGCACTGAACCCTGTGGTACACCACTGGACACAGGTTTCCAGTCACAAAAAACGACCTTCAATCATCACCCCTGCCTCCTGCCACTAAGCCAATTTTGGATCCAATTTGCCAAATTTCCCTGTATCCCATGGGCTTTTACCTTTTTGACCAGTCTCCCATGCGAGACCTTGTCAAAAAGCTTTACTGAAGTCCACGTAGACTACATCAACTGCACGACCCTCATCTACACACCTAGTCACCTCCTCGAAAAATTCAATCAAACTTGTTGGACATGATCTCCCATGACAAAGTCACGCTGACTATCCTTGATTAATCCTTGCCTCTCCAAGTGGAGATTCATTCTATCCCTCAGAATTTTTTCCAAATGTTTCCCTACCACTGATGTTAGACTCACTGGTCTGTAGTTCCCTGGTTTATCCCTATCATCCTTCTTGAATAACGGTACCACATTAGCTGCCCTCCAGTCCTCTGGCACCTCTCCCGTGGCCACAGAGGATTTGAAAGTTAATGTCAATCTCCTCCCTTGCCTCCCATGGCAGCCTGGGATACATCTCATCTGGGCCTGGGGATTTATCCACTTTTAAGCCCGCTATAACCGCTAATACCTCTTCCCTCTCAATGCTAATTTGTCCAAGTATATCACAGTCCCCCTCCCTGATTTCTATACCTACATCATCCTTCTCTATAGTGAATACAGATGCAAAGTACTCATTTAAAACCTCACCTACGTCTTCCGGCTCCTCACACAGATTGCCATGTTGGTCTCCAATGGGCCCTATTCTTTCCTTGGTTATCCTGTTGCCCCTAATATACTTATAAAACACCTTTGGATTTTCCTTTATTTTACCCGCCAGTGTTTTTTCATTCCCCCTCTTTGCTCTCAATTTCTTTTTTAAGTGACCCCCTACGCTTTCTATATTCCTCTAGGGCTTCCACTATTTTCAGCCCTCAGTATCTACCATAAGCTTCCCTTTTTTTTCCTTATCCAATCCTGTATATTCCTTGACATCCAGAGTTCTCTGGACTTGTTGGTCACACTTTTCACCTTCACGGGAACATGTTGGCCCTGCATTTCCTTTTTGAATGACTCCAATTGCTCTGATGTAGATTTTCCTACAAGTAGCTGCTCCCAGTCCACTTTGGCCAGATCCTGCCTTATCATATTAAAATCGGCCTTCCACCAATTCAGAACCTTTATTTCTGGTCCATCTTTGTCCTTTTCCATAACCACCTTAAATCTTACCGAGTTATGGTCAATATCACCAAAATGCTCCCCCACTGACACTTCTACCACTTGCCCAGCTTCGTTACCTAAAATTATGTCCAACACCAACCCTCTCTTGTAGGACTTTCTACATGCTGGCTTAAAAAGCTCTCCTGAATACATTTTAAGAATTCCACCCCCTCTAAGCCTTTCACACTTTGTCTATCCCAGTTAATATTGGGGAAGTTGAAATCCCCCAATATTATTACCCTATTATTTTTACATTTCTGAGATTTGACCACATATCTGCCCTTTTTTCTCTCCCTAACGGTTTGGGGGGTCTACAGTACACTCCCAGCAATGTGATTCCCACGTTTTGTTTTTAAGTTCTACTCATGTGACCTCATTTGAGGAACCTTCTGAGATATCATCCCTCTTAATTGCAGTAATTGACACCTTGATCAATATTGCAACACCACCTCCTCTTTTACCCCCCCCCCCCCCCCCCCCAAACACCGTCTCGCCTGAATAATCTATACCCCGGAATACTGAGCTGCCAGTCCTGCCCCTCCCTCAACCATGTCTCAGTGATAGCAATGATATCATATCCCCATGTATTAATCAACACCCTCAACTCATCTGCCTCACTATCAAGACTCCTTGCATTAAAATAAATGCCATCCAGTCTTGCCGTACTCCCTTGTGCCTTAACTTGACTATATACACTCTGCCTTCCAGACTGACTTGGTTTTTCTTCTATACATCACCTCCTACTATACCTCCACTCTGTATCCCACCCCCCTGCCAAATTAGTTTAAACCCCCACCAACAGCACTAGCAAACCCAACCCCCCCCCCCCCACCCCCACCCCCCCCCCCGGCAAGGATGTTAGTCCTGTTCCGGTTCAGGTGCAAACTGTCAGGCCTATACAGGTCCCACCTTCCCAGAAATGAACCCAGTGATCCAGGAATCTAAAGCCCTCCCTCCTGCACCAACTCTTCAGCCACGTATTCAGCTGCTCTATCCGCCTATTCCCATACTCACTAGCACGTGGCACCGGGGGTAAACCATAGCTTACAACCTTTGAGGTCCTGCTTTTTAATCTGCTACCTAGTTTCCTAAATTCTTGTAGTCGGACCTCATCCCTCTTTCTAGCTATGTCATTGGTACCAATGTGAACCACGATCTCTGACTGACTGTCTGCCCTCCCCCTTCAGAATGCCCTGCAGCCGTTCAGTGACATCCTAGACCCTGGCCCCAGGGAGGCAACACACCATCCCGGAGTCACATCTGTGGCTGCAGAAATGCCTGTCTGCACCCCTCACTATTGAGTCTTCTACCACTATTACTCTTTCTCCTCCCCACCACCCCCCCAACTCTTTTGCAGCTGGGCTCTGGCTGCACTCCCCAGAAGAACCATCACTCTCACCGTTTTCCAACACAGAAAAACTGTTCTTGAGTGAGATGCACTCAGGGGCTTTCCTGACTATCTGCCCGCCTCCCTCCTCCTGACTGGTGGTCACCCATTCCTTCTATGACTGCACGTCCTTTAGCTTGTGGGGTGACGTCTAAAAACGTGCTATCCACGTAACTCCCAGCCTCGTGGATGCACTGCTGTGCCTCCAGCTGACACTCAAGCACCGAAACCTGGCACTCAAGCTGGTCAAACCGGTGGCACTTCCTGCAGATGTAGTCATCCAGACTGCCAGGAGCGTCGAAGACTTCCCACATACTGCAGGCCGCGCATCACACGGGACTGAGCTCCCCTCTCACACCTTTGGTTAAAAATACATTTACCCTAAATTTAAGCCAAGTAGAAAATCATTTACCTTTCTTTTTTAAAAAAAAAAGCAAGAGTTCTTATCTTTCCTCAATGTAGCTCTTCTTCTTAATAGTGGCTATGGAATCATTTACGACCACCTGACAGCACAGACAAGACCTTGATTTGACATCTCATACAAAATGTGGCACCTCTGACATTGCAGCACCCCCCTCAGCACTGCGCTGGGATTTGTCAGCCTCAAATACGTGATCAAGCGATCAGAAAGCACTGGAACCACTTCCCCCTCTTACTACCGGAGCTGCAGTCAACTAATTCTGCTAAGATCTTATTATCAAATCGGGGTCCTGGTGTTAGAATCCTATTGGCCATTGCACTGGAGTCAATCTGTCTGACTGACAGCACCCAGACACACAGCTTCCATCAAAATATTGCTCTCTTCTGACACCTAGTGGTATTATACAGTATAGTGCATCCTCAATCCAATTCTTAAAGGTTTCAGCTATGGACCAGAGCAGACTCATCCATAACATAAGACCATACAGATAGGAGCAGGAGGCGGCCCGACAGCCCTCGAGCCTGCTCCACTATTCAATCAGATCATGGCTGATCTTTTAGCTCAATCCCACTCTCCTGGACTATCCCCATATCTCATGATTCCTTCGAGCCCAAAGACTTATCGATATCAGCCTCGAATATAGGACGGAGCATCTATAGCTCTCCAGGGTAGAGAATTCCAAAGAATCACACACTATTAGTGAAGAAATTCTCATCTCAGTCCAAAATAGTCAATCTCTTATGCTGAGACTGTTTCCCGCTCCCCCTCCCCCAGTTCTAGGCTCTCCAGCCAGGGAAAAGAGCCTCTCAGAATCAACACTGTCCAATCCTCCAAGAATTTTACACATTTCAACTAAACTCCAGAGAGGCCCATTCTACATCTCTTCTCTTAGGACAACACTTTCATCCCGTGAATAAGTCCAGTGAACAAAAGCAAAATACTGCCGATGCTGGAAATCTGAAATAAAAACAGGAAGTGCTGGAAATCCTCAGCAGGTCAGGCCGCATCTGCAGAGAGAGAGGGACAGAGTTAACATTTCAGGTCAGGGTGACCTCTCATCAGGTCATCTTTCATCAGATGAAAGGTGATCTCAACCTGAAACGTTAACTCTGTTTGTCTCTACAGCTGCTGCTTGACCTGCTAAGTATTTCCAGAATTTTATCTCAGTCCATTGAACCCTCATTGCACCCTCTCTAAGGCCAGTATATTCGTAATTGGTTAAGGAGATCAAAACTATAAGATTTGTCTTTGAATTTTGCAACAACTATCAATACATTGATTTGATAAGCTTTATTTCTCTTATCCTCTCCATTTCTTTCAAATGAGGGGGGCATTATTATATTTTCCAGACTTTTGGTCTCATGGTTTGCTTTGTATTTGTGTGTGCTCCAATGTCATGGTTGGTATATCTCCATGCTTGAACCTTCACTTCCATATAGCCAACCTCTCCATTATATTTCAAGGATTCAGTATTCATTTTTAGCTTTTATTTTGGTTTCAACAGATGAATTACTTTGAAATTATTTTAAATACTCTTACACAATTCTCACTGGGGTACGTGTTCCACACACGCTGACACTCACTGGGGTACGTGTTCCACACACGCTGACACTCACTGGGGTACGTGTTCCACACACGCTGACACTCACTGGGGTACGTGTTCCACACACGCTGACACTCACTGGGGTACGTGTTCCACACACGCTGACACTCACTGGGGTACGTGTTCCACACACGCTGACACTCACTGGGGTACGTGTTCCACACACGCTGACACTCACTGGGGTACGTGTTCCACACACGCTGACACTCACTGGGGTTCGTGTTCCACACACGCTGACACTCACTGGGGTACGTGTTCCACACACGCTGACACTCACTGGGGTACGTGTTCCACACACGCTGACACTCACTGGGGTACGTGTTCCACACACGCTGACACTCACTGGGGTACGTGTTCCACACACGCTGACACTCACTGGGGTACGTGTTCCACACACGCTGACACTCACTGGGGTACGTGTTCCACACACACTGAGGTATGGGTTCCACAGATACCTATCTCTCTGGGGTATGGTGACAAAGGCATTGGACACACCTCATCCAAGTAGTTGTTCCTGCTGTAGGAGCCTACACAACAAGTGCTGTCAGACTGTTCAAGATCTTTCTTAGTGACTTGTCACCAACCAACAGTTGCATATGTGCCTTTGCATCAGATCTCACTGGATAGGAGGAGGAAGCAGGAACCCAGGCAGATCCTCCCGTCTCTGGGCTGCAGTGTCCCTACCACTGCTAACTTAGTGGTATCTGGTGATTAAGTTGAAGCCTTCCTAGGCTCTGTGAATCTAGCACTCAATCTCTAAACTCATTGAGCCATTGGGGAATGACTGAAGTTTTCAAACACTTACAAAGCAGAGGCACGTTGTAGCCGATGTTCCCTCTAAGCTACGTGGGGGTATGGCCACAGCAATCGGGACATAACACACAGTTTAACGAACAGAAACATTGGAAGGAACATTGGTAGTAGCAACATATTCTGTGCAAACCGAGTCAAAACAGAGTTTGCTTTATTCAAAGCATTGCCATAACGATTGTCAAGTATTTCATCACATGGCCTTCCATTGCCTTGTTCAGTCAAACTTGCTTTTCTCCCCCAAGGTCTCTGTGCTTCTCCAATTCAGGCCTCTTGAGAAGCCTCAATTTAATCACTCCACCATTGACACCTCTGCTTTCAGCTGCCTGGGTCCTAAGCTCCAGAAGTCCCTCCCTAAACCTCTCCACCCCCTTTTTCATGCTTTAAGACACTCCTCAAAACCTCGCTCTTTGACCATCTACGTCTCTACGTTTAATAAGGCCCTTGGGACATCTTGCCACATTCAAAGCGCTATATAAATATAAGTTATGTTTGTCTCCATCTCCAACACTTTTGTAACTGACAAGCAAATGTGATTTTTCTCCCACGCTGCAATGTCTTTAATCTTTAAATTCTGGAGACTTCAGGACCCTAACACGCAATGTGAATACTTGGAAAAGCACAAACAACAGCACCAACTAAATCCCTCTGAAGTTCCTTTTCAGTGCCTGCTCTTGAATAAAGTTCCTTTTGCTTTCGCAATTACACAATTTGCATCACAAACTAGAAAAACCAGTTATGTTAGAAGAGCTGAAAGATTGTGTACTTTGGGAAGCTCCAAAAACCACAGACGCTCCTATAGACACCAAGGAAAAATAATTTAAACTTTAGAGTTTTGCACCTCTGCAATTTGCCCTATTGTTTAAAATTGTTTTCTCTAAAAGAGCTCTGAAGGACCTCCATCCAAAAACCTTAACCTTTCCTTTGTCAGATCATTTCTGACCTAGAATTTTAAAGTGCAGAAGGAGGCCATTCAGCCCATCATGCCTGTGCCAGCTCTCTGATAGAATCAGAATCACTTAATCCTATTCTCCTGCCCTTTTCCCCAGACCCTTATAAGTGAGTCTACAGCGGCTGCTGTTTTCATTAAACAACTTATATTTATACAGCATCTTCAATATAAGGAAACATCTCAAGACCTGGAATTCGCTGGCTAAGGGGTGATGGAAGCAGAGATGATGAATGATTTCAAAAAGAAATTTGACTGACACTTGAGGTAACTAAACTTGCAGGGCTACAGGGATAGAACAGGGGAATGGGGCTGAATGGATTGCTCTAGAGAACTGGCATGGACCCAGTGGGCCAAATAGCCTCCTTCTGTGCTGTTATGACTCTAAGACACTTCACCAAGCTTGGACCAACAGAAGTGGGGCATGCACAAGAGGCCAGAATTGGAGGAGCACACAGGTGTCATTGTCGGAGGTTACAGAGATAGGGTGATGCTAGGCCATTGAGGGATTTGAACACAAGGATGAGAATTTCATTTGCAGCTTCCATTCCAGTTGCATGAGTATCCTCAGGCCTTCCCTGTCCCATTGTCTCAGTTGTAAGATTGATAAAAAGTCTGTAAAATACAGAGTGTGATTTTGTGTTGTGCATATCACACTATAGTTCTGCTCCACTCAGATTTCAGTTATGGTAGCAGACTCCCATGAGGACAGCAGAAACACTTCAGGGATGCTTTGAGGACATCCCTAAAGAGATCAAACATCCCCACCCACTCATGGGAATCCCTGGCTTGTGAATGACCCAAGGGGAGAAGGTTCATTCGGGAAGGCACCAACCACATCAGGAGGCTTGATTGGGAACTTGTGGAGGCAAAGTCGAGGCATTGGAGGGAGTGCACAAACTTCCAAACAGCCCATCTACCCAACCCTCCAAGCACTGCCTGCCCCACATGCAGCAGAATCTGCAGATCACACATTGCATTTATCAGCCATCTCAGAACCCTACAAACCGGAGTGGAAGCAATTCACCCTTAATCCCGAGGGACTGCCTTAGAAGGATAGCTCTGTGTGTAATTCGTTGCATGTCCTTCCCTCCCTTAAACACTACCTGCCCTGAACATGAAGGCAATGATGTTTTTTAACTATTAACCAGGCTTTTTAACTCTTGCTGTGGAAAGCTGGGCCTCAGAGGCAAAAACTGGGAAGGTGATGGCATAGTCACTGGATTAGTATTCCAGAGACCCAGGGTAATGCTCTGGGGACCCGGGTTCCAATCCTACCACAGCAGATGGTGGAATTTGAATTCAATAAAAATCTGGAATTAAAAGTCTAATGATGACCACGAAACCATTGTCAATTGTTGTAAAAACCCATCTGCCGTCCTTACCTGATCTGGCTACATGTGAGTCCAGACCCACAGCAATGGGGTTGACTCTTAAAAGCCCCCTGAGCTAGGGATGGATAATAAATGCTGGCCTGGCCAGCAACACCCATATGCTATGAACGAAAAAAAAAATTCAGAGAATGAAGTGCAACTAACAATGAAGTTTAAGTGCAGCAGACCAGGGGAAAAAAAGGTGATATGAAACTATGTTACAGGAAGTATACACACTATGCAAGAATTTGAAATATATTTTCTCTTCCAAGTTGTTGGTTTCAGCTGAGATATGCAACAAACTGGGATCAAAGCTGGGACCTGCATGGGTAGCCGGTGAACAGCTTTGCAGACCTCTAGATCCCAGGTTTATCTGCCAAATCCACAAGGCGTTGGACAAAATGTTCCATTTTTGTAATCTGCTGACTAGAAAAGCCATTACACATTATGGTGGTGTCTTATAATGCAGTCCCTGCCCTCTTTAACATACTTTGTATAATAGACAGGTGATTAACTATGGCCTATTAATTGATAAATTGGCAAGGTCAAGACGTACTCTGCCCAACAAAATTATTAACATAATTATATACATGTTTGGGCTTAGAATGCTGTTACATAAAGGAAAGTTTCCCCATGGTAAATACAGCACCAACATTTTCTCCATAACACACCCCATCGTCGGGGCACTGTTTGGATTTAAATTCATTGCAAGAAGCAAAGATTATGCAATTAGTCTGAAACTCATGCATAATGAGGGCGTGGGCAGGAGGGTAATATGCAGTATGATTCAAGGGAATAGAGAATCACTCACTTCAGCTTTAATCGATCAAACAAACTGTAATATAAAGATAGATCCACAAGAGGGAGACAATATTAAGCAATTTTAAAGATGGGGAGATAACAGTAACTTATTTTCACGATTAAGGAAATTGCAAGGAAAATAAATTTTCCCGCTCAAGGAAAAATATGTAACATCTTTCACAACCTCAGGGTGTTGTCCCAAAGCACTTACAGCTAAGAAAACACTTTGAAGTGAAGTCATTATTGCAGTGGAGGAAAGAGGTGAACATTTTACATGTGGCCTTTTACAAGTTGCTTTCCAGTACCTTCCTAATCCTCTGACCACTGTCTAGTTGCCACCTCTTCACAATGAGTAGTCACTGCAACTTCTATAGGTCCACACAGTTTCAAGTGGCTACAAAGTTAAGAGTTGAACAGAAAATAATGTCTGTGACGTCTGTCGGAGCAGGAAAAAAACCAAGTTATGGTCTTGCAGGGTGTGAGAAAGTTGGCAGTGAGCTGGAAAGTGGACAACAGTTTCAGGTAGTTAGAAAACTATCAGAAGCTTCTCCCAGATATCTACGGAGGCTCCAGGTGTGACTATGGCCCATAGAGATTAGAAAGTCGAGGTTGGATTTCTGTTCTCTACCGAATGATTTGGTGATACAATTGGCCTCAATGTTGCTGGCCTAGAGGGTAGGATGGAAATAGAAGTCAGCAAGGGCTTTGTGTCCTGTTGACACTGGGATGAGAGGGCAGGTGGTGCCTTATGTAAAGCAAAACTTTCGGGAGCGGAGGGATTTAAATTACACATGAAATGAATGTTTTACTGCAAGGCTGAACACTTGGTGAAAGTGCAATGCTTATTATAAGCATAAAGCTCGGAACTATTACTGTCGCCTCTAATGCTCCCAAACTCCTGGCACCTAAGCCAGTAAGATCCCAGGGTCAGGCAGCTAAAGGCACATCTGCCTATGGTGGAGCAATGATAATCAGGGATACACAAAAGGACAAAATTAGAGGGATGTAGGGTTGGAAGAAATTACAGGCAGGGAGGGGAGGGGGGGAAAAGAGGCCAGAGAGGGATTCATCACAAAGGCAAGAATTTTAAATCTGAGGTATTGAGCAGGGGTGAACTTGATTTGCAGTGAGTTAGGAGAGCGGCAGAGTTTTGGAATGAGCTAAAGAGAGTAAAAAGTTTGAAGTGATCCACATACAAACAGAACTTTCATGAGGGACACAAGAATGCGGTGTGTCTTTACATATCAGTGAAACACACACTTAACTTGAAGCAAAAGAACCTGCAACTGCCCTGCCCTCTTCCTGTGACAGTTTTGGAATGCTGTGGGAAAGCCAGCATTGAACGCAATGGGCCAAGTGGCCTACATCTGTTCTGCAAGCCTGTGCAGTTCCGCCCAGCTGGTTGTTGGTGCCTGGCACTCTATGACCTCCAGACAGCAAGCTGTTGGTTGGTTAGAGGATTAAAAGCCGACAACTAAGCCTCAGGCCCCGTGATTGGGTCATCACTACTTTAGCTGACTCAGCACTTCATGGGTTTGGCATGAGACCTTGCAGGTTTGGAAAATTCCCCACCCCGCAGTCAGTTTGCTCACTGAACCTTGTTGCCTGAATGCTCCCGGTGGACAGTGGTTTCCTGGAAACAGCTGACAACCTTTCATCATGGGATCTTTGATTACCATTGGGAGGAAGTAGGATAAGCAACAGAGACATTAAACTGCTGATATTTTAAAGGCCATAGGCTGTGGATACTAAAGTGAGCAAAGCTAGGATGTTCCTCTGACATTTCTATAGTTATTCATACAGTTCCCAAGTGTATAAAACTCGTGCAACTGATTTCCTATATTAATTAGTCCGCACCAAATTAATTCTGAGACATTTAACACTCTGCCTGATGTTATCTGTGTAACTGAGGTTCTACAGGTGCTATGTCTCCTTTTATAGATCCAGACACAGCGAGCATTGTAATCATCGGCTCATGTCTCTGGAAAATGGTTTGTTTCATTGCAGCCGATCCTAATAAGGTTATGCACATGCAGTCAGTCAAACTTTACAAGTGTGGTGTAATGTAATATAATGCAGCCTTTCCCATGCTCAGATACTGCCAGGACATCAAATTCAGGTCAAACCTGACAACTGTGTAAACCCTTCACCAGACCACACCTAATTCATTCAAATGCAAGGCTGAAAATTACACACAGCATAAGGATATGTACAGCAACAGCTGCATTTTGGGTATGCTGGTGACAGGCAAAAAAATAGGGATGGGAGGGGGGTGCGTGCAGGGAGAGGATGCTGATGCACTGATAATTTCACTGCACTAGTAATCCAGAGGACCAGGCTAATGCTTTGGGGGCAAATCCCACCATGGCAGCTTGTGGAATTTAAATTCAGTTAATAAATATATTAATTAGATTTATATTAAATTATAAATCCTATAATATTTTGAAATGGGAATTGAAAGCTATTCTCAGTAATGGTGACCATGACTGTTGTTTTAAAAAAAAATCTGGTTCATTAGGAAATCTGCCAATCTTACCTGGTCTTGCCTGCATGCGACTCCAGAGCCACAGTAATGTGATTGTCACTGATGCCCTCTAAAATGGCCGAGCAAGCCATTCTGCTCAAGAGCAATTAGGGATGGGCAACAAATGCTGGCCTTGCCAGTGACAGCCACCTTCCATGAATGAATAAAAAAAACAGCTGGCACGATTGAGACAAGCTCAAAGCTTCCTTAAGTGTCCAAATAAGTCATATTACTGTCAGAAAACATGGAGTCATAAACTACAAGAGAAAAGAGTATGGGTATGGCTTGGGGCAAAGCATTGGTCCATCTTCAACTCCACAGCTGAGTCATTGGCTGGAAGAGGGGTAATTCCACACACTTGGGGCAAGCATATTTTAATTTAGGGATATTAGCACATTTGTTTGTTGGTGTGGACATCACTGGCTAGGGCAGCATTTATTGGCCGCTCCCAGTTGCCCTTGAGGTGGTGGAGGAGCCACCTTTATGAGCCATTGCAGACCATATTAGTAGGTACACCCACAGTGCTGTTAAGAGGAATTTCTATGATTTTGACCCAGCAACAATGGAAGAACTGCAATATAGTTCCAAGTCAAGATGAGAGATGGTGGGAGTAATCTCACAGGTAGTGGTATTCCCATGCACCTGCAGCCCTTGCCCTTCTAGATAGTAGAGGCCACAGGTTTGGAAGGTGCTGTCAAAGGCAGCTTGGCGAGTTGCTGTCGTGCATCTTGTAGACGGTACAAATTGCAGCCACAATCTGCGCTGGCGGCAGAGGAAGTGAATGCTTGGGGTGGCAAATTCAGTGCCAAACCTGGATGTTAGGCTTTTGAATATTGTTGGAGTTACATTCATCAAAGTAAGTGGAGAGTATTCCATCACACTCCCAACTTATACCTTGTAGATGGCAGAGGGGCTTTCAGGGCTACACAGAAATTGAATAGCACTTTCAAAAATCAGCACAGAATGAGGTCATTCAGGAAAAACTCAGCAGGTCCGGCAGCATCCATGAGGACTCAAAGCGTCGACTCTTTTCTTCTCCGCCGATGCTGCCAGACCTGCTGAGTTTTCCCAGGCAATTCTGTTTTTGTTTTGGATTTCCAGCATCCGCAGTTTTTTGTTTTTATCTATGAGGTCATTCAGCCCTTTTTGCCTGTACTGTATCATTCTATGATTCTGAAGCAAGTTGCTTACTGCAGAACTTGCATCCTCTGAGCTGCTCTTGTAACCATTGTATGTGTGTGCCAGGTTCAGTTTAAATCAATGATAAGCCTCATGGTGTTAATATTACCATTGCTGCAACCCCCACCATTAAGTCAAGGGGAGGTGGCTAATCTCTCTTTAGAGACTGCCATTTACCTGGCACATGATGCATGAACATTACTTGCTATTTTCAGCCCAAGTCCAAAGGTTGTCCAAGTCTTGCTGCATGAGGACTTTGGCCTGGAGCTAAGATAATTGGCCTCCAATGTCCACAAGGAAAGAATCTAAGGGACACACCATCTCTGGCTAAGAAAGTTAAAAATAGCATCAAATTGAAAGAAAAAGCAGACAATTCCACAAAGATTAGGTTGTCAGATAATTGGACGGAATATAAAAAACAGCAAAGAATAAAAAGGTAGAAATTAGAGTACAAGAGAAAGCTAGCTAGAAAGATAAAAACAGATAGTAAGTTTCTACAGGTGTTTAAAAAGGAAGAGAGTAACTAAGGTGAGCATTGGTCCTCCAAAGTCTCACAGGAATTAATGGAAAATAAGGAAATGGTAGGTGAATGGAACAGATATTTTGCATCTGTCTTCGTTGAACAGGATACAAATAACATTCCAGAAATAATTATGAAACAAGACGTGAAAGGGAGGGAGGAACTGAAAACAATTACAATCACCAGGGAAAGGGTACGAGAAAATTATTAGAACTAAAAGTTGACATCCTCAGGTCCTGATGGACTTCATCCTAGGATCTTAAAAGCAGTAACTGCTGAGGTAGTGGATGCATCGGTTTCAATTTTCCAAAATTCCCTACATTCTGCAAAGGTCCCATCAGATTGGAAAATAGCAAAGCAAAACTAACTCTATTCAAGAAAGGAGGGATACAGAAAGCAGGAAACTATGAGTCAATTATTTTAACATCTGTCACAGGGAAAATGTTGGAATCAATTAAGGTTATAGCTGAGTACTTAGAAAATCTCAATACAATCAGGCAGAGTCAACATGGGTTTATGAAAAGGCAAATGTGTTCTGACAAATTTATTGGAGCTCTTTGAGGAAGTAACCAGCAATGTGTATAAAGGGGAACCTGTAAATGCGATTTAGATTCCATTAGGCATTTGACAAGATGCCATAAAAGGTAAGAGCTCATGGTGAAGGGGGTAACAAATTAGCATGGATAGAGGATTGGTTAGCTAACAGGAAGTAGACGACATAAATGGGTCATTTTCAGGTTTCAGGATGTAACAAGCAGAGTGCCACAGGGATCTGTGCTGGGGCCTAAACTATTTACAATCTATACCAATGATTTGGATGAAGGGACCAAATGTATGGTTACTAAGTTTGCTGATGACAAAAAGATAGGCAGGAAAGTAAGTTTAAGACAACATAAGGAGTCTGCAAAGGGATACAGACAGAGTGGGCAAGCAAAGATTTGGTAGAAGGGAGTTTAATGTGTGAAAATGTGAACTTGTCCACTTTGGCAGGAATAGAAAAGCAACTACCTAAATGGGGAGAGGTTGCAAAACTCTCCAGTACAGAGGGATCTGGGCGTCCTGGTACATGAATCACAAAAAGTTAGTATGGTACAGGAAGTGATTAGGAAGACAAATGGAATGTTGTCATTTACTGCAAGGGGAATGGTAGGGATGTTTTGCTACAGTTGCACAGGGCACTGATGAGGCCACATCTAGAGTACTGTGCATAGTTTTGGTTGTCTTATTTAAAAAAGGACACGATTGCTTTAGAAGCAGTTCAGAGAAGGCTCATTCGACTGATTCCTGGGATGAAGGGGTTATCATACGAGGAACAGTGGAGCAGGTCGGGCCTGTATTCATTCGAGTTTAGAAGAATGAGAGGTGATCTTACTGAAACAAAGATCCTGAGGGCACTTGACAGGATGGATGCTGAAAGGACGTTTCTCCTTGTGGGAGACACCAGAACTAGGGCGAAGTTTAAAAATAAGCAGTCTCCCATTTAAGACTGAGATGAGGAGAAATTCTCTCTCAAGAGGGTTATGAGTCTTTGAACACTCTTCCCTAGAGTAGAGGCCAGGTCATTGAATATTTTTAAGACAGTTAGATAGATCCTTGACTAACAAGGGGGTCAAAGGGTATGCAGAAAAGTGGCAGTGATATCATATTCACATCAGCCATGATCTTATTGAATGGCAAGCAAGCTCAAGGGGTTGAATAGCCTACTCCTGCTCCTAATTTTTTGTTCACAACCAACTTTAGTTCTGGGCATGACCGCAGCTTGTGATATCAAATGGAGTGAATCTATTTGACTTTGGTAGGGGAGATCTCTAGAGGAGTACATGATGAATCATTCACTTGGAACTCCTGGTTGAAGATGATTGCAAATGCTTCATAAGAAAAGTTTCCCATATGCCAGTATAAAGCAAAGTAGAGAACTGATTGCACGGAGGATGATAGAATCACATGGTTGGAAGATGGACTAAACACAATGTTCCCTTCTCACTTGCTGACCCTAGCACTGCTGTGACATCACTTCACAAAAGCAGAATTGTGATTATAGCTAGTTTGGTCATTCACTAGAAATTAGGACCCTGCAAGCATCAGAGAGACAAAAACATTCAGCTGGGAAACGGTTTGGATTACAGCCTTATTGATGGGATGGTGGTGCAAGTATAACTGGATGCATTCACATTTATTCATTTAATGCATTTTAATAGTCCACGTAGGTGTGCTGTGTAACTCGGGTACCAGCCTCTGGGGATTGCTTTGCACCATTAATGGGTTCCTCATTTTTTGCACTTGGAAATAAACCAATGTCACTGGACTCTTCATGACATGAAAGGAGAAAAAGGCAATAATCAGTAGGAACCTCTGTAAAACAAAATATCAGTATCAATTGGTGTGCACAATCTAGGCAATTGAGAATTTGGCAAAGAGCCAGTTAACCGTAAGAACATTCTTAATACATGAAAACTAATTCACTAGAACTAGAAATTATGCAATTGTGCATTGGTTTGCTTTGTTTCGTAAAATTCAAGTTTACCAAGCCAGCCTTTACAATAACCCATGTAAAAAAAAAAATTCTTAAGGTCATATACATATATGCCGAGGTTTATTTTATTTTTCAAATAAAAAACATCTCAGTTGATCTTATTGAATGGTAGAGCAGGTTCAAAGGGCTAAACCCCTGTAACAATATTCCTTATGTGTAGGGTGCATGGCTACTGAATCTGGATGCCAGGGAGAGTTGTATGCTCAATCTCAGAACTAAATGGGTGTACCAGATATAAAAGGTGCTGCAGATTGAGAGCAGCAACAGATAAGGATTCTTCACGATAAACATTACTTTTTAAAATACAAGAACTTGTTACTGTTTACAACTAGTAACTTGGTATGCTGGAGCATTCCTCACATGATATGCAAGTGATGGTAGCACTTACCATGCATAAGCTCAATTTTCTACCACAGAGCCAGAATTCTGCATTAGTTATTTCAGAGTGAAAATACTGCTTTATGAGCAGATCTGAATGACAAGCTGCAATGTACAATAAATACAAAAAAATAATCAATGGGCTGTGTTGGCTCCAGAATTTGAGTGAACAAATCATAAAGTTCAACTGAGCCACAGTGAATAGTTGAATGGTCCAGGAGCAGGCTTTGTAAAGTGTGAAATGGAGTATAGTGCACGTACACACAAAGGAAGCCAGTCAAAGACTAACAGTTTCGAAATAAGAGTCCAGCACCTTTTTTTTCTCAAAAATATTGATGATTTATTTCATCAAACAGGGCTAAGGTAGCAGAGACCAAGTGAAAACACCCTTAAATCAAATGTAGAAAGGCAGCCCTCACTTATCGCACCTCAGAAACATGGTAATATAGGCTATAACAGCAGGGGAGAGAGAATATGTTCAGAGAAGCCTCTTCACTAATATTCCACAAAATTTCATTTGTCCATTGGAATGTTCTTCAGAATGTTCAATTTATTTCCTCTTAAAATCAAGCAGTAATTACAGTCCATGAAAGTGTTTCAGATGATATATCTTTATATACTGTATAATAAGTCCCCATGTTAATGTAAATAGAAAAAGCCCTCCATCACCACCAAAACAAAAATACTGCAGCTATTACTCTAACTCAAGGCCAGCCTGTGTCTCACAGCAATAATTCAATGTGGAGTAGTTCCCAGGAGCAAGGAGAATCAAAAAGAATTAAAACAAAACCCACAACAGCACCCGTTTTTTTTTCAACCAGGGACTTGTTCCTGCAAAAACAGTACCTTCACAGAAAATGCCCAGCTTTGTTTTTTTTTTTAAAAAAGGCAGTCTTTTCATTCAAATTAATGGTCACTGCAGTATGTACAAGAAAAAAAAAGATTAAATATGAAGAGATAAATATCTTTTCTCTACCTCAAATAAATGTGCTATTTTGAGCTCAACTGAACTATCAAAATGTGTTTTTGGGGGGTGGAAAACAGGTGGCAAATTTCTCCTGATGACAAAGTTTAAATTTTGTCAGGTGCCCAATGTACAGAAACTTAAGTGGAACCGATAGTCACCATACTCCCCCGTTAAGCTTCAAATACTTCCTGGTTTTGCTTTAGAACCACATGATTAACATTTTAGGACGCGCATTTGGAACTGCACAAGTTCATTTAAACCCCTCTGATTCCTTAATTAACAGCCGACTCAATGATTTGACTCTGATAGGCAGAGTATGCCCCATTTCTGATTCCAAATTCACTCCCTACCCTGAGGTGCGCACGACTCTTGTTCACTGTAGACAATCCAATGTATTTCATGGATCTGGGGAAAAAAGACTTATTGGATTCAGTCTGGATTTGGGCAATTCTACACCCATCACCCTTGCTTTTTCATGGTTTAGCTCTTCCAACAATTTATGGTAGTGATTTGGATTTCCCAGTGGGGGGACTGCACAATTCTGACACAAATGGTTTCACTGGTGCTTCAGGTTAAAAAGGAGAAACCCTATTATATAATACCACGGATGATTTACTCTCCTCTTCATTCCCTCCTGAAAAAATAATTACTGTAGTACCAGTGCCTCTGGTCCCACCTCAGATTTTGGTTATGCCTCATCTGTACTCGAGCCACTTAACAGCAAATGAAATCAAACTTTAATAAGCTTATATATAATAAATAACTGGCAACTATATTGCAGCAGTAACTCATCCTTGGAGTTCTGATGACTCTCCGAAACCACTTCACCCTCATGGTTCATTTAGAATGCCATCCAAGCCTCTCAACTACATTACTGCCTTTAAACCCACCACCAGCCATTTTTTTTTTTAAAAAGAGTAAGGGCTGCCTCTTCAGTGAGTGTCTTCTGAGCCATCTGAGCATGTGTTTTCCAATGGCTTAACTCATTTTGTACACAGTGAGGATAGTATGGGCCATGCTGGTACACTGAATTAAGAAAAAAAAATTGCAAACTAGATCAGCCATGATTTTCAGTAAAAACATTGCCAGATAACCCAACCCCCTTTAAAGAAACTATTAGTTGGGGGAATCAAGTATATGCCGCACTGTAAAGCTAAGTATCGTAATGATAAAATACATTTTTGTGCTATTCATACATGGTCCATCCGGTGCAAATTTTTAATATATATAGTAGTAGCTGCAAAAAAAAAAACAATTCATTCATCAAAGCAGCTCATCTTTATCACACTTCTAGATTTGTGGGGGAAAGTGAAAACAGCAGGAATACTAAATATTTATAGTACAAAAATATTTAGTTTTACAGTATCGAGTACACTTGGAAAAATACAAAGGACCCAGTTTCCTATGGAATTTTTAGAATTTAAAATCAAAACCTCCAAATTCCCAGACTGATTCTCACAGTTCCTGTGGCACTTATGAACAACAGTTGATATGCCCCAAATGTTTGTAACAGTTCGCAGAGAAAAAAAGTTTGCAGAATTACCACCCAATATAGAAATGGAAAATGGAAATATTTGCATAGATTTAAGACTGAAAGTCATAATATAAGAACACAATGGAATGTACGGTAAAGGTTCCTCAGATGTATGTGCTAACTCCAATATGCTGTATATAGCACTGATTTTAGGCGGTGGTGGGGAGAGCGCGTGTGCGAGAAAGGGGTGGGGGGGGGGAATAAAAGTGGGCTGGCTGTAGAAAGATGATCAGATTACAGGTCACTTTCACCATACAAAGCTGTGGAGAAGGACATGTAATCCAGAGCACCAGGCACTGTGTCAGGTCCTCTATATGGAGCCATCCGGGCAATACAGTATTCAGCTTGATCAGGGGGAAGCTCACGTCGCAGCTCCTCTGCTGTGATGTAACTCTGAAAAGAGAACAAAAAGTCACCAAATGCTCATTAGATTTTGAAACCCCAACCAGGGAAAAAAAAGATTCAAGCTATACTGCTGTCAGGACACTTTTGTTTAAATTTGTTCGAAGTGTGATCAAAGCCACATTATTGCCCACCCCTGGTTTGTGACCCGCCTTCTAAGCATTTTAAATTTTACAACGGAGTGGCTTGCTAGACTTTATCAGGAAGCATTAAAGAGTCATCCATGTTGTCTGGGATTGGAGACATAAGCAGGACATAAACTTGATGGGTTTTGATTACAGCTATTTTCATTCCTAGTGCCAGCCCACAAATGGCCAGATTTATTAAATTCAACATTTACAACTTGGCATGGTGAAATCTGAACTCTTGCCTCTAGATTGCCAATCCAGTACCCTAACTATGTTGCTTAGCAAGGTAACACAATAGTTAAATGCTATGACATTAACTAGGGAGATAGCTTACTGAAGTTATTGGGTGGGAGAATTGAACAGAAAATCTTTGGGTTTAAGAAATAAGAGTAATGAAACCTCATTTAAAAGGTTTCCCAACCAAGATTCTCAGTTTTTGAATTGATCACCACTTGCAAATAATTTTGGGAGACCATTACAGTGATACAGAAGGCAGCCATTCAGCCAATGTCAGTTCTTTGGTTAAACTATCCATTAGCCCCATTCCCCAACAGTCCTGTACATTTTCCTTTCAGGTATTTACCCAACTCCCATTTAAAAGTTAATACTGAATCTGCTTCCAACAGCCTCAGGTAGTGTACTACAGGTGGTAACAACTCGCTTAAAATCTTTCGTATTGTCACTTCTGGTGTCTTTGCCAATCACCTTAAATGTGTGTCCATCTGGTTACCAACACTTCAGCCACTGAAAGCTTTCTCCTTATTTACTCTATCAAAGTTGTTTATGATATGAACACTTTCAACAAATCTCCTCTTAACATTCTGTTCCAAGGAGAATAATCCCAGCTTCTCCAGTCTCTCCACATAATTGAAATACCTCAACCCTGGTATCATTCTATCAAATTTCTTCTGTGGACTCTCCAAGGCCTTGACAGCCTTGTTAAAAGCGTGGTGTCTAAAACTGAACAATACTCCAGTTGAGGCCTAACTTCTTATTTATATAAAAACAAGCTTCTCAACTTGTACTTCAAAAAGATTTATGTACATACACCCTAGGTCTCAATTACTGCACCCCTGTTAAAACTCTACAAAATCCATTTCCTCCCATAAAATGTCATAACCATGAATCTTCAGAAAACAGGATCTGGCATCTCCTTTTTCCCTTCCAAAATACCTGTATTGAAGCTTGGTCACTTTTGCTGCAGAAATTACTAAACTAAGAATTCAGCTTTATCTTAAGCATTTAAAAAAAAAGTAGTCAGGATATAGATGATACTGGCAAAGCTGCATTTACTGCCCATCCCTGGTGATTACAAATGAGGGGCTTGCCAGGTTACTTCAGCGTATAAGAGTTGACCACAGGGTGGGACTTAAGTCACATGTAGGCTGAACTGGATAAGGGCAGCAGGTTCCCTTTCCCAAAGGACATCGCTGAACTAGTTTGGGTTTCTATAATAGAACTTTCATTGCCACTTATTCCTGGTGTCAGGCCACGAATTACCGGATTTACTGAATTCGATTTCATGATTGTGTCATGGTTGGTTTTGAACTCAGACTTTCTGACTTAGTACCATAATAACTACACTAGCCATTGAAGAGGAATTAAACTTGGTTTCAAAATGACACCAAATAGAATTGCAATTGGTGGTGGTGGGTGTTGTTATTCCCAGATTATTTTCAGAAATTTTTGCCAGTTAGGAGGAACTCAGCTCCACAATCTAGGAAAGGGGAACTCGAGGGTCTGTAGAGAAATTAGTGAAAGGCAATTTCAGCAGAGATAATTTTTAAAGCTGAGAGTATTGAGAGAATGGAACTAATTATACTATGCAATGCAGCAAGCAGTTTTATTTGGCTGGGAAGACAGTAAATTTTTAAGTTACATTTTAGTTTCAAGATTCCTATAAAAAATCTTTTTGCAGCTGTACTCGCCTCAGTCTCTTCCTCCCCCATCCTCCAACAAACTTTGATCAGTATAAAAAAAAGTGTTGAGGTGCTTGTGATGTTTAGACAAGTCAAACCCCAACACTAGCACTCCACCCAGTGATTCTGTCAAAAAGAATGGAAGCTAGCAGACTAGTGGCCATGTCAGGGTGCAGGGTGAATTACTTCTATTGCTAGGCTTCATACATGTGAACTTAAATAACTTCGTAAAAATACTACTACTATCTAAATATCAAACACTATTCATCCAGCCCAGAAGCAGCCATTTGCATTAAATTACGAATTCAAGATTATTTTGAGTTAAAGTATGCCACAATAGATTTTTTTCTAACAGCTTTTCTTACCAATTCATGTCCTCATGTCTTTTAGGGGAGCTTATTATTTCAATTAAATTATTGCACCTGTGTTGATCATCCTCTGTATCTCAGCCATTATTTACATACAAACTTCCATATCAAACATTCAAATAGTAGTTTGATAGTACAGAACTTGAGTATTGCTGAAAAAAAATGAACATGTTGAAGCTTTTCGTCTTGTCCCGATGAGTGCAAGACTAAAAGCTTCGACTTGTCTCTTTTCAGCAATACACACCAAAAACTGATGGGCATCAACTACCAAAGCATCAAGGCAAATCCATAAAATGTGGATTTCTGGTAACAATTGCAGGGTGAGTAGGGAGCTCAGCCAACTTTCCAATCCCTAACTCTGGGTTGCCAAGGACTGATATAGCCTTTGTATAACCACCACCTGAGCCAAGATCAACTAACTGAACACAGGCCTGCCTGGTCTTTATGGTTCAGCTACTCGTTTTGCTGTGAACCAATCAAGTGTGTTCCAATGGGATGAACAAGACATCTGACAACAGGCTCAGACATGCCCCACAAATATCTTTAACCAAACGCAAGGGCTTTTACTCCACTTACAGATTGCATCTGGTCTCTAAGGCAACAGCTAATAAATCACCAATGCAATGATTCACTGACACGGAGACTAGCTCAAATCATGCGACTGACAGTAGAACCTGCCTTTACGAAAGACTAGTGTGTTATTTCAAAAACCTGTGAAGGACTTGGGGAAAAAAATGTTAGGTATATTGTGCTGTTGATTGTTACTTTCAGATCGTCTGTAGAAACCTTCACAGATGTTATATTTTACAATTCAAAGCTGCAGAAAGTCATTCAATAGTAGGAATACAAATGTTGATCAAGAACTCCAAACCGGATTTATGAAGAGAATTATGTTCTAGATCAGTGTTCACATCTTCCTGTAATTTCTTACCTTGTCTCCTGCCAGAATCTTGAAGGAGGCCATGACTTGTTCAGCTGTATCAGTGTCTGTTGTCTCTCGTGACATGAAGTCAATAAAGGCTTGGAATGACACTTCATCAGTGTTGTTGGGTGCAACAACACTCATTATACGTGCAAACTCTGCTTCGCCCTGGGAATTACAGAGTAAAAATATGAACTCCTAATCTTGTCTCAAGTCTCTGTCTTAAGAGGCAAGAATAAACTAGTTTACAATCATCTTTTCCAATCTATTGCCACATCCTTACACTTGGACACCTGCAGCTAGGATACAGGCCAAAGGTTATTCCACAGCATGTCAACATTGTAGCTGAGGCTGGCTGACAAGGTGTGAAACTCCAATGAGGGAACCAGCAGCATGCCCCTCACCATTTGATGTAGGGAGTTCCAAGCTTGCAGTTCATTTTGACCAGAAGTCATGCCAAGAGTTAAGGAGAGCAAACAGTGCTGGATAAATTACCCAACTGTCAAGTGACAAGAATATTCCATTTCTCCCATTTTTGTCAAAATCCTCCTCAGCTGAAGGGTCAGGAAAGCTATTTTAATTGACAATCTCAGTCAACCTGTACTCACTTAACACCTTGCAAGTAATTTCCAACAAGAGCAATAGCAAGCAGGAATTCTGGCACCTTTCCCCCCCCAACTAGTCTGGAAGAAGGGAAGTCAATTATACCACTTCAAGAGAGGTTCTGGCTGAAATCAGCTGACTTGGCAGAGATTAGAGATTGATGTCGGCACATCTCTAGTCCACAAGCCGCAATATCAGCGTGCCTGCTCTCTCTCAGGTCATTAGAGAACCCATATTATTAAAGTTTCTTTCTATTCTCCACTCAATAAAACATTTAAATTAGACAAAATTCAAATTCAAGGATACACCCATGATTACTCACTTTATCCTATCCCTTGTTTTTTCTAAAAATGCTGACTATTGTAATTAAGCAACCAGAGAACAGTTCTTTCAAGGCTGGGGCAGGTGCAAAAAGAAATCTGGCATAGAAGCTACTGGACTGCCCCAACACCTCTTATGATGGATTTGAGCTTTTGTTTGTTGAAGGCAAAGGAGGTTCTAATGCCTCAAGAAACAACGTAATCTCAGAACTATTCAGGTATTTTAAAAAAGACCAGGAATTTTCAAACGAGAAACTGGCTGGGTTATCTGCCTGTTCACACACCAGCCTCGAATCATTTTAACGGAGTAGAAAACTGTAGGCTGGTCAAGTGCATAAGTAGAAAATCCAAGCGTGTTAGACAACAGGTCATAGGAACAAAATTAGGACACTTGAAAAAAATTGTGCAACTAGTGGCTTTTTGTTTTTAAATAAAAATGTCACGTTTCCTAACAAATGCTATTGGTTTACTGTTGCACTGCATTAAACTCTCTCTGGTCACTTAAAGTTACAAATTAATACCCAGTACATGCCAACACTGCAGAAAATCTACTTAAGTAGTAGACATAGCAGCTTTATAAATTTGTTTTTTTTTTAATGAAAGAAAGTCTATTTCTACAAAATAAAAATTTACTAAAATACGAACGCTTACAGGTCAAACCCCTGGTATTTCTGGGTGAAGATGTGGAGAAGGGAAGAGGAACCGTACCAGACTGTAGCCCGTAGAGATAAGGAGAGCTCGAAAATCATCAGCGTCCATCAGCCCCGTTCGCTTCTACTCCAACAGGAGTAAGCAAGAGAAAAAAAAACACGCACACAAGATGGCACAGTACCATAAACAAGGGTTTTACAGGTCAGACAAGACAAGTACAGAACCAAACCCAAAGATGGGAGGAGAGAAAAAGGAAAAAAATAAAAGGTTAGGGTAATTCAACAAGGAATAAGGGAATAGGTCAGAACACAGAATCCAGGAGAGAAATGGAGAAAAAAAACATAGTTAGATATTTACTGACTTTTATTGCATTCAAATCATCAATACCTGCTGGTCATTTCCAACATCGTAGCCCAAGCTGATAAGGCAGGCTTTAAACTCTTCTGGTCCCAGTTTCCCGGTATGGTCCTACACGAAGTCATGGTGCAGAGATCGGAGCATGCAGGTAAATGATGTGTACACACAGTGGAGGTTGGTGAGGAGTAGGAAACATGGGGAAGAGGACGGCGTTGGTGTAGTTGGTGATGCAGCACAGCATGCACCGTGCACAAAGCATGCAGACAGGGAGAAGGAAAATAAAAATGTCACGTTAGACAAAGGACAAATGAAAAACATTTTTAAACAAAAAAGAAAATGCAAATGAAACCATGAACCTGAAACATCTTTCAGCTGCAAAACGGTGCCAAAGAATTACATTATGAACAATTGGTAAATGCAGCTTCTGCATCTGAAGCTTTACCATTTTGAAATTTCAGGAAAAGGATTTCTTTCCTACTGAGTGTAATATTTTCAATGTATTGCAACTGCAGCCAGCACGATGAACGCAAGTCAGGTATAAATGCCACCTTGCATCTGGGCTCAGTCTATTTTCCTTAGAACTCAGGAGCTGGAGGAGCCATCCAATCAGACCTTGCAGAATCCCAGGTCTTAAGAGGTAAAAGGACAGTACCTCAAACATGTTTAGGATTTTAATAAGTTAGCATATATTCTCTCAATGAATATTAAGCCTGTTCATTAAGGTTGGTGTTAAGTACAATTCCAACACTGCAACTTTATCTTTGTCGTCATCATTTACCACATTGCTGTTCAACTAAAGTATAAGCTAGTTCAAGTATCACATTAACAAACATGATAGCGAGGGTTAATTAAACAATTCAGAGTTGGTCCTCCAGATTTTCACTCAGTTCTACAAGGCCAATTTTACTAAGTAAAATATATTAAACCTAAGAGAAATTGATTTTAACATTTTATACATTACAATTTGCACAACTTATCGTCATCTGAGAAGTTGAAACTAAGTGACATTCTCTCTGAAGGACATTAAGCAGAGTAGAACTCCCTCAAGTTCAAAGGCTCAGTATTGTCTATAATCACTGAAGTACATTTTTAAAAATTCATCACATCATGGAATTAATATGGCAGGTGTGTAAAAACATTAACGCTGCAAATGAAGTCTAGTTCTGATGAAAGGTCATCAACCTGAAATCTGAACTCTTGCTCCCGCCACAGATTCTGCCTGACATGTTAAGAATTTCCAGTATTCTCTTACTATTCCAGGACTTTTTAAATCAATTAAACATTTCTTGCTAATATTGAAGATGTCTTCTACATTATTTGTAAGAAGTTTAACATACTATTCCTCCCGCAGATATCCAAAAATCAAATCAGATTACAATTAGGTTTTAATTGACCAAAAAAAAAACAAAGGCCAAGCAAAGAAAATTGTGTTTCTCAAAAGGGATTAACACTAAGGGAGCCAACACAGAATGGGTTGGTTTCTCCTGTGCTGTAAACTTTTAAAACTTTAAACTTTTGAAGTTTCTAAATTTCATCAGGAATACTCAAAAAAAAGATGAAAATCAAAAGATTATAAAATTTGGCCATTCGAAACGTTAAAAGCCACACTTCAGAAACAGCTGCTAAAAGTTTAAGACACTGATCAGAAATGGCTGCAGTCCCACTAGATGCCTGCTAGTAATACGAGGCACTATTCTCAGCACCATGGGACAGTTCCAGCTACACTGCAACATTGAATGTGCAGCTGAAAACCAATATTTTCTGCATTCCACTTTGCATTCTCATAACCCACCAGTTCTGGAACTGCAAATTGTGTTTTGCATGCATAACTCCGAGTCTGCAGCATCTCAGTAGGGCTTCTGGTGAGACTATTGGAACACTGGGTACGGCAAAAACAATTCTGCTTTAAAATTGCATTTAATGGATCCATATAATTTAAGCCCAACAGATCTCCCAGAAGAAATTTGGGTTCGTGGTTGTACCCCCGCCCCCCCTGTAAATATACTGACTGATAGGAGCCAAACACAAACTTCAGTAGTGAAGGAACACGCCCAGGTTGCTCACTTCTGTCCCAACTGCTCAAGCATTTTCAACATGTTCTGACCTATACAGTTCATGTCTGAGGTAATTTGAAAATGCTGTAAATTAGTGCTCTGCACATTTCACACACCATTTTGCTCCAAGTTTAGCTCTTAAACTAAACCAAGACAAGATTGACATGGTGGATCCCAATGAACCACTTGAAAGACCAGTGGAAGAATGGGAGATATTTTGCTAAAATTATGCAGATTGGGGGGGTGGGGGGCAAATCAACACATACTGTTCTGATTTAACTACATCTTTTGGAAAGTAAGCTTAACTGCGATTTCTAGGGTCTATGCTTAAAAAAACATTTTTAGCTTTGAACATTCAATTTTGTTCACATGGGGTAAATACGCAGTCATTAAGATAAGCTAGTCATTCTATCACTCGTAGCAGTCACAGGGCTTCAAAAATATCAACGGACTTGTGCGTACAAGTTTGGGAGGAGTTAGAACTGTGCATTCGACAGTAATACGTAGATTTAAGTTCATGGACAGTGTAAAATTCAGCACCCCAATATGCAGCAAAATAGTGGAAGACCACCACGTTAGAGGCAATGAAGACTGGGCAATAAATGCTTGCCTTGCCAGTAACACCCATATCCCGCGAATGAATAAAAAAAGAAATAGCTACTGATTATCATTAACTGAATAAAATGTAACACAGCTTCATTACAACCTATTTGCTATAAAGTTGTCTTGTTATAAGTACACAAAATCCTGAGTGAACCATCCATAATCGGAGACAAATCAGTTAACAGTATTATTCTTTTGTTTCCCTCTAAGGAATGTTTAATCTAATATAAATACTGGTCACAACAAGACACTATTTGTTGTGCTAGAATGCAAAAGCATACATTTTATATTCTCAAGGAATACTGCATGTTTTTCACATCTGTCATCATATGCACATTATGCAGCTTAATATAACTAGGAATAGGAGTAGACTATTCAGTCTCAAGCCTGCTTCATTAATATGATCATGGCTAATCTTCTGCCTCAACTCCACTTCCTGTCTGCTCCCCATACCCCTAGATTCCGAGGGATCAAATATCTATCACTCTCAGACTTGACTATATTCGATGACGGCGCAACACTCTGGGAGTGGACAATTCCCAAGAGTAACTGTGCAACATTATCCACAAGCAGGCATTTGGAGTTTACAACACAATCATAATTACAGCAATACTCTAGAGCAAAAACCATATTCTCAAATGGCTAAATTAAATAAATGGCAGCTTTACAGAGGTCGGGGGGAGGGCCAAAGGGGAGAAAAGAGAACAGCAGCATTGGGGAATCAGGTGCTACTACAGTTAACCTGTCGCATTATAATTCTGGAAAAAAAATTAACCCAAGGACCCAGCATGCCATATGTAATCCCTTAATGATAACAACTACACTTCAAAAGTACTTCAGTGGCTGTAAAGCACTTTTGAAACATCCATTTGTCATTAAATGCTGTATAAATGTAAGCTTTTTCTTTTCTCAATTATCAGGTTATACATCACATCAAAACATCTTTTAGTTCCTTCCCACGTTTGGCACACAATGATCTGTCCTGCAATCAATATTTCATTCTCCCTATTCACTGAAGATTAAAACTCTGTTCCTCCCCCACCCCTCTGACCCCATGACAAACAAGTGACCCAGTGAACTGATGATCAGTACACTGGCGTCAAGGCACAAATAAGTCAAGGATATACACAAAATTATATATTACTTCAAGTGGTCACTGAACTGCAACAGCTCAACTCTGACATTATAAAATAGCTGTACCTCCTGGCACTTCTGCATAAACATGTCCCTCTCTTGAAAGAGCAAGAAATAGGAGTACACCACACGGCCCATCGAGCCTGCTCCACAATTAAATATCATGGCTGATCTTGCATTTAAGCATCTTTTTCACGCTGCTCTTCATATCCCTTAATTCGAGACATCAAAAACCTGTATATCCCAGCCTTAAATATATTCAACATTGGAGCATCCACAACTCTCTGGGGTAGAGAATTCCAAAGATTTACAACCCTTTGAGTGAAGTAGCTTCTCAGCTCAGACCCCTTATCCTGAGCCCACCGTGTTTTAGATTACCTCAACAACAGAAACAATCTCTACCCTGTCAATCCCCTTCAGAATTTTACAGGGTTTCTACGAGATTGCCTCTCATTCTTCTAAACTCCAGAGAATCTAAGCCCAATTTACTCAGCCTCTCATCATAGGACAACACCTTAGGTTGGGAGATGGTGAGTTTTAGACCGGAGAGCAGAGGCCAGCGAGGGAGGGCGTGAAAAACGGAGACCGAGGCCAGAGAGGAGAGTCATACCCTCAGGACCTTCAGACAGTGGAGTTTGCAGTGACATCACGATTCAAAAAGTGACGCGACACTGGGGAGGCAGCTGATTGGTAAGTAGGGTCAGGTGAGTACTTCTACTTTTTCTACTAATTAAACTGCTGCAATCCATTAGCTTAAACAAAATGTGAGGACTTTGGACTGTAGTGAGTGTGTTTGGAGTGGAATAAGGCCCCTAGCGTCGTTAGTATTCTTTAAAGGGAGTAACTAGCGAGTTTAATCTAAAGGGAAGTCATGGCAGCAGAGCTTGCACCCATGATATGCTCCTCCTGCACTATGTGGGAAGTCATGGACACTGCCAGTGTCCCTGACGACCATGTGTGCAGTAAGTATGTCCAGTTGCAGCTACTGGTTAACTGCATTTCGGAGCTGGAGCTGCAGGTGAATTCACTGCGGAGCATCCGTGAGGTTATCGTGGACAGCATGTAGAGTGAGGTGGTCACACCGCAGGTAAAGACTGAACAGGCAGAAAGGGGGCCGCCAGGCAGAGTAGAGTAAGGCAAGTAGTGCAGGAGTCCCATGTGGCAATCCTGCTCTCTAACAGATACAGCGTTTTGGATACTGTTGGGGGAGATGACGTCTCAGGGGAAAGCAGCAGGAGCCAAGTCATTGGCACCACAGGTGGCTCTGTTGCACAAGTGGGGAGGAAGAGCGGCAGGGCTATAGTGATAGGGGATTCAATAGTCAGGAGAATAGACAGGCGTTTCTGTGGCTGCAAAAGAGACTCCTGGATGGTATGTTACCTCCCTGGAGCCAAGGTCAAAGGTGTCTCGGAGAGGCTACAGAGCATTCTGAAGGGGGAGGGCAAACAGCCAGTGGTCGTGGCACATATTGGTACCAACAACATAGGTAAAAGGAATGAGGTCCTACAAGCTGAATATATGGAGTTAGGGTGTAAATTAAAAAGCAGGACCTCAAAAAGATAGTAATCTCAGGATTACTACCAGCGCCACATGCTAGCAAGAGTGGAGATAACAGGATATATCGGATGAATGCGCAGCTGAAGAAATGGTGTAGAGGGGAGGGATTCAGATTCCTGAGACATTGGGACCGGTTCTGGGGAAGGTGGGACCAGTGCAAACAGGATGGGTTGCAATGTCCTTGGGGGCGGGGGGGTTTACTAGTGTTGTCGGGGAGGGTTTAAATTGGAATGGCAGGGGGATGGGAACCTGAGCAGGGAGATGGGGTGGGGTGGGGGGGGGGGTTTGCGAAAACAAGGATAGAAACGAAGGACACAAAATCAAAAATGGAAGGCAGAAAAACCAAGGGCAAAAAACAAATGGGGTCATAGTGCAAAGTAAAACTAAGGCAACTTAAGGTTAAAAAGACAAGTCTAAAGGAATTGTATCTTAATGCACGGAGCACTTGCAATAAGGTAGATGAATTAACAGCATAAATAGGTATAAATGGTTATGATATAGTTGCAATTACGGAGACATGGCTGCAGGGTGACCAAGGATGGGAACTGAACATCCGGGGGTATTCAATATTTAGGAAGGGCAGGCAAATAGGGAAAGGAGGTGGGGTAGCACTGTTAGTAAAGGAGGAAATCAATGCAATAGTGAGGAAGGATATTGGCTCAGAAAATCATGAACTGGAATCTGTTTGGGTGGAGATAAGAAACACCAAGAGACAGAAAACGTTGGTGGGGCTTTCTATAGGCCCCCAAACAGTAAGGGAGATGTAAGGGAAAGCATTAAACAGGAAACTAGAGGCCCATGCAATAAGGGTACAACTGTAATCATGGGTGACTTTAATCTACAAATAGATTGGACAAACCAAACTAGTTATAATACTGTGGAGGAGGATTTCCTGGAGTATGTACATGATGGTTTTATAGACCAATACGTTGAGGAACCAACTAGAGAGCAGGCTATCTTAGACTGGGTATTGTGCAATGAGAAAGGATTAACAATCTTGTTGTGCGGGGTCCTTTGGGGAAGAGTGGCCATAAAATGACAGAATTGTTCATCAAGATGGAGTTGTTCATTAGGATGGAGAGTGAAGGAGTTGAATCCGAAACTAGGGTCCTGAATCTAAATAAAAGGAACGAGGGTATGAGGCAATGATGGATTGGGGAACCTTACTAAAAGGGTTGACAGTGGATAGGCAATGGCTGATATGTAAGGAACGTATGCATGAATTACAATTATTCATTCCTGTCTGGCACAAAAATGAAACAGGAAACGGTGGCTCAACCATGGATTACAAAAGAAATTAGGGATAGTATTAGGTCCAAAGAGGAGGCATAAAATTGCCAGAAAAAGCAGCAAGTCTGAGGATTGGGAGCAGTTTAGAATTCAGCAAAAGTGGACAAAAAGTTTGATCAAGAAGGGGAAAATGGAGTAGATGAGCGTAAACTTGCAGGGAACGTAAAAATTGACTGTAAAAGCTTTTATAAATATGTGAAGAGAAAAAGATTAGCAAAGACAAATATAAATCAGAAACAGGGAAAATTATAATGGGGAACAAAGAAATTGCAGAAGAACTGAACACATTTTGGTTCAGTCTTCACAAATGAGGACCCAAATAACTTCCCAGAAATGTTATGGAACCAAGGGTCTAGAGAGAGAGAGAGAGAGGAATTGAAGATATTCAGCATTAGTAACAAAAAAATGGTGCTAGAGAAATTAATTGGGTTAAAGGCTGAAAAATCCCCAGGGCCTGGTGATCTATATCCCAGAGTAGTAAAGGAAGTGGCCCTGGAAATATTGGATGCATTGGTGGTCATCTTCCAAAATTCTATAGACTCTGGAGCAGTTCCTACGGATTGGAGGGTGGCAAATGTAAGCCCGCTATTTAAAAAAGGGAGAGAAAAAGCAGAATTACAGACCAGTTATCCTAACATCAGTCGTGGGGAAAATGCTAGCATCTATTATAAAAGATCTGGTAACAGAACACTTGGAAAGCATCAACAGAATTAGACAAAGTCAGCATAGGTTTATGAAAAGGAAATCATGCTTAGCTAATCTAATGGAATTTTTTGAGGATGTAACTAGTAGAATAGATAAGGGAGAACCAGTGGATGTGGTGTATTTGGATTTCAAGGCAGCTTTTGATAAGGATCCACATAACAGTCTAGTGGACAAAATTCAAGCACATGGGATTAGGAGTAATATACTGGCATGGATTGAGAATTGGTTGACAGACTGGAAACAGAGAGTGGAAATAAATGGATCTTTTTCTGGATGAGAGGCGGTGACTAGTGGTGTACTGCAGGAATCAGTGCTTGGGCCCCAGCTATTCACGATATAAATGACTTGGACGAGGAAACCAAATGCAATATTTCCAAGTTTGCTGGCAACACAAAACTGGGCGGGGTTGTGGGTTGAGAGGAGGATGTGAGGAGGATGCGAGGTGGCTTCAGGGCAATTTAGACAAGGTGTGTGTGTGGGCAAACGCATGGCAGATGCAGTATAATGTGGATAAATGTGAAGTTAAACGCTTCAGTGTGAAAAACAGAAAGGCAGAGTATTATTTAAATGGTGATATATTAGGAAGTATGCACATACAAGGGGTCTGGGGGTCCTTGTACACCAGTCAATGAAAATAAACAGGCAGGTGCAGCAAGCAGTTAGGAAGGCAAGTGGTATGTTGGCCTTCATTGCAAGAAGGTTTGAGTTCAGAAGTAGGGATGTCTTACTGAAGTTATACAAGGTCTTGATGAGACCACACCTGGAGTAGTGTGTGCAGTTTTGGTCTCCCTACCTAAGAAAGGATAT
This sequence comes from Cetorhinus maximus, assembly GCF_964194155.1. Taxonomy (NCBI): domain Eukaryota; kingdom Metazoa; phylum Chordata; class Chondrichthyes; order Lamniformes; family Cetorhinidae; genus Cetorhinus; species Cetorhinus maximus. The sequence continues at coordinate 17,271,657 of NC_135910.1, read as the reverse complement.
ACTTGCCATAGAGGGAGTGCAGCGAAGGTTCACTAGGCTGATACCAGGGATGGCAGGACTGTCATACGAGGAGAGATTGGTTTGACTGGGCTTGTATTCACTAGAGTTTAGAAGAATAAGGGGGGATCTGATTGAAACGCATAACATTTTAAAAGGGCTAGACAAGACTAGATGCAGGGAGGATGATTCCCCTGGTTGGGGAATCTAGAACCAGGGGCCACAGTCTCAGGATATGGGGCAGGCCATTTAGGACTGAGATGAGGAAAAATTTCTTCACTCAGAGGATGGTCAACCTGTGGAATTCTCTACCACAGAAGGCTGGATCACTGAGTATATTCAAGAAAGAAATTGATAATATTTTTGGATATTAGGGGCATCAAGGGGTATGGAGAGAAAGTGGGAATGTGGCGTTGAGATAGGGGATCAGCTGTGATCATACTGAATGGCACAGCAGACTTGAAGGGCCGAATGGCCTACCCCTGCTCCTAGATTCTATGTAACCCCCTCATCCCAGGGACCAATTTAGTAAACCTTCGTTGAACCACCTCCAGTGCAAGTATATTCTGAAATGTGCAGACCAAAACTGCACATAGCATTCTAAATGTCTCCTCACCCAAACCCTGTACAATTGTAGCAAGCCTTCAGTAACGTTGCTTAACTTCTAAAGGCATTTTTTAGTTCACACTAGTTTCTGAAAAATGAAATGAGGAAAACAGTAGATATTAAAACTTTGGAAGATTTTTAAAATCCAATAATGATAGATGGAGACAAAAAAAAGTCAACTTCCTTCTTTCTGGTAATCACCCAGTAACACTGATTGGAAAGTGAAAATATCCAATCAAGACAAGATGGGGCTAGCAGTGATGGCTTCCACAACCTAATGGCTAATGTTCAAGGTACAGAATCACATAGGAATGGTAATTTGAGCGAGGTACTAGAGGGGAATCAGCATCTACAAAACTCTTATACTCAGTGCATAGTGAGGAAGGAGAAGAGTGAAAAGCATTATGGCTGTCTTGTCTTACACTTGTTTACCAAATTGCCTCCCCTAATTTGACGATGAGGTATCAAAGTAACCATACTGCAATAAAGTGGCCATTTGTCACATGAGTCGCATCAGGGAACAGATGCATACATTATTATGGGAAAGTGGCAGTATCTCAGCTACAACAATCTTATCCTTCTCATCTTATGTCTAGACAATAGGAGTTGCTAGATAAAATAAAAATAGAGCAGGAACCCTGGCAGATTTCCCCTATCCACTCTAGTTAAGTCCACACAAAACCCATCACCCGGCCGAATAAATGTGCTAAGCCACCAAGTACGCTTAGATTACCTAACTTAATATAATGCAGAATTATAACGTAGCCCTTAAACATACTACAGCAAGTATTTAGTGAACTAGTGCATAAATAGAACAATTCCCAGTATATATCCAGTTTAATTAACAGTGAACAAAACCAGAGTGATTTACATGTTCAATTATAAAGGAATGAATGTAATTTAAATTAGGCTCCTCACTGATACCATAAGTCTACCTCAAGGAGCACTGCCTATGGACTGGCTAGCAGCATGCTCGAATGGAAACTGGGAAGCGCACAATTTGCTTTACTTGTATGTTCTGAAGGATACGCTGGCCTTTATAGACAGAGGGCTAGATTACAAGGGAGTAGGAGTTATGCTTCAACTATAAAGCTCTGGTTAGATCATACCTCAAGCATTGAGAGCAGTTGTGGGCACTACACCATACAAGCATTTTTGGCCTTAGGAGGAAGTACAGCATAGAATGATAGTACACTGCTAAGAATTAAATTACAAGGAGAGATTACACAAACTATAGCTGTATTCCCTGGAATTTAGAAGGTTAAGGGATAATTTGATTGAAGCTTTAAGCTATTAAGGGGAGCAGAGTGTAGATACATATTTTGGCAAATCCAGGGCTGGGGGCAGAGTCAAAAAATTAGAACCAGGCCTTTCAGGAGTGAATTAGGAAATACTTCTGCATGCAAAAGGTGGTAGAAGTTTGGAACACTTCTGCAAATGGCAATTGATACTAGATTAACAGTCAATTTTAATTTGGGATAGATAATATCCTTTGTTAACAAAACTAAGGGATATTGGTTTAAGGCAGGTATATAGATTTATATCTCAAATTAGCCATGATCCTCATTGAATAGTGGATCAGGCTCAAGGGGCTAAACAGCCTCTTCCTGCTCTCCTAGGTGTCTCAAAGTAAAAGTTTGTACTGGAGACACAGCCGTTTCACAGGAATCCTCCAGGTTAACAGTAATGCTAGTAGCCCCAGGCTGTCATTTCACCAACATATGGAGCAGCTATAAAGCACCAAAACAGGCTGCCAATTGTGTGCCAAGCCTAAAACTTTTCCACCTTCATAAAAGCCAACAGTGTTTTTTAAATTTCAGGAATTAAAGCTAATGCGACCGTATAGTTTAGCAGCTTTTCAACAGCCAAAATTTGCAATTGTATTGGATGGTACTCCAAGGCAGGAAATCCCCATAGGTGTCAGCCACAATCAGACTGATTTGCATAGATATCTGGGGAGACAAGAGATTCTTCAAGACTCCAATACTTAGAAATGCAGGGACATACCCTCTTTCTCTGTACTTCCTCCTCTCTCTGTACTTCCTCCTAAGGCCAAAAATGCTTGTATGGTGTAGCTCTCGGGTTAATTCTGTTCAAAAGTACAAACTCAGTGGAACCTACGTAACATTAAAAGGTACCAACTTCCTGATTAACCCTTGAAGTACTGCACACAATTTCAGACTTGAATTCAATAATGAAAATTAAATAGATGAAAAATTAAAAATTAACTAGAGCCATACAAATGCATATTACAATTCATGCATTCTATTTACAACCAAAGATTAATTATGCAATTATCATCTTCATTCTGGGTAGAAATCAAGCAGATTGTGGCAAGTGTGAAGGGGGCAGGAAAAAGCAGGAGAATGACAATTTCACATGTAACCCACTGTTTAAAAGGAAAGAAACTTGCATGGAAAATTTGGTCAATACTTTTGCAGGTGCTGCACGTTGAAAAATATTTTGAAAATTGCAAAAAGACAACCAAGTAACCAGTGGGTAATACAACATGCCACACGCTATTTGAAGTGGCTATAGAAGAGATATTCTTTATTTTAATGTTGTCTTTATTCTGAGTAATTTATGTTATGATCACCCAAGGGAATTCCCTCCATCCCAGCCTTTTGTTCCCCCATTGCATTCTAACACAACATGCTTGTAGTGGCTGATGTAGCCTTAGTCTCAATCATTTCTCAAGGGACAACTTTGTTGCAAATCAGATCTACAGTAAAAAGGGAGTCTAATTCTCTCTTATTGCAGCTTCAACTCACTAGAGATGGCATACAAGTCTGTAAGAATTGAATTCCTGTCAAAAGGGAATATTTTTCTGGTTCAGAAACCACAGAACGATGAAGGTTCGCAAATGCTTTTTGAACTGTTCAGCTGGCTACATATTCCAAAATCATGCAGAGTGACTATATTGCATAAAAAGCTAAAAACACTAGTATTTCAAAAAAAAGTCTTTCAACCGTCACAGCCAAAAAGTTACAGCACCAGAGGGATTTCAGTACACGTACTAGGGAGCAGGGCATCGATTCTTTGTGCTCAGTAGTAGTCCATTACATTACTGTTTTCCTGCAAGGAGGGGAGCAGCCATGATCCTCACTTTCTCTCCATGAAAGGAGACTGGGCATGAAGAAAAACTATGCTCTGTGAACAGCTATACGCCCATCAACAACATATGATCAATACAGCTGCTATTTGGCAGATCACAAACATCAAGTTAATTAGTACAAGGTCCCCCATTGTTTTGTGATTCAACAGATGTATTAGGTTAAATCAATCAATTGCTGAGCTTGGTGTTTAGAGGAGAAACTTAAGGGTGGCTGCAGGATCATTATAGCACAATAATTCCATCCCCAGTGCAGCCACTTATCAGTGAATTTTTCACACCATCTGCCTTTTATTCTTTCATGGGGTGTGGGCGGCACTGACAAGGCCAACATTTGTTGCCCACCCTTAACTGCTTTTGAACTGAGTGGCTTGCTAGTATTTCAGAGGGCAATTAAGAGTCAACTACATTGCTGTGGATCTGGAGTCATATAGGCCAGACCAGGTAGGAAGGCAGATTTCCCTCCCTAAAGGACATTAGCAAACCAGATTTTTTTTGTTTTGAAAACAAATCGATGATAATCCAAGGTGACTATGAAACTAACTTTCAATTCCAGATTTTATTAATTGAATTTAAATTCCACCAGTTGCCATAGTGGGATTTAAACCCATACCCACAGAGGATTAGCCTGGTTTCTGAATTACTAGCCCAGTGACATTACCACTGTGCCACGGCCTCCACCATTTAACGTGAAAAGCAATTTCATTTAACAAAAGCATAAACTTGAGAATGCTGTAATGAGAACAGATCTGCACTCAAGTGTGCTAATTTCATGTGTTATACTTAAACCTGGTGCAGTAATCTGGATTTAGTACATGGAAACATTGAAAGTGGATTAACGAAGCTCCACAAGTCATTGCGCACATCAGCAAATAATTAAGCCTGCAAACAGTACCCACAGCTTCAACACACTGTACTCGACACTGGAGGTATACCAACAGGTTATATAATGAGGACATCAGGATACCAGTTGCTCATAAACTAGCCACAAGACTGCACTGAGACCTCTAATATTATAAAGCAACTCATCACCTTGCATCTAACTGGTATTAGAATTAAATTGATGAATGGCATGCACGCTGCTAGTTACAAAACGCACCTTGTCAAAGTGATTAAATGATGATCGGAACTCGTTGAGCTGATCCTGGCTGATGCCTTTCGCATCACGGGTGAGGATTTGGTTTTCTACTTCATTAATAGTTCTGGCAATCGTGGTCAGCAGCTGTTCCCAGCCAACTCGGATGTGCTTTTACATAAAAAGAAAAAATTAAGTTGTGTTACTAAGACAGTTTATTTGGTATACATCATACAGCAGGAAACAAAGGAGCAAAAATTAAGATCAAAACAATCTAATCTGCTAATGTCAGCATAGGCTTTGAGTAACAGGTTTATTTTTAAAAAGCTGGCCTTGTTAAAAACTGGGCAGCACATGTTAACCAGACATTTGTCATCTTAATTAACACCTTTCCAAATCCAAAGAGCATAGGTCTCAGCTGCATTGAGACCAAGATTTAGTGTAAGCATCAAAGCCGTAATCTGAAGTTCCAGTTATATTGCACCAAGCAGAGCAAATTCTGGAGCTTTCAATGTGATTCAAGGCAGCCTCGATTGTACTTGCACCATGCTTGCCTGGAAAATGCAGTATGGTGTGCATGAGAGTTCTGTTCATCAACCTGTGCTTGCAAACTTTCTATCTTTAAATAAAAAGATAGACAGGATAGTCTAATAGAAATTCCAAAGCAACATAACAGCCCATTTAAGTATATTACAAACTGCATTAAAGTCAATGCTTTGCTGGAATACAAGTTCAGCAAACGTTTAGAATTATCTAAATGACCATTTCATGATCTATCAAAATACTTATTCTTAAAGTGGCACATTTAGCATTGGTACAGTGATTCTGCCCTATAAATATCAACCTATTAAGAATAAAAATGTGAGGCCAAACTCGAAGAGTACAATATGCAGTTCCCAGAATGACTCATCTAAAGATTTAATTATGTTACTAGTAGTTGCATCTCTAATACAGGCAATTACAAAAGCAAGAAAGCTAAACTGTTACAAATCACTGGTTAGGCCTCACACCTCCATATTGCCCAATTCTGAGCACACACTTGGGTAGATGCCAACATCTTGGACAGGGTACAGAGGAGAATTACTAGAATGGATAAGGGCTTCAGTTAAGCAGAGACACTGGGAATTTTCTCCTTAGAGCAGGGAAGGTTAAAGAAAGATTTAATAGGTGTCAAAAGTTTGACAAGATGAGAAACCACCATTTTAATTCATAATAGGGTTGGTAACCAGAACACACAGTTTCAAGAATTTGCAAAGAGAGAGAAGAATATTTATTGTTTTATGCAGTGAGTTATGATCTAGAATGCACAGCCTGAAAGGAAGGGTGACGGAAGCAGGAAGCAACTTTCAAAAAGGAAGAGATTTTTTAAATTCTTTATGGGATGCAAGCATCGCTGGCAAGGCCAGCAATTATTGCCCATCCCTAATGCCCTCTTCAATTGCTAGAATCTATCTGGTGTAGGTACACCCAAAGTACTAATAGGATTTTGGCCCAACGATGAAGGAATGTGCAATTCCCAAGTCAGGGTGATGTGCACAGGGAACTTACAGGAGGTGCCCCCATATGCCTACTGCACTTGTTATTCTAGGTTGTGGAAGTTGCTGGTTTGCAAGTGAAAAGGAAACATGTGCAGTGTTATGAGAAAGAACAGGAAAGCAGGGCTAATTGGTTAGGTCTTACAGAGAGCTGACAGAGACACAATGGGCCAAATTGTCTTCTGTGCTGAATGCTAATTGTTAGAGGAATGCTTCTGACTATTAGCAGAGCTGTTGAAAGCTACTCAAACAATGCCTCTAATGTATAATACTGCTGTAATGTACCATTAATATAAAATATTAAAGCAGGGTTGCATGCCAGTTACTATAGTAGGTTTTCTTGTAATTTACTATTTCACTACTTTGCCTTCATTAGCAAGCTGGATAATCAAGTTAAGTTACGTTGCTTACTTCCTCCCAAAGTTATTAACTCTGGAAAGGTAAATCCAGTTACAGCATGGCAGGTCTGAGATTTCTCTCAGGATTGTGAATCTTTGGAGTTCTCCAGCAGAGACCAGTGGATGCTCAGTCGTTGAGTACATTCAAGACCAAGATCGATAGATATTTGGGCATTCAGGGAATCAAGGGGTACGGGGATAGGGCAGGAAAGTGGGGTCGAGGTCGATGATCAGCCATAATCTTAATAGCGGAGCATGCTGGTTGGGGGAGGGGGCTGTATGGCCTACACCTGCTTAAGTTCTTTCAAAGTACAACTTTACTATTAGACATGCATCTTCATCAGCAAAACTCTTCCAGAGCGGCAAAATGGAACAGCTAAAGTGCACATCTGAGCCTAGGTATAATGAAACTTCAGTGCTCTACAGCAATAGACATTTTGCGGATTTTAAATAACAGCCTAATTCATCCGGCAAATAGACTGAATCCAAAAACATAATCAGTACCTCCATGGTGTAGTTGGTATGCTTGTTATCAAAGATGAGAGCCTCCTGGATGAGCTGGTGATCCTGCTCCAATTTCTCAATGTTGGGTTTGTAATTGATGATACTGTTCTCATACTGCTTCAGTTGATTTAGCTGGTCTTCCAGTGTGCCGTGCATTTCAATAGAAATCCGGCCAATTTCCTAATTACAACAAAAACAATAGATCAGTATATAATATAGCTTTTGTGCCAACTCAGTCATCTCTTGTTTTCCCCAAACCAATGTCACCTTGCATGCAAGCCTTTCAGCCAGGAGAATTAGGCAGTTTTGTTTGGAACTGTGTAGAATAACTGCTAATATTAAACATTTTTAGGTAGGAAGTTGGGTCATTTTAATTTGACTGATCTATTATAAACTTTGACACTTGATAATCCTTCTGGGGACTTTATAGTCAATGCCCAATTAGTGGTCTGTCTACTCAATTGCCTCTGTCATGCAACAATGGATCTAATTTCTTCTTTCACAATACAGCAGCAGCGATGCTCAAAATTGGTTCATCACCCCTACTGTAGAGAGGAAAATATGCCCCATTTGTCACTACTAGTGACCATAACAATACATGTGTATTGTTGGAAGAGGGTGGGATTCAACTTGGCTGTGATTCCCTAATTCGAAATGCCCTAATTGGGCAAGATCAGGACATCCAATTACCATAGAACCACATATGACCACGAAAGCACCTCCAGGAGAGCAAAGAAACTTTAAAAACTAAAGGGTAAAATCACTGCATAGTGCCATCGCAATACTTTTAAGCTTGGCATCTGCTGCAACTATAGTAATGCCATGGCTTTTAGGAAGGATGTACAGGGATAATTCTGAGCTCAAATGTGGGTGACACTGCATCACTCATCTTGACAACGAAATGACCTGTTAGGATATTTTCAAGGACATTAGAAATAGAAATAAACTATGGTGGGGAATGGATTTCCATGCTGACCAGACCAGGGATAGTTGGCAGGTTCCCTTCTTGGCTTAGGAAAAAATCCTACTGCAACCCAGCAGCTTTCCTGGTAATTTTTCTAGACATGGTCAATAAAATTTACAAGATTTATTGAATTTTACAACATGCCACACTACTATCCTTATGTACTGTGAATGGCCAACTTGCCAGTTGGAATTATTAGAAACAACAAATCTATTGAATAGTTACCAACCTGCATTTTAGTCTGAATCCAGGGTCCAACAACATTAGCCTTGCTTGCAAACTGCTCACGCAGGTGCTCGTTGGACTGTTGCTTGTTAAATTCTGCTTGCAAGGCTTTGTCCCGCGCTGGCACTAACTGCTGAACCTGTAAACACAAGGGCAGTGAATAAGTTTGAGAATCCTAATTTTTGTTCAAGCACGTTATGCAAATTACTTTTCTGGTCTCCATTTCTTTTTCCTCACTTTCTAGGTCTCTTGCATTAAAATAAATTCATTTGTCAGGTGGAAACATGTTTCCATGCCATTACAACTCAAGGTGTGCAACAATTGGCATGCTCTCAGAACTTAACACAGGAAAGTCAATGATCAGGCCAGTCAGTAAAGCTCATTGCTAATACAATAACACCCTTGCATTATCCAACTTTATTTCAAGCAACTCCAACGTTATTGCGCCAGTAACCTGTTTGGTAGCTTAATCCAAATATCACAAACCATCCTGACACTAACAAGTCCTCTGAACTATCATCCCATTTCAGAGAGAATTGACTTTGCACGCAAAAAACTTTATAGCAACTGTACAGCTGCAATCAGAATCTAGCAGATCAGGAATAGAGGCAGCTGGTGAGAAAATAAGCAGTAAGCCAGACTGTAACTTTGAATTACTGTGGTGCAGCACTCAAACCATCAACATTTTTGATCAACTATCCTAGTTTCATAATTAGGTACCTTTCTAGGCCTTGCATACAATCTAAAGATATGCCCTGTGCACAAGAAAATAGCATTTCTTATACACAGTGGTCAGGCGTGCACTAACCCTAGCCTGAAACATTTTCGTAAGAAAAGCACTTGTAGGACACTGCACACAAGTGATCACACTTTGTACAATGTATTTTATGTACTGACAACCTTTAGCAGACTCTTACCTTATCCCATTTATCATTAATACTCTGCGAAGTGATGGAAGTGTATGGATTTACACCAGACAGTTTGATATTATAGGACTGGGCAATTTTCATCATTTCATTGTGGATGCCCAGGATAGCCTCGCGCTCTTTGTCAGCATCTGGCAATGTTGCTTTAAATTGTTCATGTGCTGCAATGAGGCCCTTCAGAAAAGACAAAAGTAGCTTCAGCCAACTATTTTTTTTTGTAAATAATATAAAAAGTACCATGTGATTATATATTACACACACACACATATACATATAAAACACACACACAGTACCTGGATCTCCTCTGTGGTATGGACAATAAACATGTCTTGCAGGTCTTCCATTGCTCCCTCCATCCAGTTGTTGAAAGGTGCAGCTCTTTTCGCATATTCCAGATATAACTGATCAATTGTTTCCTGCAGCTTTTCAGTCCTCTGTTATAGAAACATGAATTTATTAAAAACACTGCTTTTATATTTTTAAAAGGTTTAGAAAGCAGCCAAATACTTGGCAAATTAAAGTATTGGAAACCTTAAAAAAAGAGATCTCTACACCTATAAGCACAAGCATTAAAAGATAACAAATGGACTGATCTTGATTTAGCAATAGCTGGCTGTTCCTAGGGATAGAACACAAAAGTCTCAAGCTTGAGATGTGCGTTCTGCAAAAGAGACAGACTTGCACTTACATAGCACTTCACATGACCCATGAACAAAGAACTTTACTGCCAATGAAGTACTTTTCAAATGTAATCACTGTTGTAATGTAGGAAACACAGCAGCCAACTTGCAGACAGCAAACTCCCACAAAAAGCAATGTGCTAATGGCCAGATCATCTGTTTGTGATGCTGATTGAGGGAACGTGAGCAGGGGGAAGCGAACAGGGGGGTAGGAGGGATAACAGCAGTTTGGGGGGGGAGAAGAGGAGGGGGATTGCCTTTTCTGCTCAAAGGACAATCGCAGCCTCTCCAATCTGTCCAATGAACACCTCAGGATCATTAAAACTGGGGTGAGTTAGTGAAATTATACTGCATTATATACATTAAACGAATATTGAGTATCAACTTCCATTGATATCAATTAATTTCCATTTCTATGATTGAAGCTTAGAGCTTAATTGAAATTATGGCATAGGATGGGTCTCAGTTTTCCAAGGTTGACTGATTGTCTCAACATTGACCCCTAACCTACTCAATGTGATGAGTGATATCAATGGAACGCTGCATCACACTGGCGGTAGTGTGCGAGACACCACTGGACATTCAGACTGTCACATTGCCTGTACAAAAGTGCCACCAGTGCACGTTCTATTGTAATGCAGAGAATAATCCTTTACTGTCACTGGGGCAAAATCCTGGAATTCCCTCCCTAACAGCACTGTGAGTGTTTCTACACCAAACGGACAGCTGCGGTTCAAAACAACAGCTCACCACCTCAAGGGCAATCAGAAATAGGCAATAAAAGTGCTGGCCTAGCCAGTGACACCTACATCCCATGAAAGAATTTTTAAAAAGTGTGCCGTACCCTGGTTGTGAATCAGACGTGTCAGATATAATTCATTATTTTGAACTGCAGTCACTGTTTTTATGAAAAAAGATAGGAGCCATGTGCTGCACAGTAAGGTCTCAAAAAACAATTCAATAAATGACTAGTTAATCTGTAGCAGTGTTGTGCTTGGAGGAGGAATTTTGGTTCAGAACATCCGGGACAACTCAACTCAGTACTGCCCTTCTAACAGTGCATCACACTGTTTCTCAGTCTCATGCACGTTCATAAAGTCGTTCAGTCACAGTCTCCAACACACCCATACTCGCGACCTCACCTACAGGCATCCTTAGAGGCTCTCAGCCTCCGTCCCCCCTCACTCACAGCTCTTTGAACAAGTTATACCCCATCTCCTCAAACATGACTGAATGCCAACCCCAAAATCCTCCTTTACTGGGGCTGATTACAAACAGACTTGTTTCAGCTCAATTCATCCTACCCACTCATTCCCTCATCACCTCTCCCTTTTCCCCCACTTTCACACTCTCCTTCCCCAAATTTCCCCACTGTCTCTTACTCTTCTCCCCTTTCCCACTGTCTGTCTTTCCTACTTTCATGCTTTCCCCCTTTAGCTCCTAGAAAATAACCCATATGGCCGTCAAAAATCACTAGCACCATGACCACCCCTCGATTCTTTCGCAAATATTTCATTTTCGAATCAAAGTTGCTTTTTTCCCCCCAGAACAATTTCCATACAATTCAGTAAAAGACAATTTATTTTTAGCCAAGTAAATTCTTCTAAACAGGAAACTCCATTCTGCCACGTTCACGGAAGCATGGTCAAAGCGAGTGCGTATTTGGAATCCCTGATTAGCCAATTGGTGTATTCTGACCAAATGGCCAATCACAGGGCAGCAGAGAGTTGACTGATGCCAAACTAGTCTGGGAAAGAAAAATTTGCGGTCAGGACACTTGCTTGCTCTTCAAAATTGTGCCATTTCCACAGAATCTTTTATATCCACCCAAGGAGACAGATGGGGCCCTTGTTCAAATATCTCATCTGAAATATGGCACTTCCAACAGTGCAGCACTCCCTCACTGTGACACTCAAGTACAGCCTAGATCTTGGGAGTGGGACTTGAACTGGGAAGCTGACTCAAGAGGCAAGAACGCTACCAACTGAGCCACGACCAACACAACCAAGCCACCAAATCATAGAATGCATTGGTCACAAGACCAAACAGTAAGGTTAAGTGAATCAAGTTTAAAACCTACTTTTACAATTATTTTGATTCTATTTGATGTTTTTTCTACCTAGCGTTTTGCCACTCATAGTAGCTGCTGCTCTTTTCTAAGGCACAAGTCTTATACTAGTAAAGTTTAACCACTAACACCCATTTTTTCAAATACTTAGGATTTATAATTTCTAACAATAAATATACCTACAACCTCAGTAGTTTCATTTCCAAGCAACTATCCATGATCTGAAGGCACCTTCCTTATTTGAGGTAGGTTAATGCACTGCGGAAAGCACATGAACCTGCTAATGCCTAGACAAGTCCAAATTCCACTCAAGAAACAAAAATTCATTGAACTCTCAAAAGATTGACTTTGGCTATAACACCCCTAACAACTGTTAACTACTGAATAGCGCAGAGTCGAATTAGGAAGGATGTAGACTTGAACCTGGTCTGTTCAGTTACCCAATCTCAGTTGGATTAGTGGTACAGGTGTGCAATTGGTCAATATCCCAGAGGCAGGGAACATAGGACTCAGGATGAGTAGGTCAATTGGTCCCTTGGAGCCTGCTCTGCCATTCTTTCAATAAGATCATGGCTGATCCGATTGTGGTCTCAACTCCACTTTGTCTGCCTTCCACAACCTTTGACCCCCCTCGTCTACTAAAAATCTAAATTAGTCTTGAATAAATTCAATGACCCAGCCTCCACTGTTTTCTGGGGAAGAAAATTCTTGACCCTCAAAAAAAAATCTCAATCTTAAAAGGGAGACTTCTTATTCTTAACTATCGCCTAGTTATAGTCTCTCCACAAGATGGAGCATCTCTTAGTATCCACCCTGTCAAGTTCTCTCAGGATCCTGTGTTTCAAAATAGGGGAAACAGGTTAGTCAGAGTTTCTATCATTATTTCAACGACCCTTAATGGACTCTGCTTCCTAGTTGCCGACTCCATCTCTCTCCCTGTGGCTACACAGTGTGGGTCAACCAAACGTTTTGGAACTGTATGTCATATTTGAGCTAGAGATGACCTTCCAACCATGTAGTCAAGCAATTAAGGCTGTCTTTCCACCTCTGTAATATTGCCCGACTCTGCCCAAATTCAGCCCATCTGCTGCTAAAATCCTCATCCATGCCAATGTTACCTCAAGACTTTACTATTCCAACGCAATCCCAGCTGGCTTCCTACATTCTATCCTCCATAATCCTAGTCATGTAAAACTCCACCATGCCCTGACTTGCACTAAGTTCCATTCATACATCATCCCTGTTCTCACTAACCTACACTGTCTCCCAATTAAGCAATGCCTTAATTTTAAAATTATCCACTCCACCCCCAGCGTTTTCAAAGTCCTCTCCCCTCCATAACTTGAATCTCCACCAGCCCCAGAGCCCTCATATCAGTATAATTTTGACCTCTTGAACATCCCAAATTTAATTCATTGGTGGCCATGCCTTCAGCCACCTAGACCTTAACATCTAGAACTTCTCCCTAAACCATTCCACCTCTCTTCCCCCTAAAATGACATTCCTTTAGGCCTAGCTATGACTGCACTTTTGGCCATCTATCCTGATATTGCCCTATGTGATTCAATGTCAAACTTTGCTTTATAAAGCACCTTGGGACATTTTACTGTTAAAGTGCAATACAAATTACTGTTGCTTTTGAAACTGCATAAATGGGTCCGAAGTAAATACAGGATCAGGTACACCAAAATATCAGGCACATATACACAAGGATATAGAATGATAAGGCTGTACTGTTGAAGTGCAGTGCCTAAGGAAGGGGGAAGGTGAAGAGCAATGGAAAGAACTCAAAACATGTATATCTCTTGTGCTTGCATGTACAATTTGCTAAAAAGATAGAAATTTTTCTATGTCCAACCCAAAGGCTGAATATTGCAATGCTGGTAAACTGGTTGACAAGCAAATGTTTTCCAATCAATCTGAAGTTACCACTGCATGGGTCAGCTGGCACTAAAGTTTGGTTCTGATATATTGAGTATATAGAGGCACAAATTCACAGGCATAAAATCCATTGGTTTAGGTCTCACCTCCAGGGCATCCCTCCTGTTCTGTGTCAAAGAGCCCAGGGTGTCCCAGTGGTCACAGATAGTCTGGCAGCGGGCATTTACATTAGGAGAGTCATAATAATCCAGATCACTGTTGAAGTCAGAGATAAAAAAAAGTAAATAAATGCTGGTAGCAGCCTGAGACTCGAGACATTTCTCTTCATACTAGTATAGTGAATTTGACTCGATAACATACGAGCAATAAGGAAGGCATTCACCATCCTGTTTCCTACTTATTACAGCATACTAATTGTTTGTGAATTTATCTGACTGTAGAGAGATCCAAACTCAATGGCATCAGTTACAAAAACTGTCCTTTAACACTGAATGGCTACATGGTTGCTGCAAACAATCACGTTATTGTACGTACTTGAGTTCTTGTGCGATGGCAGCGATCTGCTCCACTCTGTCTTGGTGTGCTGCCAGATCACTCTCAAATGCCTCATGTTTCTTCAGCAAGGCTTTGATGTCAGCCAGTGTGGCTGTTTCATAGTCTTTCTGTGTCAACATTGCTTCTTTATCTGAAGGGAGAAAACGGGGAAAAGGTTTAACCTGAGATTTTTAATTCAAGAATTGAGGGATAACATTTTTTAATTGCCTATTCATTATCTTTAAGTGCAAGTTAAAAACCTAAATTTTAGGTGCCATCCCCCCCAACACAAAGGATCCATGGTGCATAATGCAGTTCACAAAGGCAAAAAGTCTGGACATCCAGGCCTCCAGTATAGATGTCTCACATAAAGGTCAAAATGTAGCAACCCAAGCCCAAGTTTCAATATCTTTTGGGGATTAGTGGGGAGGAGGAGCAGGACCAACATGAAGCTAGTTGCCAGAATGGCCTGTCTGTGCTATAAATACTATAATAGGTCCCTGCGTTTGAACACAATGGCTACACTGCACATCCATTTGTATTGTGAATCTACCAATCTTCCAATCGCCCTAAGATGCACCAGAGGACTGGAGAATTGCAAATGTTACACCCTTGTTTAAAAGGGGTGCAAGGATAAGACCTGCAACTACAGGCTAGTTTAACCTCCATGGTGGACAATCTTCTAAAACAATAATTAGGGACAATTTTAACAGTCACTTGGACAAATGTGGATTAAGGAAAGCCTGCACAGGTTTGTTAAGGGCAAATCATGTTTAATCAACTTGATCAAGCTTTTTGATGAAGTAACGAAAGGGTTGATACATGGTCTTCATTTAGTAAAGTACCACAGAACAGGCTCGTCAGCAAAATTAAAGCCCATGGAATAAAAGTGGCAGTGGCAGCATGGATACGAAGTTGGCTGCGTGACAGGAAAGAGTAGTGGTCAAAAGTTGTTTTTCAGATTAGAGGAAGGTACAGAGTGAGATCCCACAGGGGTCAGTATTAGGACCACTGCTTTTCTTGATGTGTGAAGTTTTGGTAGGAGGAATAAGGAAAGCCAATAAAAAAACAGGATACAATTTTAAATAGATGCAGGAGCACACAGACCTGGGGTTATTTAGATGCACAAATCATTGAAAGTGGCAGGACAGATTGAGAAAGCAGTTAATAAGACATATGGAGTCCTTGGCTTTATAAATAGAGGCATAGGGCAAGGAAGTTACGGTGAATCTTAAAGTTCAGCCTCAACTAGAGTAGCGTGTTCAATTCTGGGCTCCACACTTTAGGAAGGATATGGAAGCATTGGAAAGGGCACAGAAAAGACATGCAAGAATGGTTCTGACAACAGGGAACTTCAGTTACAAGGATTGACTGGAAAAATGGGATTGTTTTCCTTAAATAGGATAAGCTTGAGAGGAGATTGATGGAGGTGTTCAAAATTATGAGGCACCTGGACAGAGTAGATAGCACAAAATCGTTCCCATTGGTGGAAGGGTTGAGAACCAGCAGGAACCTAGGAACAAAGGAGCAGGCAGCCATTTAGCCCCTCAAGCCTGCTCCAGCATTAAACTAGATCATGGATCGCGACACCATCTTCCAACTTTCTCCTCGTAACAGATGTCATTGGTATCTAGAAATTTATCGACACCTGCTTTGAACATACTCATTAACTGAGCCTCCACAACCCTCTGAGGTGGAAAATTCCAAAGATTCACCACTCTCTGACTGAAGAAATTTCTTCACTCATGTCTTAAATGGCATACCTTTAGAATAGATTCTAGCATTTTCCCTACTACTGATGTCAGACTAACATTCTAGCTCTTACAGATAGCCAGCATAGACACTTTAGGCCAAATGCCCTCCTTCTGTAGTGTAGCCATTCTATGATTCCAGTGTAATAATAAATAGTACCCTTAAGTTACAGTTATAGAGCATTGAGCTGTAAAAAAAATTACAAATTATTAGTCCTTATAGGTGTCACCAGTGGTACAACTGAAGGCAATAAATTAACAGCATTAACTGATCCAAGTGTGAATTTTTCCATACTGCGTAATTTTAATGAAAGTTATTTAAAATAAAAAATATTAAAACCAATAAATTCAACACTTAAATGCGCCTGGTGACAATACAGATAGAGGACTCAACTAACAATAATGGTAATGATTTCTTTTCACATTAGCACGATACTGTAAACAAGATAACTAACTCAAATCATATATGGGGAAGTGGCCAGCTTCAGCTCAACACCAGAGTGGCTGAAATATGTAAGCTGCCAGGTTTTAGGAGGAGCACAAGGAGAGAAAACAATCAACTCCCACATCCAGTCACCCTGCATCACTCGTGCATTAAAGCTGCAACGCAATGGTCTAAAATAATGGGAAACAATTCAGTAGCATTGAGACAAGCCATTCAATTTGTAGCTTTACATCTAATTTTTCCCCAGCTAAGTGATTTGTCTAGGCAGTGAAAACAAATTAAATGTTTAAATGTGGACTGTTTTATATATATTTTAACTTCTGGACAACTGCAGCAAACAGAAAATAATGTGTTGCAGGAATTGGATCTCAAATGAAATGAAACATCATTGAGAAATCAGTTTCCACTTCCATAGGTCCCAATTCACTGATTCAAAATGTTAGCGTTTTCTTGCTAAAATGATTCATGCTAAGATTCACAAAGTACTATAATTAAATATTTCAGGAAAAACACTCGTGCTCCTGCTCAAGAAAAGATTTGATCAAGGTACAAACTAAACTCATCACGTTTTGCCAGAAGTGATACTGCAGGTGAAAAGTTTAATCATTTTATATCCAATCACACTAGCATTGCTTATTCAGTATTGTAGCAAGGAACTTAACTCAAGGGTAACTTCACAAATTTCAATTACACACACAAAAACTGAAGCAGGAGATGGATCTTTCAAATGTTCTGACCAAAGGTCTATGGCCAAATTCCTTTTTTGTCTTTTCTCTTCAGACACTAAAAGGCTGTTGTGTATTCTCAATATTCTTTATTTCATTTCCAGCGCTAGCATTTTGTTCATTTAATTGAAATATTTAAAATAATTTTCTCCCTCCCTCAATCGCAAGGCAATAACAGCCCCAGTTTACATTCATATTTCAAAAAGCTGAAAAAGTATCTACGAGTTTCTAAGTTAATGACATCTGTTAATTGAATTCCCTCATCATCTGGCAACAAGCTGTGTCAAATTACTCAGCCAATATCAACATGGTGTATTTTAAACAAAAAAATTAAAACGGCTATCAAGGGCACGCACTCAGTCCATGGACTTCCAAATCCATTCAGTTTTGTAGAACGTGTGCAGTTGCCTTATGGCTCAAAATGAAATTCAACTAAAAGCTAATGCTGAACAAGGATCCCACCTAACCTGTCTCTACAAACCTACAAGTTAGGAGAAGTAGGCCACTGGACCCTTTGAGCCTGCTCCGCCATTCAATAAGATCATGGTTGATCTAACTGTAACTTCCCACCTACCCCCAATAACCTTTCAGATACTGTAACAGCTTTGCCAGTTATTTAACAGCTTGCATTTACATAGCACATTGAATATGAGACATGCCAAGGTACTTCAGATATCCATCAAGAAACTAAACACCAAGCCAGGAAAGGTGAATTTAGGAGAGATAACCCAAAGCTTGGTTGAAGAGATTTGTTTTGAAAAACAGCGAGATGGAAAGGCTGAAAATTTCAGCAGGAGTTTCCAACGTGCAGGATTGAGGCAATTGAAATTACCATCATCTATAGTGGCACATAAGCTGGAGGTAGAGGGAAACAATGCTCTACGTCATGTACAGTTGGAGATTGTAGAGATTGGGTGTGGCACAGGCATAAAGGTTTGAGTACAGGGATTTTGAATTTAATGCACTGGGGGACCGGAAGCCAACAGAGGACAAAGACCAGAGACAGGGTAAATGCTGCAGGGATTTGGACAAGTTGACATCAGGGTGCACGGAGGACGGGAAGCCAATAAGCAGTATTAAGGGTAGTTTGAACGAGAGGCAGCAACAGTTGTACAAGAGCTTCAGTAACAGAGGAACTGAAATAGGCCCAGAGGCAGGCAGTCTTACTAAGGAAGGAAGTAGTTTTGATGGTGGATAAGATGTAGGGTTTAAAACGAAGCTCAAGATCCAAAAGTACACCAAAGCTGTGAAGCTGATCTGATGTTTGTAGTATTCACATTCTATCATCTTACTAAAATCACATTTGTCACAAGAGGTAATGGGATTCTGATGGCAGTTAATGTAAAGCTTTGAAACAGTTATTGCAGAGCAGACATTTATAGGATTTTTCTGTTTGTTAACCTAAGCCATGGCAGCCACAGTTTGCAATAACTAACCCAAAACATTTACACAAGCCAGCCCTCAAATTGCCAAGCAGTAGATTTTGCAAGAACTTGTATTGTGTTATCTCATGCTCAAGCATTAAGATGATTCTAAATAATTTGTAAATAGTGATTCACAGACAAATTAAAAATTGCGACTTGGAAGCTAGTTACCACTTGAGTGCATGTCAGTATTATATCTTCCTTCCAGAAGTGAATTGGAGCACTAACTGGTCAATATTCCTTGGATTCCTTTACCTTTCTCTGCCTATTTACCATGCAAATTTCTCAATTTATTCAGGATGATCCCATCTCAACAAGATTCTCCAGTCTGCAGAAAGGAACTAGCATATTACAGATTTTTCTGATGCTGAGCAAAGGACAGTTTGATTATGGGGTCTTATGCTAATCCAACTAACAGGAAGCAAGAATTAGGCTCCAATTATCAGGTAAGTTTTACTGAGGATGCTTGGAAATCTTAGCTGTAACAAAAATGTGCAGGTCGCCAGACAATCAGGAAATCCACAAGTTAGGCTGTCGATTCCATTTTTTGCCACATTATATTTGAGTTATCTTTTGATTGATGCATTCACACAACACAATGCTTAGACATGCTGGAAATTTTCAAATATTATTTAAGTGTTCAAGAGGGGGAAATTGGTGGACACATCAGCTCTGCAAATTTACCCAGTCAGGGATTTTGAACGAGAGCAAAATTAAAATAGACATGCGCAAGTCAGGTGGAGTGTCAACCTTTGTCTGACACTTTGTGAAGCTCGTTGGGATGTTTTCCCTCAAAGGTACTATAAAAAAAGTCAGATTGTTGCTGTTATTATCTGAAGAACAAGGATCATTCAATTCCTATGCTTCAAAATGACCCTACATAGACAAGACCAAATTAATTTGTGATCAGCAGAATCTTAATTTTCTTCCTTGGGTTTGATTACCAAAGATCATAAGACACAGGGACAGAAGTAGGCCATTCGGCCCATCAACGTTCTTGCAAGCTGTGCGGACAAAAACAGGGACTGCAAGGAAAATGAGCAAACTGACCATGGCACCGGGAGCCATTCAAGTGGGGGGAGGAAATAGAAACGTAGGAGACAGTATAATTAGGGGGATAGATACTGTTCTCTGCAGCCGTGAGCGCAAGTCCTGAAGGCTGTGGTGCCTGCCCGGCGCCAGGGTTAAGGACATCTCCTCAGGGCTGGAGAGGAACTTGGAGTGGGAGGGGAGATTGATCTATATCATCTCTAATTTTCAGCAAAATTAGGAGTTTTTAGATCCAAACAAGGATTCCACAAATTGTTTAGCATGTTTCGCGAAATTTCTATCGCACAGCTCACCAACAATTCGATACTTATATATTATTATACTTAAGTTGTAAACATGTTACCTTTGGTCCAATCTTCATGAATGGTGGCTTTCTGTCTGAATTTTTCTGCCAAATGGTCAAGTCTTTCCAACCTCCTTATCTCATTCAGCAGCCATTCCTCATAGCCCTTCTCCGCCTGCTCCAGACCTTGCCATGCATTATTAATATCCTACAACACAATCAAGAGATTACATTACTCCACAAAAATCAACTGGGATTCAGCTTTCTTTCAGAACTGCATAAAGCCAGGTTTAATCTCCAAATAAAAACACCTGGCAATTACAAATACATTCAAATTAGATTATTTCTTTCAGAAATAGAGATACAGTACACAAATACTCTGGGGACACGATTTGGGAAATGTAGCGGGCTTGAGGAACAGGTAGCTATGGATCTATAGCTCCCAAAGTTTTCCACCACTGGGGTTTTGCTCATCTCATTCCTTGGTCTGCTATAGACTGATAGCGATTGCTATGATACGACTCCATCACTGCTGTGTCACATGACCAGAATAGTAAAAGGTGAAGATGGACCGTGATGCGTCTAGCAATTCTTGTGTAATTTGCATTTATTTATAGAACTCTTTTGCATGCCTCCTGCCCCAAAACATTTCAGAATTAACTGCCTTGTGCAATTGGCGTTTACGTGTAGCAAAATTCAGCTGTATTACGATACCGCAACAGAACGGAGATAACAACTAGTCCGTCCATTACTGGTGTTGCCTAAAGGAGGAAATGTGACTAGGAAATCTGTAGGAATATTGCTTTTCCTAATGCAGTCAGGACTTTTTAATTTCACTGGAACAAGCAGCTAGGGGATACTATTTAATACTCCATCAAAAAAAAGAGGATATAAAAGTATTTAGTTTATTGAGCTAAAAAGTGCAAGACCAGAAAATCTGCAGTAGATTTGGGGGGCAGGGGCAGTGAAAGGAGCAGGGAGAGAATCTGAGCAGGAAATTGATGAAGTAGTATTAATTGCAAGGCATTGTGGGGTGGGGGGGGGGGGGTAGTTCACCAATTTGGAATTTTCAAAGATCTATTCCAATTCAGCTCCATGTCAAATACAAATCCAATACAAATCCTGCTCAACCAGTTTAAAATGTGTTAACAGCACTTGTTTATTTTTGGAACTTTTCTGCACGAAGGTAAGAATGTTGACCACAATTCATTCTCAAAAAGTTCCAACTTGTCAGCCAGTGGCAAAATAGGCATGCCGTCAGTTTCAATTTTGATTACATAAAACTCCCACTTTGAGCAACAGAGTTTAGGTTTCTTCTCCCAGAACGCATATAAAGTCCTGTTTATAGCAGTATAAAAGCAGTATTGAAGAGTGTTCAGTGGAAAACTAACCAAATAACGACACCAGTGTTCCAAGTATACACAACATGGTGACGTTAAGCAAGAACAGTTACCTCACTAGGTTTTACAACCCACATTTAAAATGAAATATAAACATTATTGGTTTAAAAACCAAAATGGAACAAAACTTCACTATTACACTTCTTGGCACACCAAATAAAACCAAAAAAGTCCAAATTATTATGACATAATGGAGCATTTATTACTGCATGCAGGGTAATAACACTTTCAGAAGAACAGTGTGAAAAGTAATGCTGTTAATTCTTTTCACTGAAGCACAGGATAGCTCAACTGGTAAATGCATGGCCTAGTAAGGTACTGCCCCACACTAGTCAAGTAATTTCCAGATTCAATCCCTGCACTGTGCCAAGTTAGCCAATTTCAGCCAGGGAGCTGGCGAGGGTGCTTCGATTAACTGAAAAAACCCACTTAAATGACCAAAGGCCATTTTGGTAAGGTATCAGAATACAACATGAGCCTGCAGAATCCCCAAGATGCTTTTGTGAATGACAAGGAAAGGAAAGGCATAATTACTCTGACGTGGGGAAGGAGGGCAATGGGAAGAGGTGTATGAGTTTCTATCTTCTTCAAAACACCCTTAGTTCTTTGACCTGCGAATAATCTGGAATTAAAGGTGTTAAGTTTAAATTAAAACCAAAATCGTCAGCTGTCCCTCGATTAGAGGATGACTACAGCAAGAAACAGTAATTTTCTGATTTCAGAATCCTGAATGTGACATTGGATTAAAAGGTGGTGTGAAATCCTTCTTACCGAGACCATTTTCCCTTCAGAAGGCATGAATGCTGGTCGATTGCTGAGCCGGAGTTTGGTCTGCAAGGTGTTGAAGTTGATCTCGAGCTGGCACTTCTCCTGCACTTTCGGCGGTTTGTGGACACGGCGATAATCGCGGAAGTCTTCCAGTTTTTGCTGCATAGCTTGCATGGTTTTCTCAGGCTCTCTGTTCTCTAGCCAGGGTTTGGTTTGACGAATCCACTCCAGCAACTGAAAAGAAAAGGCACCAATTAAAAAATTGGAGGTTAATCAACAAAACTGAAGGCAAAAATTAAAGCCAATAACTTATTGAAAAGATGTGTACGCATCTGAAATTGTTGTTGCGCTTATTTTACAATTTCTGGCATTAATATTTAGCCATAATTCCTAAAGCACACTGACATTTTTCACTGTTTTTAAAACGCTAATGCTTGCTATTTAGTTCCCTCAACATCAGTCATGCTGTGGTGTAAGCACTTCCCCAGTTCAAGTCCACTGACTAATTAGTCCCATTTGAAAAAGGAAACATAGCTAAATAACAATGTTTTCCAATTGCAACACCAATAGTACTCAGATTTTAATAAATGCCTGATGTTACAAACAGAAAACCTAGGCCATTTTCTTGTACTAACTGTGAGCAAGGCCATGAAGACGCACTAATATTATTAATAAATAAAACCTGCATTTATCAAAAGAGATAGCGACAAAATAAAAATGCAAACTACAACTGGAATATCAACTCTAATCTTCAGTCAATTAACTTAGCACATGCAAATATCAGTCTCTCCTGAGTGCACACTAAGGTTGCTGTGGAGTACCTAATTTATCAAATTATAAATAGAAACTTTACAATACTGAGGCTGACTGCCAGGATCTCAAATGTTTCTAGAATTTTCTGCTTATTTAATTTCTAGAATTTAAAGTATTAATCATGTTTTTAAAAATGAACTTCCTGCTATAAGACTTGCATTTATGTAACAACCAAACATCTCAAAATATTTTATAGTTAATGATGTATTTTTGTCACTGCTGTAAGGTAGGATACACAGTTGCCAATTTGCACACAAAAACTCCCACAAACAGCATTGTAATAATGACCAGGTAATCTCATTTTTCACAATGCTGGTTGAGGGATAGATACTGGTCAGTACATCAGGGATAACTTCCCTGCTCTATGAAAGTGTGTCATGGGATCTTTTACCTGAGCAGGCAGATGGGGCCTCTGCTTCATGTCTCACCCCAAAGATAGCACCTCTGACAGAGCAGCACTCCCTCAGTACTGCACTGGAGTGTCAGCATAGATTTTTGCGCTCAAGCTCTGCAGTGAGACTTGAACCCAGAACCAGTGACTCAGAGACAAGGATGCTACCAACACAGCTCCTACAGACTGACTGAGGGAGCTAAACACTAGTAAAGCATTACACAAATTCAAAAACTTGTGTATATTAATTCATTTCCCATCCATTACTTAGGTTCAATAAGCACTGATAAGGATCAGCTAAAATGAGACAGAAAAAATGCAACGGTTAGAGCCTACAGCACAGAAGCAGACCACTTGGCTGAACTAGTCTATGCACCACACAAGCCTCCATCCAAAGCTAAGTCTTTGCAGCTATTTGCTTTGTTTTTGCTGGGGGAAAAGGTCTTGATGGAACACCAAAAATTGTAATCCAGAAATCAGTTGAATTGCTGTTAAGAAATTGAAGAGCTTGCCAGTTTTTTTGATTGCTTTTTGGCTTAAAGTTACAATTTCACGAGTACATTCTGACGAGAACATTCTGAAATGCATTTAGTCAAGTTTTTTTTCATGCATTCCTGCAGGTGATACTCACTACAAGTCAGAGGTAGTTTTATTAACACAGCACACAAATGTAGAATACATACATCACTGGCCAGTTTTTCATAATCTTCCATCAGATGTTCATTTTCTTGGTTTACTGCCAGGACTTTACAAATCCTATTGGCTGCAGTCTCAGCCTGTCAGAAACAGATTCATGGTTACAACTTGAGTACACACAGATCAGCCCATAAAGTGTGAAATTACCACAAATTAAAATTTGGGAAATTAAAAAATAAAGGTGGTTATGTTGAACCTCATCAGAAAACCTGCTAAACTTGTGTAAGTTACAAGGGTAAGTGTAGCTTTTATTAGCTATTACAAAAAGTATTGCTCAATTCAAATACTATTATACAAATTAAAATTGAATAAAGCCATTTGCAGCTTTTAAATAGAAGAGCTACTGTTTGATAAATAAATAATTTAAAATGAACCGATTAACAGATTACTCTGCACAGCTGAAGTCACACTGCCCATTGAAGCAGACAGTATGAATGGATTCAGATGGCAAACTGTTGAGTGATCTGGAACAGAGGTGGTGAGTGGATAGGATTGAGGTCAACAAAAGGAACTGAATTTTAGTCCTAATGGTTTTTCCTTCATCCTAAAAAAATTGAGGGCATAAATATAGATGATTAGGGATTCTGCCTATAAATATAAAGAACAATAGCAAGAGTAGGCCATTTAACCCATCAAGCCTGTGCCACCATGCAGAGAGATTACAGTTTATCTACGACCTAAATCCATATATGCACCTTTGCCCCAGATCCTTCATACCTTTGATGAACAAAAATCCATCTCAGATTTAAAATTAATAATTGATCTAGCATCAATTGCCATTCACAGAATGGTTACAAATTTCTATCACCCTTTGCTTTTCCTAATTTCACTTCCAAAAGGTCAGGTGTTAAGATTTAGATTATGCCCCGAGTCCTAGAGTCCCCAGCCAGTGCTGTGGAAAAAAACACTGTAGAGCCATTTCTAACTTGCCAAAATGATAGCACAAGTTTATATTGAATACTGCAAATATATGCCAAGAAAGTCATGACTAAAAAAACCATGCCAATTTCTAATCTGTTAATTTTTTTTAAAATGGGTAATATTGGGCATAATTAAATGCACAATCTCATCAGTCGAAAATGAAAACAAGCTTGTATGGTACAGCTTTGAATTACTGAAACTAACTCTTGCATTAAGGCTTCTGCATCCCAGAGTGCCAAGAACAGCACTCTAATCTACTAGAAGAATTACATATTTATCATCAACTATATTCTATGATGTAGCATACTACAACTACAGGGTATAATAAAATAACAGGTCTTTCACCACAGAATTATGGCTCATAATAGCAAGTAAAAATGGCAGCTATCACATCAGGGCCGTCATTGACTAAGTGATCTAGAAGGAAAGCAGAAACTGGAGGTTGAGGGTGTACAGCTCGAAAAAACACAATCAAAACGCTAAGGGTCAACTATATAGCATTTGTGGCCAGGAGACATTTGGAAAATAGTTACAGCAAAGAAAAGGGAAAAGGATACTGTACCTGTTGCATAGCAAAAAAGAAAAAGCACACAAAGAATAAAAGCAGATGAGAGCTGGTCACCAGAGATGGAAACAAATGGTCTACACAGGAAGAGACAGCAATGGAAAACAGGTGAGAACAGGTTCACAAAAGACTTCATATTTTATAAGAAAAATGAAATTAAGGAATGCAGGATTATTTTACATGCATGTTCAAATGTTCATAGTATTTTTAGCACTAGTGGTGCTCATAAGTTTTGACATTATCAGCATACAGGAATTAAATGGCTTCTTAGAATTAATCTTGCCTTATTTTGCTGGACACCAAAATGATTTGGTGCAAAACCAAGTTTTAAAGCTTGCTCGGAAATTATGACAATTCAACACCTACCTTCCTAATTGTTCTGACTGAGTGTGCTAAACATCTTGGTAACCCTCCGAGTAGAAATTGGCTGGTCAGAAGCTAACAAACATCACTCCACATTTGCACTGGAAGCGTAAGCATGCCTGCAAATATTTGTCAAGTGTAGCCAGACCACCGCTGAAGTGCTGTCCATACTGCATGCACTACAGTTATTCCAACAATCTCTCCAATGATAAAAAATGGATTTAATATCGGAAATTTGGTAAATTCAGGGAAAGTTTTTGTTTTCCAGACTGAAATTCACAAATCAAAGGATTTGTCCCAAAAGCACAGTCCAGGGCAAAATTCAAGTCTTCACTGGATAATAAAAGGCTCTACTGTGGTATATGTTGATTAATTATGGAAAAATTTTATAGGAGAAGGTTGAAAATTGTACAAATTGCATGGAATCTATCCATGGAATATCCTGCATGCATTTTTAGTTAGGGAAAGAAGAACAGCAAATTATCCCAAGGCATTCTTGCTTCAAGATATCTTCCAATTATAAATGGATATCTATTTGTTAGTAGCACAAAAGCAGACCAAGTGAATTTCTTACGAATTTTCCCCATCTTAGGCTTTAAGGTGACCCAATTGGGATTTTTACAATTAGGAGTAGGAAATGACAAGACTTGGCAAGTGAACAGTTCATTAGTGAAGAGTTCAAACGCAGTGGGATACTAGTTAAAAGTTTGGAAGTTAGAAGAAAGTGAAACGAGTCAGAGGAACTTTTTCTCCCAGAAGATAGAGTTGTAGAATATTACAAAGGAAGGCCATTGAAGCAGTCAGTATAAATGGATTTAGGCAAATGGATGCATATCTGCATTGGGAAAGGATATGGCAAGTTGACAGAAAGGTGAGGGAAGGCAGAGGTGGTGAGGGTTGATCTGACGGTTAATGGCTTGGTGGGACTAATAACTCTTTAGTTCCTAAAATTTTCAGTTAAGATGGAATTAACCTTAATCAAACAGTCACAAAAACTGAGAAGTAGCGTTGTGGTTATACACTCAGATTTGCAGTCACGACATTGTAAAATGTCTTAACTTCTCAAACGCACTTTCCAAAGGACTGTTTCATTTGCAAAATGAGCATGCTCATTTACATATCATGGCACCAAATGTCCTCTACAATTGCAGTATCATATAGCCAAGAAAATATGCATTGTCACATAAAAAGTGATAAGACTGAAGATATCCAATGTTTGCCACTGTTAATAATGAGAAATACAAGCAATATAAGCAGCACACCACAGATGACCAAAAGCACTCAGGACAGAATGTTTGCAAGATACAGGAGATAAGAGCTCACCTTTTGAGCACCTGAGAAGGCATGGTAGTAGCATGAAACGTAAGTCATAATAGCCTTTTCATCTGGCCTGAGAGTGCCTACAATATCTGTGCAGAGAGAAAGTCAGAGCAGAGTAAGGTTGCATCATGCCACAAGCAGAAAAACCACTCATTATATGGTATGAGAGAGAACAGGTGCAGCATCATGCCTAGAACCAAGAATTTAAAAATTTGAGGAACAGCTGAAAGAGAAGCATGAGATCAGTTTTGCAGGAAGGGAGGGATCCTTGGTGACTTATGGTACCTTCTGTGCTCCTGAAAAGGCATGGTAGAAGCAGGAGACATAGGTCATAATAGCCTTCTCATCAGGGCGGGCGGTGTTCACAATGTCTGTGGGTAAACAAAAATATTAAGAGAAGCTTCTAGTCAACATCTTAAGCTGTTGCATTCAAACACTTCTGCATGCATTAGCCTCGGACCAACTCTGCTCCAACATACAATTTTACTCCAGATATTTTTACTTAGCTTCATAAAAGGGAATGAGGAAGTGATGAAGCACACAAATAGCTTTCTTCCTCTCTCAAATCTACATGGGGCTGTTCATAAAAGGAAGATTGGAGAAAATCAACCCGAAATGCCTTTACTAGATTTTCCACCTCCAAAGGAAATGAAGTCCAGAACACCATTGCAAACTGAACCAATCACTGCAGTTAAATTCTGGTCTGATCCCTCTGTATTTGAACCACAGCAGAAACTAACCAGACACTAAACTTCAGGGTGCTGATTGAAATCAAGTGTGAAGGAATTAAGTATTTTTCAGAAAACGCATCCACCCGAACATTTACACAAAAGAAGCAATCCTTAGCTATCCCAATAAGTATGGAAAATCAAAACAGTATGAGCATCTATATAAATATTTAATTATAATGAGACCATAAAATGCAATTTACATTCCGCAGTCATTCCAACATTCCACAAAGCTGTGTTAAAAATATATTTTTAACAGTCCATTAAGTATATTCCATCCTTAGGTTATGCATAAGGATGTTTTTCTCACTGCCTACTGATTCCACTGACTTATTTTAAACAAAGGAACAGACCCTGGCAGAATGGAATCCTGGTAGCATTTAATATTCCTGTGTTAACATTGTTTACTAACCATAGTTGGACTGGTTTACCGTTGGTTAATGTATAACTTGCACTACTGCACCCTGCCATAGTTGCTTCAAAAAGACTGCAGAACACCATAATGATGTACCACTCATTTAACAACCTTTAGCTAGGTGCACAAACAGGACTCATTACAAATTTAAATATTTGGTCAGCAAGTTGAGTTGGGAAAGGCAAAAAGACTAGTATTTGTTCCTGAAAATTCTATTAGCTGTGGCACTATGACTAAAAAGGGTATACCTCAGCTAGGTAAAATCTCAGTTCAAAAGCAGAATAATCTAAATACTGCTCTCAAATGTATTTGGGAGCTGAGTTGCAGATGATGTACTTTTTCCATAGGGCGTGCTTGTGTGGACATGCAAAAATGAAGGTAGTGCTGTTAAAAAGGGTAGAAGGAAAAATTCAGTTATGAATGTGGAAATAATTGTTCATATTGTGTGGTTAAAGCATTGCAGTAACATTGTACAAGTGTGAAGCAAGCATAAATTGCATAATAAATCAGATGAAGGTTAAATTGAAGTGTGAATGCCCTTTAGATGTACATAGGTCAAGAGAAGTCTATGAGCAGACATTCCATTGGGCTGTCCAACCTGCAGCTCATTGACCACATACAGCAATTGCACCCGGCCTTAGTAATTCAGCTTTCCAAGCTGACAACTGTGTCCTATCTGCCCTTCTTTTTATTTATTATCCTATGAATCTTGAGGGTTTGAAAAGAGCTAGGGTTCATTGGTGGATAAATCCCAAATCAATATACAAAGATTTGTTAGTAAAAGTAATTTGAGGTATCTGCAAATTAATGGGAGCTCAATAACGCGCGCGCACACACAACCCAAAAAAAAAGGTTGGGTGCTCCTGCTGCAGGTTAAACAAATGGGTTTTAGCAGTTTCAAATCACAGAATGGATTGTTAAACTGAAACAAGAAACTGGTTTGGAGTTACAAAATGTTGGGGTACCAGAGCATTAAATGGAGAAGTCAAGGCCAGGGAAGTACTAGGCTCAAATTTCTACATTTATAAAACATCACAAAACTATCACTAACAAAATATAATTTTAATTACATAGCCCTGAATGGAGATCCTGCTCCCCAATATGTTACTCCCAATTATGCTGCTGCAGTGAAGTCAATTGCTGGGAGGGTCCATTATAAATGATGGGATGTGACTTTAGACTTACAGATGTCTGGTCCTAGAAACTATAAGAAAGCAGAGGATGCAAATTTCCTAGCCTATATCTGCTACAGCCACTTCTGGGCAACTGAAAGTACACCTTAAAATGAGTGCATCATGACAATGATCAAAAGGCAGTTTCATTAAAGCTCTTTTTTTTTGTACTTTAAAAGGCTTCATTCAAGCCCATTCATTCTCTACTGACATCTACCAGTTTGCCTTCCAGTAGCAATCATTGATTACAGATATACAGGAGGATCATGAATCATTTTCCCCACCCTGCCCCCAAATTTAGGATCAACCAACCCAAGATGCCTTTTCTGCCAACTCAGCAGAGTTCAGCTTGCTTGGCACACAATCAAGTTTGTACCCTTCCTGGTCTGTATGGCTCAGCCAGTATAATAGAAAAGCTCCACAAGCAAATCAGGAGCAAGGATATATTCAGTGTTTATTTGTTTTAACTAGTGGAAATTATTCAGAATTACAAATGAAATGGTTCAACATATGGGAAATACTGTGAAGACAATTCATAATCTTCATGCATGATATATAGTGTGTGCATCAACGCATCAGCTTTGCATTTGGCAAGGAAATATCGGCACCATCATTCCCTAATGGCAACCATTCCCTACACTAACGAAATTCACGATAAACTCAGTTGTGTAAACTCTTTTGTGATGCTTGGGTACAATAACTAGACACAGTACAGTTTCTTGTACAAAGATGTCAGACTCATGCTGCAGATTGCACACAGGGTACAACTAGGCCCAAACAGCCCCAACATTTCTGGGCACACACTCCCGCTGATGCAATTAACAAAAAAGTTCTATCATGGATCTACTCCAGAAAGCAAGTTAAGGATAGTACTAGAGACCATCTTTCTCAGTCTTATATTTAAAGTGAAACATTAAAAGTATACCTAACCACTCCAATGTTTCTGTGTTCAAGTGAAAACCCCAATTATATATTACATATGTTAATGGTGATCACTTTTGCCAAGTTTTTATTTGAAAATACACTTCATTCAATTATGCAACTTATTTAAAGTCACAAGTTATCCATTCCTCAAATAGCTGGATTGCATTTACAATAGGTACAGTGTTACTATAGCCCATTTCAATAATGGGAAAAGTATGTTCACCAAGTAGGGATGATCGGAAGATCTGTCTGGCACTCCTTGTGCATACTGCAGTAAATACAGCAGCACAACCATTTCCACCCCCCTCTCCATTTCCTTTCTTCTGGCCCATTAATCACTGTTCACCTAAAGAAAATCTCAAGATTCTGACGGGGCTAGGGTATACAGAGGTTGTTTCCCTGGCTGGGGAAATCTAGGACAAAAGGTCAATCATTTGGGGCTGATATCAAGAGAAAATTCCTCAGAGGGTTATGAATCTTTGGAATTCTCTACCCCGGATGGTTTTGGGGTGCTTCATTGTTGAGTATATTCAAGGATGAGATAGCGATTTTTGGCATCTCAGGAAATAAAGGATATGTGGAGGGAGCTGGAGTTGAGGTAGGGCATCAGCCATGACCATACTGAATGGCAGGACAGGCTCAAGGGGCTGCAAGGTCTGCTCCTGCTTCTATGTCATGTTCTTATGAAATGATATCAAGGACAGGGTGACATTAGTTACGTTATTTTTTTTTTTAAAAAGGTGAGAAAATTCACTTAGCAAGATGAGTTAATTAGTGACTTTAGAGCTATCCAATCCCAATACTAATGCACATGCGCTACAAGGATGATCTGCACATTGTCCAGCTATAGGTTACCTAGGGTAAACCTCCAAACATGTTTGCATCAATCCAAAAGTCTAAACAGGACTCAGAAGGCTGCTCTCCCAGCTTTATTCACTTAGTCAGACTCTTGGTATTTTGTCATTAACCAAATTCAAATACAATAACCCACATTGCCAAATGAAGAAAGGTTAACAGTCGTAACAATTTTATGTCAACAACCTCCAGGAACTTTTTAAACCACCCGCTAGAAGAAAAAAACGATTCACCAACCTACCAGAGCTAGCAATTGGTGTAACTTCAAGGGAAAGTTCAGAGCACTCCAATTTCATAAAGTAGTCTGCAGAATTTTCTGGATTCTTATATGATATAAGTGTTAGGAAACCATCAAATCCTATATAATCAGGCTACGGATTGCAAAATCTGCATCTTCAGGCATTGCTGTGATTTCAAGAACCAAGGGTCTCCAAAACCTTTCAAAATTGAGCTAAATACTGGACTCTTCCAGTTGGCAACCTCAACGAGGTAACTCATCAATTGAGGGTTTCACAACTTGACACTCTATATTGTTAATAAGTTTAGTACCTTCATTAAAAATGTGAAAACATTCTACTCCAATTTACATCTATTATGAACTAAAAACTCCTGCCCAGAATCTCAAAATCATTACAGCGCAGAAGGCTGCCATTGGTCTATCCTGTCTGCACTGACTCTCCAAATGAGCAATTCACCTGGTGCCATTCTCCCACCAACCCTGCACATCTTCCTTTGCAGATTAACAGTCTAATTAAACCTGCCTCCACCACACACAGACAGGCAGTGCATTCCAAGCCTTAACCCATCGCTGCATGAAAATATTCTTGGCCAAATACTTTAAATCGGTGCCCTCTGGTTCTCAATCCTTTCAGGAGTGGGAATGGTTTCTGCTTCTCTACCCTGTCCAGACCCCTCATGATTTGAAATACCTCTATCAAATCTCCTCCTAGCTTTCTCTTCTCCAAAAGAAAGTCCCTACTTCTCCAATCTACATAATTGAAATTCCTCATCCTTGGGATCTTTTCTGCACTCTCTCCAATGCTTTCACATTCATCCTAAAACATGGTGCCCAGAACTGGAAGCAATACTCCTCGGAGGCCGAACTAGTATCTTATACAAGTTCAACATAACCTCTTTGCACTTTTACTCTATGCCCCTATTAATAAAGCCTAGGATGCCATATGCTTTATTAACCGCTCTCTCAACCTGTTCTGCCACCTCAATAACTTATGCACAAATGCACCCAGGTCCCTCTGCTTCAGCATCCCCATTACAGTTGCACCATTATATTGTCTCTCCATGTTCTTCAGCCAAAATTAATCATTTCATATTTCTCTGCATTGAACTTCCATCTGCTACCTGGTTGCCCATTTCACCAACTTGTCTATGGCAGTAACCTGTTGGTGCTGAACCGCCATTAAATGAACAAACATATGGAAAGCAAGTAACTTGTGCATTCAAAGCCTGAACTGAACCGAGGGTTCTACACAATTAGAACAAAAGACGTGCACAATGCTTTTTTCAAGGGCGGTCACAGAACAGAGCTATCCATACAAGTGTCTGACAAAATACAGCATGCGCGCAAGTATTTTATTATAGGGAGAACAAAATGACTCACCTTCTGCATCCAACATCTTGGGTATATCCAGATATTTCTCAGCCACTTCAAAGGCATTGTTTAGGTTTGTGAGTGGATCATCCTGAGGTATGAGGGGAAAAGGAGCCAAAGGGTCAAACACTAATATCTCATCAGTAGAGCTTAGAGTTTCAAGATTTGGACTCTTAAAATGTTTTTTCTATCACAAACATAAGCATCCATTTTGAACAAAATAAATGAACAAGATGCTGCAGTTGTGTCCTTGAGAACAGATCTAACACCAAAACACGCAGGGATTGCATAGTCTGAGAGAAAATTTTGCTTCACACATTTAATCATCTTGTTCAAATTGTTACATACCTTCCTCAGCTTGTCATAATCAATAAGCTCCGGTCTGTGTCTATGAATGAGCGCGTTGAATGCCAGGCCATCTTTCCAACTGGACACCAACATTAGAAGCAAAATCCAAAATTCGAACATTGTGGGAAAGAAAATAAAAAAAATATATCCATTCCCATTATTTCAAATCATTAAGCCATAAAGACAAAGATGAGGCATCTACAACTATAGATGGATATATTGCAAAAATAAAACTCATTTTCTCTCACTTCTGAAGTACCTAGGAATGTTTATCTACATTAAAGCTACTTCAACAAGAATTGTTCTACATCAAGGGATGGAAAAAAATATCAGAAGCGATGTCTATCACCAATACCAGTCACCCAAGCACAGTTATTCTGCCTTCATTGAATTCCAAAATGTCAAGTACACAAAGCTGAATTTTGCACAACTTGCTTATTTAGACAAATATAACTCCACTAAGCTCAGTACCATTTTTGTTGGCAATGTGTATGTTATAATCCCAGTAGGAACTGTTAACATTTAAAGAGAAACTTGAACATCGTTATTAACCAAAATAAATTACTCCACAAGATTCCACGGTTTAAAACAAATATGAGTTTTACTATACAAGAAACAAGTCTTAGGTGAATACTTAATACTTTTACTTCACATCAAAAGCATAAAAAGATTTTAAACTAAAATTCTCAACAGGACTTCCCCTTTTTCCCTCATGACTTCCCTCAAAGTCTTTGGCTTATCATCAAGCTCTTGAGGTTCCTCCACTTCCTGAGACCAAACCAAAATGCCACAGCTCTCAGGAACTGTTCCTACTATTGTCTGAGGTATGAGCTTTCTTAGGGTCCTTCCACTAGCCTCTAGCTAAACAACCCTCCACCACTCCTTAAACATCTCAATTGTGGACACTGCAGCTTAGTGCCTCCACCTCAGGAATATTCTCCATTTCTGATAGCTCTTTTACTTCTGGTTTACAGCTATTTTTCAGCTCTTAAGACTCTTTCTTTGCCTGGATGGGCTTATATCCACCAATTTGGGTGCTTTTAGCTCCAACCCTCAAATCCAACAGGCAACTTGTCAGAATTCCAATCAAGACTCCATTACAAACTTAGAGATGGGTCATTTGTTTAAATTTTCTCACTACTACCACTGACCTTGCAAGATATACAAAGGTTACCTTTTAACAGTAATTAACCCAGGCTTAAAACAAAAAGCTACTGCGGATGCTGGAAATCCAAAACAAAAACAGAATTACCTGGAAAAACTCAGCAGGTCTGGCAGCATGCCAGACCTGCTGAGTTTTTCCAGGTAATTCTGTTTTTGTTTTAACCCAGGCTTGTCTGATTTGTATTCACATGGGCGTTGTTTATCAGATTCTTAATCAGGCTTGTCCGTTTATTCATATTAAAAAAATATTCCAATTCCTAAAACTATAAGTTAGATGCTAAAACATGTGAATTTTGAAACTAGATATTCGCAATGCATGTTCTTTTAAACAGACTTCTGGGTCAAATTACGTCAATCACCCAAGCAAACAATTGGGAAATTAAAAATTGCATTGAAATGTTACACCCTTTATATTGTGGGCTTACTTCCCATGGAAAAAATCTTGTTTGTAACAACCCTCCAGTAACCCTCCTCTAATCCCATCATCATGCTGCAGGGTTGCTGTATTGGCTTTTGCATTCTTTCTATATGACAAAATCCATCGACCATGGCATGAGTCCAACTTTGTATTATCAGAGCTGTATTTACACTATAAAGGCAGATTAGCAGTGGGATGGATGCAATTTAATAGAAATGTGTGACTATACAGAGACAAAATAAGGAATGAAGAGTCACTGGAAAAAGAGAGCTGGATAAACAGACACCAATGGTTCAATGAAAATTCCTTGATAGTGCAACATCTATAAAAAGTATGACAGCATTTTGGGTTTTAGACAAACAGGCACAAGAGGCAAAGATAAATGTATATAAAGGCAATGAGTGCGTAGTTTCTAGGCATTCCGTTATATAAAATAGACATTAAAGCCAGAAAACAAACATACACCAGAATGAGAAACTAGAGGAGAGATCTGAAATACTGACCATTTCCAGTGGAGCAATGAAAGCAAAAAAGGGGATTTAAGACAAGTGTTTAAAACTGTTAAAAGGTGATGAGGAATAGGGAAAACCATTTCCTCTTGTTGGGAATTCAGAGGTAGGGGAGTCCTAAATTGAAAACTGTCAGAGGTTGGAAGTAGAGAAATCTTCAGCACAGGGAGCAGTCGAGGCAGAGAGCACTGCATCTTAACAGGAAAGTGGGTAACATCTGGGAGAAGATGAAAAGGGCTAGCCAGAGGATTGTTGAGGGATGAGGGAAAAAGATTAGCTCCTGCAAAACAGAATGCCCAAGGACTAAATGGTCTTCAAAAATACCAGTAAACTTGAATGAGAATCTAATGTAGTGTTTTACTTTGCTGCTGAATCAAGCCCACAGAATCCAATACATATTGAAAACTGCAATAACTGTCAGTCTCCTTTATGTGGGAATGGGCTAAATGCCATTCTATTTTATTTGTGGCAACATTTAAATTGCAACAGTTCAATTGAATCAACCACATTATGCAGAAGTGTCACCGTTAACTGTAAGCAATCAAGAGGGAAGTGGTTTGGGACAATGGAACAACATGCTGACATGGTATTATTTATGATGCTGCTCATGTTTTTGCTGTAAAAGAGAAAAGGCTAATTAAGGCACAGGTCAAAACTCAATGGATACAATCATGCTCAGCCAAAATGACCAAATGGGCAACTGAACTGGGAGTGCTCGATTCCAAACACTGGAGTTTTTTTTTTTAAAAAGGACTTTTACAATTGAAATGTAGCCTTCCTGATTTTGGGAGCTAATAAAGTTTAAGGAAATGCATATTGCATACAGCACTCTTACCACCAGCAGTGGAAGTTAAGTGCACCCAAGTGCTCAAATGAAGGGCAACTATCAATAGTTTGCTGTAGAGCTTAAATGAACATGAGCATCGATAAAGACTTAACAAATAGGTCAAAATGACAACCATCAAAACTGGTTGTGAAAAAAATGACCAGTGCAAGTTCTGTTATTGGAAATCTGTCCTTCCGATTCAAGCACAAATTAGTTTTCTCCTGTCACTACAGAAAATTAGGTGATAACCCATTACCTGATGTGGAAGTTCTGCACATTTACATTCTTGTATGGTGCAGTCTTCCTCTGGCACCACAGCAGCAATCCCTCCTTCGCAGAGGTCTCTGGAAAAGAAAAGTTTTTGGCAATAGTAAGGAACAAATCAGAAGTGTTGAACTCTCAAGCAGCCCCAGAGCACTTTACAGCATATATCACAGAACAAAAAGCACCTTAAAAAAATACACCGAGATTAGCAACTCTGCACACAAAACAAAATTGCTACCTGGAACCATCTGGTTTTCTGAAGTTTACAGACCCCACAGGACATTCTGCATTCAACACCACCTGGCTCACAATGATTACTTCGAAATATGACCCTGACGGGAAGCAATTTCTCAACCTGGAATGTGGATGGTCTCATTGTAGGAAGATATACCTGTTTAGCTACAATAAAGATCACTAACTCACCAAGGTCTACTGTGCCCAAGTTAATAAACCACTACTTACTGAATGTACAGATCAACAGCTGTGATCTCTCAGCACTACATTGCTGCCAGTGGAAAGTTTAGTTTTAGAAGATATCAAACA
The DNA here is from genome assembly GCF_964194155.1 of Cetorhinus maximus. Taxonomy (NCBI): domain Eukaryota; kingdom Metazoa; phylum Chordata; class Chondrichthyes; order Lamniformes; family Cetorhinidae; genus Cetorhinus; species Cetorhinus maximus. The sequence goes on along the minus strand of NC_135910.1, from coordinate 17,234,462 downwards.
AGATCAACCAGCATACCTCTCAGGTGTCAAGAACCTTTAAAAATCTATGTAGATCAACTTCATGTCAGTTGACATGTAGTCAAAAACAAGCAAAGACAACAGCATCCACACTGGAACACCAGTCCTTAAAACAATTGATAATTAATAAAATAAGATAAAAGCAAAATACTGTGGATGCTGGAAATCTGAAACAAAACCCAGAACGTGCTGGAAAAACTCAGCAGGTCTAACAGCATCCGTGGAGAGAAAGAGTTAATGTTTGAGCCCGTATGACTCTTCTTCAGAGAACTGATAATTAATCAATCTGTCTGATGCAGTCAGAAAGGCCATTTATCTTTAATCCTCACATCATACTCAACCACATTTGAAGTTACTTGATCCTGTTGGTGAAAGTAATTCAAATGGTCTTTTACTTCTGTTTCAAAACAGTTTTAAATAGAAATTTGCTTAATTGGCGAATTCTGCAGAGGGATACTTTTCCATTTTGGCACCAATTGCCCAAGTAAAGCATTTACATCAGCTACAATGTGGGTAATGCTCCATCTAAGTTGTGCAGCAATCCACAATGTACCGAGCACTGCAACAAATGGGCTGCACACAGGACAATAAAAGTTAGAGGCAACAATGATCATCGGTCAGTTGTACAGTAAGGTTATTGCTAGTGTTCCCTTCATTCTTTGTAGGGCAATGAGAATTCTTTCCATATCCTGCAACAGCCAAAGTCTGACAAAAATTTACCAACTTACACAGAATTATGGACAATCTCATCCAATGGGCTCTCTCAACATGAATGGAGTGGAAGCTATCTCAAAGTTTTAGAAATCTCCAGATTTAACAAGGCAAAAGAGTCAAAATCTCCATCTGCCCAGGCTGGATTTTAAACTAGGTCCTGGAAATTACTAAGAAGAATGTGCTAAACCACTGCGCTGGCCGCCTTTGGGACATTTTAACACGTAGTTTATACATGCCCGAAACAAACCACAAACAGTTCATTTTCAATTCTAAAACCATGCATGATGTTCAGAGTAGCAGAAAGAATTCAGCTCCCATGTGCACAATAATCAAGCTATGAATTCAGATCCATAGATGGTCACAATAAGATTCCATGCTTCAGAAACAAAATCTATTCTTACCTTCAACAGATATGTCTTGAATAGCAAAACGAAGGATGATAGTCCAGATCATACCCAGAGTCATCTTAACATTCCCATCCACAATTTCTGGGAAAAAAAGGCATGAACAATTTGAAAGTTGTGCAGCTTTCCTTCATCTTCAAATAAATTAATCTCAGCTGGAGCACAATTAGTTAATATTGCTAAGATATATAGAATATCCTTACACATCACTTCCATTACAGGTTAAACACAAACTCTCCATTTAAAGCAAACTGTGCAATAGAATCACAAGGAAATTAGGAAAGCCTCAATCCTTATAGAAGAGGATTTCTTTAATCCAGAGTCACATTATGTCCTTAAATTGTTCCTAAGTGCTCCATGACACTGACGTACAGTTACAGTAAAGTCCTGCCTTTCGCAACTTCCTTGTTCACGTACTTGCTTACCCGGGCTGTACTTTGTATGCCGCATTGCCTATCGCGTGAGCAATGTTAGCTTATTTCTGTTTCTTTCCTCATGAAGACAGCAGCCAGGATGAAGGTATGGAACTCGGGGGGAGAGAGACTGCGAGGTTCTTGAGCAAATTGATATAGGGAGTGACAAGGTTTTAGAGGTGTTGGCAGGCTTTAAAGTGGACAAATCTCCAGGCCCGGATGATTTGTGTCCCAGACTGCTGAAGGAGGCAAGAGAGGGGATCGCAGGGGCTCTGACCCAAATTTTTAATTCCTCGCTGGCCACAGGGGAGGTGCCAGAGGACTGGAAAACAGCTAATGTGGTTCCGCTATTTAAGGGTTGTAGAGATAAGCCAGGGAACTACAGACCAGTGAGTCTCACGTCAGTGGTAGGGAAACTATTGGAGAAAATTCTGAAGGAGAGGATCTATCTCCACTTTGAGAGGCAAGATTTGATCAGGGATAGTCAGCATGGCTTTGTCAGAGGGAGGTCATGCCTAACAAATTTGACTGAATTTTTTGAAGTGACCAGGTGTGTAGATGAGGGTAGTGCAGTTGATGTAGTTTATATGGATTTCAGCAAAGCCTTTGACAAGGTCCCACATGGGAGGTTTATAAAGAAGGCAAATGCACATGGGATACAGGATAATTTGATAAGGTGGATTCAAAATTGGCTTAGTTGTAGGAGACAGAGGGTGATGATAGAAGGCTGCTTTAGTGACTGGAAGCCAGTGTTCAGTGGTGTACCACAGGGATCTGTGCTGGGTCCCCTATTATTTGTCATTTATATAAACGACATAGATGACTATGTGGGGGGTAGGATTAGTAAGTTTGCGGATGACACAAAGATTGGCCGGGTGGTTAACAGTGAGGTTGAGTGTCTTGGGTTACAGGAAGATATAGATGGGATGGTCAAATGGGCAGATAAGTGGCAAATGGAATTTAACCCTGAAAAGTGAGAGGTGATACACTTTGGAAGGAGTAATTTGACAAGAAGGTATTCAATGAACGGCATGGCACTAGGAAGTTCTGGGGAACAAAGGGACCTTGGTGTGTGTGTCCATAGATCTCTGAAGGCAGAGGGGCATGTTAGTGGGGTAGTGAAAAAGGCATATGGGACACTTGCCTTTATCAATCGAGGCATAGATTACAAAAGTAGGGAGGTCATGTTGGAGTTGTATAGAACCTTGGTGAGGCCACAGCTGGAGTACTGTGTGCAGTTCTGTTCGCCACATTATAGGAAGGATGTGATTGCACTGGAGAGGGTGCAGAGGAGATTCACCAGGATGTTGCCTGGGATGAAACATTTAAGTTATGAAGAGAGGTTGGATAGACTGGAGTCGTTTGCATTGCAGCAGAGAAGACTGAGAGGCGACCTGATCGAGGTGTACAAGATTATGAGGGGCATGGACAGGGTGGATAGGGAGCAGCTGTTCCCCTTAGTTAAAGGGTCAGTCAAGAGGGGATACAAGTTCAAGGTGAGAGGCGGTTGGTGGTGAGAGGAATTTTTTTTACCCAGAGGGTGGTGATGGTCTGGAATGCACTGCCTGGGAGGGTGGTGGAGGTGGGTTGCCTCACCCTTTAAAAAGTACCTGGATGAGCACTTGGCACATCATAACTTTCAAGGTTTTGGGCCAAGTGCTGGTAAATGGGATGAAATAGGTAGGTCAGGTACTTCTCACGTGTCGGTGCAGACTCGATGGGCCGAAGGGCCTCTTCTGCACTGAGAGATTCTGTGATGACAGAACAGAGACTCAACATGTTTTAATGGGGAAATGGTGTCGAAGTCTCTGGAAGCAGATTCCTTCCATTAGTCCTGACCATGAACATTTGATTTTTTTTAAAAAAAAGCACCTTTCCTACAGAGGTGAGACATGGTGCCCGGAATGGTTGCAGCTGAAATGCAGCCCAAATGGAGAGAATAACTTGGAAACGTCCAAATCTCTCAGTCCAGAGCTGCAACAACAGCTCAGTTCAATTTTGAAATGTTCACCGATTTTGTCTACCAGCTCTGAGGCGGCTCATTTTCTTCTTTAATGAGGATTGTCTCTTTAAAATTTCCAATACCTGGGGAGAATTTTACACCCTCTCCCGCCCACAGGATTTTTCAATCTCAAAGTCAGACTTTTGAGTGGCTCACCCAATTTTGAGGCTCTGTGCCCACCGCAACAGGGCTGTAAAATTCCACCCCATGTCTTGTATTGCTCAGAGGCGTCCCCCCATCTGTTGTATACAGGTGCTGTACCACAATTTGCTGTAGAGTAACTACATAGACCAATGCTGCCCCCTCATTCCTGGAACCTAATTGACTCCCATTGAAAAGCATGTTAACCATTCACGATTTTGCCATTTGCGAGGTTTCACAGGGATGTCACCCGTGAACAGCAGGAATTGGCAAGTATGTAATAGTAATGTTCTCCACCCCCATATGAAGAACCTTAGAGGGGTAGAGAAAAGCAGGCTTTCCAGATGGATAGTTAAACATTGGTATTCAGTTCAACAGTTGAAAAGGTCTGCAACAGGTCACCATCCCATATTAGAATAGCATTGACTGGGCAGGGGGGCGGTTTGCAGAGAAACAAACCAAACTCAAGGAAATCTAATAAACAGTGCAATGCAAGTTCGTAATGCAAGAATGATCAAGCCTGATTCTGGCTCAATTACACCAGAAATAAAATATGCATTCTGAAGCAGTTTTAGCTCAACAGAAGGGAAAGGGAACAGTAAGCATGTTGAAAACAAACATTGGAATTATAGCTAAAAATAGTCTATCACATCTGCATCGGATTACGAAAACTCTATTCTGGCTTCACTCTAACGTGAACATATTCTAAAGTGGCATTTGATTGCATTGTTGAAAGCAACATCCTTTGAGATTTTAGACCAAGAATACACTGCCCGTCACTGTGGCTGCAAGAACAATGATGTCAGGCAGTGCATTCCATCCGAAATTATTGCATGAAAATGTTTCTCATCACTACCCATGGTTTTTTGTCAACCATCTTAAAAATTGGTGCCCTCTGAATATCGATCCTTTAGCCTTTAGAAGTAGTTTAATTATCTAAATGCATCATGATTTTATAATATCAAATTGCTACCCACATAATTAAATTACTCATTACTGGAACTATTCTAGCAAATTTTCTCCGTACCCTCTCCAAAACCTTCATATTCTTCCTAAAGTGTGATGCCCAGAATTAGATACAATACTTCGGTTGGGGCTGAACTGAGTGTTTTATATTTAGTTTGTATAATGTGCTCTATAATGCAAGGCCTATCTTCCTTTTTTGGCACTGCTAAGGGGCAGTCTTTAAAGAAATTCCCCTCCAATCCAAAAATCCAGACATGAGATATTACAGGTTTTTGCCTAAAATATATTGTCAATAAATCACTGTTAGACCATTATGTAAAATCAGATTACTTTGTTCACTTTGCTGACATTTTACAGCTGTAACTTAACCATTACCTGCACCAGTAATTTACTTTGACACACATTGCAGACATACATTCCAGTTTGAATCAAATTGTATTCAAAGTTTGCAGAAAAACATCTGGAAATCATACAGGACTAAACTTGTGAAATGTTTCAATAACCAATAATAGTTTGAGATTTAACTTTATTCTGTAATTGTTTTGGTATCATCCTAGTGTTTGTATAATATCAACTAGTTTTCCCTACAGTTGCCTTTACTGACTAGTAAGTCACAGCGACTACAGTTTTAAAGTGCGTTCCAGCCCACTTCCAGAGAAACCGCTTCGAAGAGAGACGTATCAGCTGGTTTCTAGGCAACAGAAACTGGCATCAATCGGCATAGTGAATTGTTAAGCCAGAGCATATTCTCACATGCAGGAGGTATGAATTTAGCACCCATTTTAATTAGTGAAGTCAGCAGCTCAAATCCTTGAACAGTGATCAAATAAAACTAGTCTCACATGATTAGTGGAGCTAAGTAACTTTTTTTGCTCCTCTTTTCCCCTCCAGTTACACTTTATAGAAATTACTTAGAAAAAATCCAGTTGCAACCTTAACTGAATTTGTGTCTGTAGCCAATTAGTTAAAAATAATCAAGATACCAATAATGCATAAAAGATGCATCCAGGAGAGCCAATGATTTAGTAGGTAAGCATAGTGATATTGTGTTTCATTTTTAGCAAGTGGTACGTTCAATTTTAGTGAGAATGATCATAAAAGTTATACAACTGGCTTCTCAGTGCATGAGGACAACAGAAATAAACCAGGGTTCCTGATCATTTGTGACGATATGATGAGAACAGGATCATGTAGGGTGATGACAACACAGCTGAATATCTGCCAGCAGTATACCGTTTAAGCTTACATGAGAATGGCCACTTGGACAAGGTACGTGCTTTCATCAGTGCCTAGAGCCATTTGTCAATACCCGACTCCCCAAAGGAATTCACAAAGCAGAAGTCAGGAATATGACTGAATACTCCCCTCTTGTCTGGATGAGTGTAGCTCCAGGATCAAGCAAACATTCAAGAAGCTCACCACCATCCAGGAGGAAACAATCCATTTGATGGTACCCCGTCCACCACCTTCAACATTCACTCCTATCACAGGTGCATCGTGACTGCAGAGTACACCATCTACATGATGCACTACAGCAACTCGTCTAGGCTCCTTCAACAGCACCAGATTCATGACCTCTACCACTCAAAAGAACAAGGACAGCGGGCACACGGATGGGACCACTGCCTGCAAGCTCCCCTCCAAATCACACAATCCTGACTTGGGAATATATCACTATTCCTTCACTGTTGCTGGGTCAAAGCCCCGGAATCCCTTCCCAACGGCATTGTGGGTGTACCTACACCACATGGACTGCAACAGTTCAAGGTTGCAGTTCACCATCACCTGAGAGCAATTAGAAATAGGCAAAAAATGCTGACCTTGCCAGTGACAACCACATCCCATGGATGAACAAGAGCAGGGGTGAGAGAACTATGGAAAAATAATATGCTAAGCTATCTAGAGCCAAAAGTCACCTGGTATGTCATGGTTAAGGTTGGTATTCAACATCATGACTGGCAAGCCCCATTGTCTGGGCTGCATGTACCAATTTTAAGTTAACTAAAAATCAAGAAACAATTTTCTTGAAAAGATTAATGAACACATCCAACTCCATGCAAATTGGTAAAAACCCATTTCTTCATGGACACATCACATACATGTAAATACTTTTTCTTACCTTCTGCTCCAATGGAAACCAACTTCACTCCCTTGCTTGCAATAAAATCCAGCGCTTTGTTGACATTGTTTATTTTATGCACCCTCATTTTTCCACGCTCTGGTTTAGGCAGTCGCTCTCCTAAAGCGAGAAAAGTTTGTATATTTGCTTTTATTTTGCATGAAATTATATAGCCATAATTCAGAGAACCTGCTTTAGGTTGAAATTCCAGTAGTACTTGCATTAAAATACTTTAAAAGTTTCAGATCGTTCATTTGATGGTTTAAAAATTAAGGACTTAACATAACATAGATAACTGCAAACAAGCAGCAACAGTGGGGAAACTCATGAAAGTCTTGCAAACTAATACCATCAATATTCAAAATTAAGACTTTGCCTGGGTTGGAAGCTTCGTAGGTAAAGCTGATGGTGAAGAGGACAGTGAAGACCTAGGCATCAGAGAATGATACCAGCAGGAAAATTCCAGGATATTTGGACAAATGGAAAAAAACTTCAAAACATCGCCTCAGCTGTTCTGACTGCACTATTTGGAATGCGGGAGTGTGCATTAACATTTGCATACAAGCAGATTCCAGCTTTTATCCGCTGATTAGTTTATTCAAATACGTCATATCAAATCTGTTAAACATGATCACAATTCAAATATACCTGCTCAAAAAAATTGTGGTGAGCAGAATCTGATGCTGAAATAGTTTATTCAGCAAGGAATTAAACTATACAAGAGGGTTCCAGCTTCAATCCCCAATCTATGCCAAGTTAATTAACCTCAGCTGTGGTGGCAATATTTCTACAAATGATCCCTATCCAGTGCCCCAACTAGAATTATGTACATGCGGACAACTGGCCATGACAGGCTCGAGCCTGGCTCTGATGCCCCCAACAAGTCTGACAATACAAATCGTTGAAGCTCAAACAACAACAGCCACAAGGTATAGGAAGGGATCCATGAGATCCAACTTAAGATAAGTTAAAATTTTCAAGACATGGGGAAGTGGAGAGAAAAAAAAACAAAGCCTGCTAACCAATCCTGCAAGAAAAAAAATGAAACCCTCATGGATTGAATTCTGTCTATGCAACATGGGTGGTAAAGAATCACAGGAAATTTATTTAATTCTCTCCTAGCTCCTATTTTTTCCCTCTATTCCTGAAGAGCTGGGGTTAATATTTGTGTAAGGTAGCTTGCATTGCCTCAAAGTGGCCATTTTGCAAGTGCAACTGTTAACATTCTGCTATTCCCAGAACAGGAACTTGGCCAATATTTCCCTTGGGCGTGCAGATAACAACTGGCCAAGATCAGCTATCTTGGCATTGACTTAAGTATGCAAACTCACTGAACCATCCAGAAGAAGGAAAGAAATGAAGTTCAACAAGTCCTTACAAAAAACTGCTTTAAAAAAAATTGAGACTCCAAAAATCCCAGAAGCAGAATGAAATTATATTGCATCAGAGTCCAGGTTTGGTATTTAGTTTAACTGGATTATTAATTACACTGACAATGTCACAAACAACAACATTAAATCTTCACTTTTCAAAATGAAGAAATTAAGCAGACTTCAAAATGAAAAATTATATTCACAATTCAATTCTAAAAAGTAAACCAACTGGATATCCTGAATCTTTAAGAGGTGTTCTTTTGCCCTGCAGGGATCATGTTTTAAATTGTGGAGCTCACACTGTTGCCATACAAATATGATCCAAGTGATTATAAAACCTACTGTTGGATGGTTAGCTCTCCTGCCTATATCAAAAATTAAGTAATGCTTTAAATGCTGCATTGTGCATTGACTGAGTGATTTCATTGCAATTACAGGCCAAGTGAACGCATGAAATGATCATGGAATGCAAGTTTTGGATATTTGTGCTTCAGAAATTATTCAGACAAAACTTTAAGAGTAAAGAGTTGTAAAAAAAATTAACATTGGAATCATGTTTTTATATTTGAAGATTAACTTTTACCATCTTTTTCTGCTGATTAAATTTTGCTTAAACAGGAAATGCTCACATCCTTTGAACTTGGAACTCCTAAGCCTAACAGCATAAACATGACATTGTAACAAGCCTAGGCATGATTTACCTTCAACTATGCACATCAAGTTAATTCCCTCAGAATATCAACCTCAATAGCTTTTAGGCCAGTCTGAAGGAGGTCAATAAAAGAAAATAAAAATATTTCAAAATGCAAGGTGGAGGAAAAATTGTGGCCATTTTTTTTTTAAAGTGGTAAAGAGGCATTCTTGTATCTTTGGGTGAAAAGGAATGTTGGCCTAAAACATTTTTTTTTAATATTCACATTTGCAGAGTGTGCACCTCCTCACCTGAAATCACCTCTAGTAGCAGCATAAGTTTAAGTCCATCTCTGAAATCTTCTTCAATTACTTCAATCTGTGTCCCAGCCTTCCGCAAATGAGAGTTGCACCATGCTGTAAATGTCTGCAAAACAAACAAAACTATATTCAGGCCAATTCTGGAAATAGTGGGGAACCAAGGGACTAGTGAAAATGAGGAATTTTAATTTCTATGGTGCTATTGCCTTATCGGGGCTAAAAGCTGACAAATCCCTGGACCAGGCAGTGATTTGGAGAGCCAGCTGGTGAAGGATAGTACTGGAATCAAATTTTTACTCAGTTTTACATTTACTCACAAAATGAAACATTACAAGCATACATCTTGCAACTTAACCATATCACAGCTTCAATAATGGTCTCTTTATATAGGTGCTCAAGTGAAACCACAATTGCTGCCCTCTACATGCATTCAATTAAATATTATACAATGGCCTGCATTAAGGTTTTAAGAGGTAGTTGGAGATAGTGGATGCACTGGTTTTGATCTGAGAATTCCCTAAATTCTAGAACAGAATCTGTGGGTTGGAAGGTAGCAAATATGACCCCACTATTCAAGAAAGCAAGGAGAAAGAATAGGGAGCTATAGGCCAGTTAGCCTAACCTCAGTAGCAGGGAAAAGGCTAGAATTTATAGAAACATGGTAACGGAGTGCTTAAAATCATATTTGATAGTAACAGATTTATGAAAGTGAAATGACTTTATTTGAGGGTCTAACAAGCAGGGTGATGGAACTAATCGATGTAGTGTATTTCAATTTGCAAAGGGCATTCAATAAAAGGTTGCAAAACAGATTATTATACAAAGTTGGGGTTCTGTTAGCATAGATTGGGGATTGGTTAATCAACAGAAAACAGGAGAGAAATAAACAGTTTCAAGTTTGCTACTGTAACTAGCAGGGTATCAAGGATTTGTGCTCAGGCCTCAGCTATTTACAATCTCTATCAGTGACTTAGATGAGACAATTGAGTGTAACATAACATGTTCGATACAAATTTAATGGGAAAGTAAGCTGTACAGGACAATGCAGAGGGGGCTGCAATGAAATATAGTCAGCTTGAGTGCCAAGAATGTAGCAGATGGAATATATATGGTAAAGTGTGAAGTTATCCACTGTGGAAAGAAAAACAAACAGAATCTTTTAATTAAGACTGGAAAAGGTTATATTCAGAGGGTCCTGATGTCCTTGTACAAGAAAAAGTTAACATGCAGATACAGCAAGCAATTAGGAAAGCAAATGGCATGTTGGCCTTTATTGCAAAGAGCTGAGTACAAGTGTAAAGAAATCAAAGTGCAATTAAATAGGGCCCTGGTGATGCCACAACTGGAGTAGTGTATACAGTTTGGCCTCCATGCCCAAAGAGGGATATACTTGCCTTAAAAGGAGAGCAAAAAGGTTAACCAACCAGATTCCTGGGATAAAGGGGGTTGTCGTATAAGATTGAGTAGAATGGGCCCATACTCCCGAGCATTTAGAAAAATGAGAGGTGGTGATCTCATCGTTAGAAATTAAGGGGATTGACAAGATGGTGTCGGAGAATATCTCTCCTGGTTGGGGAGCTTAGAACTAGGTCACAGTCTCAGGATAAGGAATTAGCCATTTAGGACTGAGATAAGGAGAAATTTCTTCACTCAACCAAATCTTTGGAATTCTCCACCCGAGAGCTGTGGATGCTGTTTGTTGAGTAAATAAAAATCAGATCAACTGATTTTTTTGGATACCAGTGGAATAGTGTGGGAAGGCACCTTTGAGGTAAATCAGCTGTTAGCTTCTTGAATGGCAGAGCAAGCTTAAGATACCAAATGGCTCACTCCTGTTGCTGCTTAAGTCGTGAGGTGGTAACCCAAGTGATCAAAACTTCTAATCCCTGCTCATGTGGATTATTTTCCCACAAGCAACTTGGAAAAAAGGTTTTGCACGTATATAGCACTTTCACTACCTCAACATTTCAAAGCACTTTACTTCAAGACTTTTAAGCTTCTCAATTTGTTCTTTGGATGTGAGCCAGAGCTCATTTATGATCCATCCTTAGTTGCCTTTAGATGGAAATGATGGGCCTTATTTCATACTAAGTTTCTTATAGCTAAACGGCTTAAGACACTTCAGGAGGACAGCAATTGAACCCAACGTTGCAAGAGTGGAGTCATGTGTAGGCCAGGACTAATGTGAATGGCAGATTTCCTCCACGAAGAGAGGCAAGTTAGGTTTTTGCACCAATCCAGCAGCTTTAATGGTCAATTTCCTAGTAAGTTTAATTGGCAAATTGGATCCAGAATTGGCCGAGTGGCAGGAAGCAGAGGGTGATGGTCGAGGGGTGTTTTTGTGACTGGATGTCTGTGCCCAGTGGGGCTCCACAGGGAGCAGTGTTGGGTCCTTTGCTGTTTGTGGTATATATAAACGATTTAGACTTGAATGTAGGAAGGTTGATCAGTAAGTTCGTGGATGACACAAAAATTGATGGGGTGGTAAATAGTGGAGAATAGCCTTAGATTACAGGAGGATATGGACAGGCCGGTCAGATGGGCTGATCAGTGGCAAATGGAATTTAATCCAGATAAGTGTGAAGTGATGCACTTGGGCAGGACAAAAGTCACAGGAGTACACGATGAATGGTGGGACCCTGAGGAGTACAGAGGATCAGAGGGAACTTGGTGTGTATGTCCACCAGTCCCTTAAGGTAGCGGGACAGGCAGATAAGATGGTTAAGGCAGCATATGGGATGCTTGCCTTTATTAGCCGAGGTAGAATATAAGAGCAGGGAGGTTATGCTAACCAGCCTAAAGCGCTGGCTAGCCCACAGCTAGAGTATTGCAGCAGTTCTGGAATCTGCATTATAGGAAGGATGTGATTGCACTAGAGAGAGTGCAGAGGAGATTTCCCAAGATGTTGCCTGGGCTGGAGAGTTTTAGTTATGAGGAGAGATTGGATAGACTGGGGTTATTTTCCTTGGAGCAGAGGAAATTGAGGGGGGACATGATTGAGGTGTATAAAATTATGAAGGGCATAGATAGGGTAGACAGGAAGGAACTATTTCCCTTGGTGGAGGGATCAATAACCAGGGGGCATAGATTTAAGGTAAGGGGCAGGAGGTTTAGAAAGGATGTGAGGAAGAATTTTTTCACCCAGAGGGTGGTGGGAATCTGGAACACTCTGCCTGAAAGGATGGTAGAGGCAGAAACCCTCATAACATTTAAGTAGTATTTGGATGTGCTCTTGCAATGCCATGGCATACAAGGCTATGGGCTTAGTGCTGGAAAATGGGATTAGAATAGTTAGGTACTTGTTTGACCGGCACAGACTCAATGAGCTGAAGGGCCTTTTTCTGTGTTATAGACCTCTACGACTATGACTCCATTTGCCATGGTGCTACTGGAAACTTATGATCTACAGAACTGTAATGTGACATTCACCAGAGAACATAGAAATAGTTCCCTGGTTTATAAGCTCACAGCACATGACTCATATTGAAGTCCAAAAAGCCTTTGCGTCAAAGATGAAAGTAATATCATTGCACATGGACTTTTTACATAGAATATACAGGGCAAACAGGCCATTTGGCCCAAACAGTCCAAGCAGTACTTATGCTTCACTCAAAACCTCCTCCCATCCTTCCTAACTAATCATCAGCATAACCCTCTTCCCTTCTCCCTCATGTGCTTATTAACTTTCCTTCAGCAATTCACACCATTCTCTGGCTAAAGTTTCTCCTGAATTCCTCATTTGATTTCTTAGTGATTTATTTTGAGAGCCTCCAATTCTTCTTCCCACTGTCTATTCTTTCAAAATCTCAATTTTAAGTACTTCTAATAGGTAACCTCCTCAGCCTCCTCTTTTCTAGAAATAAAAGACACCCAGCCTGTTCCTTTCCTAATAGGTATAACGCTGAGTTCTGCTACCATCCTTGTTAAACTTATTTACACCCTCTCCAGTGCCTCCATCTCTTTTTATAAGTGGTTCGTGCCAAATTCCTGGCAAAATTCTGTATATACTGTAAATTTTTCACAATATAAGTATTTCCATCTCAATAGTCTTTAACCATTGTTGCCACTTATAGGCTACCACAGTTAAATGCACAAAGGCGCTATTGAAACAGATAAACCCATTTAACTAAGGTCTGCAGATTTGTACAACTTTCCACATAGGTCAATGACTTCTGGAAACTTAATTTTAATCCTACAGTCTCTGTACAGTTCTGAGGTTGATTATTTTTGGCGAGAATTGCAGACTAGAGTCTAGGAGAACTGTGTTTTCATTTATTACTGTAACCTCAGATGAGTGCCAATCACAGACCGACAGCACATAATTAGCATCTTATCAGTTTTATGTACCAAACAGCTATACAGTGAAACTGATCAAGAATATGCACAATAAGGGATCACCTACATCTTGTTAGTTTCTTAAAACAGTCCCAAGAATTCCAAAAAAGTGAACTAAAAATAAAGAGAATGCAAAGTGCTCATTGGAACACCAGTTATAGTCAGCAAATTGTGAGTATTGCTGAAAGGAACAAACATGACTGAGGTTTGTCTTGTACTCATCAGGACACTCGCAAGAAGCCCAAGATAAGGGGGAAAACAACAATTTATACTGTATGTGAAGAGAGAGCTGATTGGTTGGCAAATGGCATTGCCATGGAGAATGCACCACTGATGGTGACTGACACTTAACTACCAAGCATTGTTTGAAATTTAAACCAGGCAGCTTGACCCTGATATTCCTCAGGGCAATGCCTTGACCAGAGTTAGCAAAAGGCTGTCACTTGTTTTGTTTAGCTGAAACAGACGCAATGTACGTACATGTCCTTTGTCTGCAAAGAACAGGGCCCTGTGTATTAATATATGTAGCTTCCAGTACATGCAAATGCACCACACTAGAAGCTTGACTGACCATCTTAAATTTGTCAGTGTAATTCTTAGCACATTGAGGATTATTTAGCAAATGTTGTCCAATCGTAGAATCACATATAACGTTGCACACTGTTTTGAGTTTTGCAAGCATGGGATACGGTCTGTGCCCTGCACGGTGCAAACAGCAGCTGGGACATGGCATTTGATACGATCCACCAGTCTTTGGGGTATATGGCCTATGTACCTTGCATCACACTGGCACTGAAATTCATATACCACATTACTCATTTGTGTGATAGGCAGAGCATCTTTTTGGTTTGATGGCAGCATTCTGTTAGTGGCGAATATCACTCGTGCTACTGCATAGTAGCAACATGAAACAGCTGGCTTCACTGGTTACTCAAAAATTTGAGACACCTTGCTCTTCCAGGGTAATCTCTGGTAGACTGGGCACTTTTCAGGGCCTTAGGCCCGTTCATGAGATTGCATGATATACAACATGATTTAAATCAGGGTAGCCATTACCCTGCAGGATGTCTTTGCATCCTACTTCAGAATCAAGCTTGCATGGTGAGCAAATGGCTTGGGCCCTATTTACAAGGTTGCTGATAAAGCCATTCTTATAGCGTGTAGAGCTATAAGAATCCCAACGTGTATTTTGATCAGTGAAGGTAGCTTGCAGTAAACCATGATAGAGAATCCCCTGGTAGATTTCTCAGCTAGTACGTCAAGGAAGGGGAGTTCATTTGACTAGGGAACAGCATTATTTTGCAGATAATCAAGATGAATATGGCAATACACAACCAGATCAATCATGCCTCATTGAGCTCAAGCTCAAGTTGGGAGACAGGTTTTTTTTTTGCAAGGTGGAGGTCAGTGGTAGAATGGAAGCAAACATGGACATGTTGATAACAAGAAAAAAAGAGGAAGTTGGAGATGGCCTAGCCCTAGACAGTATGTAGATCCCAGATGTGGCAAGGCCTTATGATGGAAGGAGCAAAGGAATGGAGTTTCCACCCAGAATACCATTTATAAACTTATTTTCTTCAAAGTTATAACCAGGAATTTTGAGTGACAGGGTGAGATTTGAAGGAGTAGAATGGAATTAGACATGTGATAGGTAAAAATTTACATATCAACAGTTAACTGAACTAACGATACAACTAATTTGTTGTTAAATTCAACAAGCTTAAACCGAACACTGTTCTACAGCTTAAATTCAACTGCAAAGAACACCATGTTAGAGCATCAGTCCTCCAAACAACACTCACCAGCCCTATGAACCATGTTCGAAGTAAATCCCCATGGCTACACAAGCAATTTCTTCATACAGGCATGCATCTGTACACATTAATCCTTACAAAACAGAGCCACCATCAGATCAGAGCAAACAAAGGAATGCCATTGTTAACAGAAAATGTAGCAAATTCAAGCCATTTATTATAATTTACACAGACAGCTAGAAGGATCATTTGCTCATTTCATCTACACTTAGACTGTTCAGCTTCCACTCAAACATTCTTAGGTGCTGAGATCACAGATTTTAGTTCTTACAAGTGTAACCAGCACAGCTTGCATACTTTTACTCATGCACACACCCACACCTTGAAGTGCAGTGTTCAGGAGCCATAAAATTTAAGAAGGATATTTTGTACTTCTTGATTGGATAAAGGGCAATAAAGATTGTGTCATGTCAGATCATAATTCCACATGGCAATTTTGCCACGTCACTACTCACATTGGTACAGCATCCTATGAGTGACTATTGCATCAAAATGCAAGTAGGGTTTTATGATAGAAAGCAAATGTTAATGATGCTGAAGATGTTAAGTAGCTTTACCACTAATTCATTGGTCATTTCTAGGTACAACATGGTTAAGATACAGTTTTGGTCGAGTGAGTGGGCAAAACTATTACAAATGCATTTCATTGTGGATGAGTGTGAAGTCACCTACTTTGGACCCAAGATAGATAAACTGGAATATGTTCCAAATGATGAGAAACTAAGAGCTGTAGAGGAGCAGAGATTTGACAGCCCAAGTACAAAAAAACTAAATCAGCAGACAGGTACATCTTTCAACTGCTTTATATAGTGAAGGCAAAGGGTAGAAAGTTATGCTTCAATTGTTTACAGCCTTGGGCCAATGCCACTAGAGAAAGTATTTAGTTCTCAGAACCACACATCAGCAAGTATGCATTGGTCTTGGAGAAGGGGTGCAGTGTAGATTTATTAGAATACAGGGCTGAGAAGGTTAAATGATGAGGCCAAGTTGCACAAACTTATCTTTTCTCCTCTTTGGAATGATCTGATTGAAATGTTGATCATTGAAGGATTTAATAGTTTCTTTTCATCTACCATATTTCCTCTACTGGGGAAACAACAAATGGGCATAGTCTTAAAATTAAAGTTATTCCATTCAGGAGCAAAATCAGGGAGCACTTTTACACTAGAGAAATTTGGAATTCATTATCCACCCTCAGACTGTGGATGCTACAACAGCCAGAGTTCAGACTGTGATAATTTTACTGAACAAGGGTATCAAAGGATATGGATTAAGGATACTCCATATCTTTGGAGAGTTTCAGATCAGCCACAACCTGATCAAACAGCGAGACAGGTTCAAATGGCCAACTAACCCTCCTAATAAATTGAGGGTATCCTTGTATTTTAAGCATGTTATTGAGTTGCATTTTCAAAATCAAGGTTGTTACTTCAAGAGTAGCCCCTCAAAGCAATGGAACATTTTTTGAGCATCTGTACAGAAAGTCTGACAATGTCAACTAATACTTGCCCAGATGTAAAATTGTGCAAATCAGTGGTACTTCATCAATATTAGCTCAATAAGGCAGCTTATAAATCAAGGATTTATGTTTAGCCAACAGCCAAGTGAGGAGCATTGTTTGGTGAGGCCAAGTTATGGAAACCAGGAAGGTTCAAGCTTCAGTATTCAGCCAAAGGAGCAGTTGAGTGCTATTACTGACCTCTGGTGTCCCTCTGTTTGGGAGTCCTATTTCTATCCAGTCACCCACATGTGGGGCTGTTGGTTATGGACAGCACTGGGTTGGTTATGAATAGGATTGGGCGAATCTGTAATCCCTGCCAAACCAGGAAGAAGGCAGCAGTGCAACTCACTGCCCAGGTGCTCATGAACATGTATGTACAGGACAGTTTACAATTACAATTTATTTTCCTTCAGTGTCATTGTACAAGAGGTGGTTCCAAGCTGGCAAACAGCAAGTTTTTCTTGCCCAGTGAAGAGTGATTTAGCACAGAGCAACTGAGGCACCGTATACAGCAATAAACAATTAACATTTAAAAACATTGCATTAAATCCATGCTTAAACTTGTGAAAAATAGATATAAAAATAATCCTGTCCACTATATGATCACTACTATTCCAGTACAATTGGAGAAATCCATTTCTAACTTATGCTAACTTTCAGCAGTAGTCATGTGCTGTATTAAGAAATCACTAACTTTGCTTTTAAGCCAAGATCTGAAAAAACACAACTTTCCATATACAGAAGTCCAAAGGGTACATGTACAAAGAAAGTTACTTTCTATTACAACTCCACTGGTCATAAGCCAATGTCCATTATTAATTGGAACCCCCACTACGATTTGGCTATCCTAACTACTGTGTCTAGTCAAAAACCAGCAGGTGCTCCTTATTAAAGGCAAAACAAATAGCAACCGTATCTGGAGCTTTAAAAGCAGTGACTGTCAAATAATGCAAGTGCTCCTGAAGGACTGAGTTTTCTGCTTTTGTTCTTGTAAGCTGGGGCAAGTGGTCAAGTTTAAAATTTGTTAAATGAAGTGGATCCACGTTTTTGGAGTTCAAGCTAAAATGGTATAAATTTAGAAGTATTTGCTTTAGGGGCAGTGGGTCTTATGGGTGTGTTCTGCATAAAGTGAAGCTATTAGCAGACCTTTATAAGAATTCCAAATTTTTTCCACAGTTTCTCTTTCAGGGCTCAACCAAACTGTTAATTTTAAGTCTGTGTAGTTTTGCATGAAAAAACAATTTGTTGAAGAGTTTTACGCTGTATATCTGTAACTAAGCTCAGACTGATAAAGATGCAAGACCCGCAAGGCCCCAGGTTAATAAAAACTATATTCTATTGAACAGCTTCCTCTGTCCCAATACCTGCAATGAACCTTCTGCAAATAAGTTCCAAATGCAACATGCAAGAATAAACCTCAAAATGACAAAGGCCTATAACCAGGGAACAACCAAACACCAGAAGTCATATTTGCTGGCTTACCAAAACAGAAAATGGCAAATTTAAGAAATTCCATTGCAATTCTCCCATTATACTGTACACATGATTGTTTCCCAGCAGTACCAGCTGCCTCTGCATATCGTCTTTCATGCAATTTTGATTTCCAACTTCAGATTCTTGTACTTTTCACTTGGACATATAATCACAAAACAATTTCAACTAGATCTGAAGAAGAGTCATACAGACTCAAAACGTTAACTGTATTCCTCTCCACAGATGCTGTCAAACCTGCTGAGTTTTTCCAGCTATTTTTGTTTTTGTTTCAGATTTCCAGCATCTGCAGTATTTTGCTTTCAACTAGATTATTGCAGCTGATACAAAAAAATGTGGACGCTTCTAATCAAATGGATTGAAGATAAAGCACCTTCAAAAGTAAGTCAACTTGATACTTGAGATCTTATATTCATAAAAGACAACTCGTCAGGCAACTGTTCCAATATTAATTTTGCTAGGATGCTTATACATGAAAATGTTAAAAGATTTACATATCAAACCTTGCTGAGTTCCCAAAACAAAAAAGTCAATTTGCTTGGAAGTTAAGCTCTTCATCTTCTGCTGAGGTCTATTGGTATGAGGTCTATTTGAATTAGATAAGCATGGATCATTTGAAGATGCAAACAAGATTCCCTCAGATGGAATTCAGTAGTCAATTTAAAATGGTTACCAAAGAGAGTGAAGAGGGGGGTCGGAGAAATTTCTTTATGCAGGGAGTTGCTAGAGCATGAAATGCTTTGCCACATGAAGCAGTTGAGCCAGAGATTTTGAATCTTAAGGCAAGAATAGGCAGGCATTTGAGCATAGCAAGATACAGAGCTGTAGGGATACAGCAGAGTGTGGGATTAGTTTTGGATTATTCTTTCAAAGAGACAGCAGACAATGGGTTAACTAGCCATCTTCACAGCTGGAAATTTCCATGATCCTATGATAAATTGGATATTAGACGTTAGACCACAATTGTGCAATTTGAGACATTATGCATAAACTATACATGACATGTACTAACCTATGTCACCTACATCAGCATGTAAATACTAAAAAGGGTAAGTGAATGTTGATTTTGAAAAATATACAGAAGTAGCGGCCAAGCCAAATTTCTTGCATTCAATCTTGAAGACTGCTGAACAGCTGGATATAACTGTTTGTAATCACCCATGCATGTCCTTTATTCATTTCAATGATGGGAAGTTTAACAGATATTTAAGTGCATAAATCCAAAAAAGGTAACTCAAAAGGGATAGTAAAAAGCAATGAGTTACTTTGGGCAGGGAGGGAGGAGGACGAGGACACGTTGCTTCTTATCTCTGGTTACTGGATCACTAGCTTTCTATGCCCTGTATTTTAATGTTGGATCAATAAACTACAATAACCTGTAGCATCACTATTGTACAATATTGGCTAGTTAGAATACTTCAGTCCAGTAAACAGTCTTTCTAGACTACCTAGAGCTTAAAGATTTTAGACATTCAAATTATATGCTTGGCATTCCCTCGCTCACTTAACACAACTGTGATAAAGTTAACTGTGCACCATTAATATGTTACCCACGCCCAGGCTCAACTTCACTCCAACAGTATTTCTTCAAACATTAATAGGTAGCATTTTCCTCTTTCTGAACCAAAATTCCTACTCCTAAACAGAAATTGCCATCTAAACTAAGTGATTCTAACAGTGCTTTTCAAAGCCATATTGTGGAGCCACATTTCAGATTTACTGTATAGATTAAGATTCATAGGCCTCATCTTTCTATTCAAGCACTCTTGATCAAAAGTACACATTTTCAGTGGAGTCTACTCCCACAGCATACCTAACGCTCACTGAGTTACATTTGATTTGTGTCCATTATTATTCCTTTTTCCTTCCACTATTGCTTGGTTTGCCAGTTTGTTGCACCCTGCAACTTACGGTTAAAGCATCAGCCCTCCATATTGCTCTTCTCCTGTCTGTGTACCATCACAGAACCAGCTTGAATTAGCTCTTTCCTCCCACAATCCCAGCCATCGAGGACGCCTTTCATGCATAGGTCACTTTCCCATCTCAGCAACAACAGTTTTAAAAGAACTAGTTGGCTTCCTTCTCCCTCTACAAGGTAATTTTCAGGCAACAGGTCACAAGCTCACCATCCCTTGAAACACACATCTTTCAATGAGATTTTCAGGCCCTGGGTCACATTTTACCCTCACCAAGGCTGATTCCTAACATTCACCCACTTTCTCCCACCACCCCACCCTCAAGTAGTTTCCCCAGCTTACCCTCCCCCTTGAATTTTCACTTTTTTTCTTCCCCCTCACTATCCTCTTAATACTGCTTGACCTGAATACTACATTTAGCCTCAACCTCCCAACTGAACCACTTTACTGTACCACACTCATGCAGCAATTCATACACTTGATATCTAGGCTTGCAGGGTCATACGTTTCCACCATGTGCTAGATTAGGAGAAAGTCTTAAATTTGTTAAAATGATGCAGAGGTTAGAATCTGCAGTGCAATGCTAGAGGATTAAAATTTGCAGTGGCAGTGGGTAAAGAGCATATTTGCCTAGTGTCTTTTCCCTGCCTCCAATAGTCTACTTCCCTTCCCAATGCCTTCCTTATTTACATAAGCAGGCTGACTGTATGCACAAAGTATGTGCACTTCCTCAATTATTTGTACAACATAAATACCTAGTTTTTTGTAAATGACATTATCTTCAGTGAAATATTTACTGCACAGCAGTATTACGTGGTCTACCACCTAGCATCAATGTGCATCTACATATTCTTGTAGAAGCTAAAGGAGGGATGGGCAGGGAATTTTTATTAATGTTCCTATATGGTATCATAACATGATCGAAGTGAAGACGAGAAAAGGTCAAGTATTGAGTCACCTTTTAGCTAAATGATTTTACAGCTGACTCAACTTCAGTCATGCAGATAACACTGACCCGCTACAGCCACTCCCAGGTAATGCTTCAAGGAGATTGCCTTATAAGGCTACGCTGCAGTATGCTCTGCTGCAAAACTAAGTTATTACATAATGTAGGTGTGGCATACCAGATGTCACTCGTGACAGTCTGCTTGTATGTTCGAAAGCATTTTAGCTGCAATCAACAAGATTTCATGACATTTTACAGAAAGCAGGCAATCCAATACATGTACTTATTTACAAAGATGTACCAAAAGTTTCAAATCCACATTCACAACCTCTCTATCTAGTACTTGTAGAGTTGCAAAAATGCCATGCATCTTGTAAATCAATTTAGCAGGCTCTAAATTCCATCTGTAAAGCAGATTAGACAATCCCACTGGTGGCAAGTCAAGCATTCACTGAACTCAAGGTGGATACAAAGCTATTTTACAACAATAATACTGCACATAATTACAGCAGACCAGGAAAATGATATATGGCTCCAATTACTGTCTACTTACAAGTAGAAAAAGCATGTGATGAAACTGTTATAGATTGCTTATACATGTCATTTACTTTCGGGTGGTGCAAGGGGAAGGGTCAATAAGTTACCAGTAAAAACTACTTGGCAAGCAGTAATGTCTCAAAAAATGACAGGAAACTGAGAATAACTGAACTGCAAGATAGATTCCTCAGTTTACGCACAATCCTAGCCAAGCAAATAACAGATCTGTCTTTTGAACTTGCCTTAACTAACAACTTCTTGGTTATAGCTTATCACAGTTAAGTAACTTCACTAATATATTTATTTCAGAAGAGTCACTTATGCCATTTGAAAATTCACCCACGTAAATGCTGGCCAATTATTAAGCTTCCCCAGTTGAAATCATCTCGCAAAAGCTACAAGGTCAGTATTAGATTTCCGTGGATCCAGTTTAAAAAGTATCCATACTCATTCTAGCAAGATTTCTCTCAAAGAACTACAATACTGAGGGAGTAGGGGGAAAATGCAACCACTATATTCACATCATTAGGTAAAGAGTGACTTTCCAGACTCCAATCTGATCCTGTGATTTTGTTTTGGTAATTGAGAATCATGTATTAAGTGACAAAAATATTAAGACATGCAAATCAGTTGTGAAAAGTACATTTTACTGTAATCAAGTGCCCTTATTTTAATAAGTCATAAATTACTTTGCAAAAAAAATTCAGTGGCCCAAGGTAAACTTTATATTAATAAAAAGTATAACATCCCTGGAAACGCTTCTCAAAGCAGAGACAGGCCCAACTAGATGTTGGACAAAATCAAATTGCCTTACAAAATGAACAGCTGTAGACAGACTCTCCACTAAAGAATCCAGAAGAAATGTCTATCAGTTCCAAAGGGAAAGCTCAATTGAGAATGACATTGCAGCCAACTGGTTTCTTTCCAAACAAATCAATATCCCCAGTTTCCCTACCCCCTCCCACCCCCTTTCAAATTGTTTAAGGTAATCATGCAAGCAAATTTTCCAATTATCCATACTGTTTTCTCCATTAGATGCATGCATCTGGCTTTGAATTATTTACCCAGGGTAACGTCCTAGAAGTAACACCAAGGAAATTCAGACAATAAGATCCTCATATGCGAGAGGACAGCATTTCAGATCTGTCCAAGAAAAGAGAATGGAATGAAGATATTTAGGGTCAGTGATTCCTCTAACCAAAAGAAACAGATTTACTTATATACCCATTTATATTTTATTAGTTCCTCCCAAGTTCACTACCTCAAGGGGTGGTTCTGTTCCCATCTTTAGTGACAAAACATTGCTGGAAAAAATGAACAGCCACAGTACCATTTGGTTTTGGTCAATATCAGGTGGAATTACTTGATTACTCATCTGGAGATACCTTCGCCAACAATGGGGAATTCTACAGCCAAACAGCAGCTGCAAAAATTTGAATCAAGGGAACAGAGCTGGATCGTATTACGGAAAAGTGTCTAAAAGTGCTAGCATTTCCTCTGGCTCGAAGTGCTTATTCCTCAAGAGTTGCCTTTTCCTTTACTCTTGATGCTGGCCAAACTGAACCACCTATAGTAACAAGCAGATTCAAATTTGAACAGGCTGGAAAAGATCTATTTAGAAGAGCAAAGCAGTTTTCCCAGATGTCCTGGTCAATAATTGTCCTACAACCAACAGCACAAACAGATTATCTGGTCACAACCACATTGCTGTTTGTGGAAACTTGTGCATAAACTGGCTGTTGCTACTTACAAACAGGGCTTAGCCTTCATTAACTGAAGTATTTTGGAGCACCCTGAGGTCGTCCCGAGGTTGTGAAAAGTGCTATACAAATGCAAATTTCTCTTTTATGTCACTTAGTACTTGAACTTTGTCAAAATACCTGTGCACACAAATAATTCATTTCAGGTTTTAAGTACTTATCAAGTGACAAAATGCTTTTGCTTTTCAACATGTATGGTTAGCAGAGTTATTTTGACACTACAATTGATGATACAAGCTTCATTTGTGCAGGTTTCCATCATGAGTTAAACGGCACCAAGATTTGCATTCTTTACAAATGCTGTGATTGGAAGAAAGCTATTATGTAAATTGCTGTATGCAGTGCAGACAGAGTCTTACTGTGTGCAGTTAACACATTTTCCACCTTTTGGTTAATAAGTCTTTCCCTAGCACTGTTAAATACACCAGTGATAACCACATTTGAAGCTTCCCATTAAAAATTACTTTACAAATTTCAATGAAACAATTTAGTGATCAAATTATACTTGTAGGTGTATGCTTACACTTATGCTAAGCCAATATCTTAAAGCTTCCATATGCAAGTCACTTCCAACACTGGCAATGTTTATTTAAAGCACCACTTCTGGTGCACAGTGCTGCAGTATGTTAAGCCGCTAATCTGCAGTGCCAGAGGGGAGGAATGCACAGGCAATTCATCCTTACTCTCAAAAAAAGGAAGTCAGGTGCTCCCAAGAGGAGAGGAAGATTACAGATGCTCACACCTATTTACTTCAATATGATAAAAATATTGATTTTAACAGGATGTGCTTTTACATGCTCAGATTGGTAGCACCAATGAGTTCCATAAAATTGCTTTCCCTACTCCATGAGATTTCAAACACCAATGGCAGGAACATTGGCAAGATGCCAGGTGTTTTGTTCCACTATATAGCGGAAATACTAAACATTACTTCTACTCACTTGTTCATTCTATTTCTAGTGTTTAAACTCATCTTTCTCTAAACATCCAGTTTAGAAGTCTCCTTCTACCTCTCTTCCAGAAGAGGGAATCTGACCTTTCACATTCAATCCTCTTTAGCTGAATCCAGTTTTGAAACAAATTTCCCAATTGGGAGACAAAAGTTTTAAACTTGAATATACTTACTCCCTTCTACAATTGTAAACACAACTTAGCACAGGAAATAAAGCACACTAGAACCAGTTTGTACCAGTTGCAGATTTCCAAGGCTCATTTTCAGTTCTCCGATTCAACGTTGTTGCCCTCTCAGCAAAGAGAAAGATGCTTAATAAACTGGTTATTACCTGGCTATTAAAACTTAGTTTTATTGCAAAGTCCACAAAAAATTCTCACTGCAATAAAAAATTGACTAAAAATTCAAAATCTTAAAACATTTTAAATTCTAATAAAATTTACCACATCCTTCCAAAGAATTTCCTTTTCCTCCCTCAAATTTCTCCCTTTTTCAAATAGCGACAAGAACTCATGCAGGAATACAGTTCTACATAGATATAAGCGGCCCTTCAATACCTCGCCTTAATTGCCATCATCCTGGTTTGAGCCTGTATAATGAGTGGCGCCCACATTTCATGAAGTAAAAATATTGTTGGGCTCGGCACTAAAATAAGGGTATTTTTCCCTGTTTCTCATGAAGGTAGTGGCACTTGCTAAAAAAAATGAAGTTCTGCAGTGCTCCAGAATGCAAGTACCATTTCTACCTACAGCTGAATAGTGAGTGTCAGCAGGCTACTAATCATAGAAGATTCCACAACCATGATCAATCTCATTGTCACACAACTACAGGCACAGACTTTACAGCAAACATTATTGGACGGCAATCATGATCAGGGACAGTATCTTTTCCCCCTTCAATGTCCACATTTTGAAACCAAACAGTAGCTTCCAATTGCTACCCTGCTTTCAGGTATGTTAACTCAGCAGGCTGGACAATCAATCCATCCTAAGGTTAACGCATTGGGTCATTGACCTTTCATCAGAATAATCACTTCTCTCCACAGATTTTGCCAGGTAAATATTTTTAGCATTTTGTTTTATTTCAGATTTCCAGCATTTTGCTTCTGAATCAATCCCAAGGCCTTCTTATCTACATGGGTTAGTGCTGCGTTAGGCCGCCACTTTCTATGCCTGTAAGGCAGCCTCAATTTGTTTTTAATTTAATATAAAGTTATTTCATTAATTTTACACTGTGGCAAATGTTGTAAACTGCCATTCTGTAGCAACTGAATGCTTCCAAGTATGCAGAATTTCACCTGCAAATGAAATGTGAGACTGGAAGAAACACCACCTCCAAAAAAAAATTATAGCTTTGCAGTTCAAAAAAGGTATTCAGTATAATTATGTAGAACTTAAAGTTTATCAGGTTTATTAATTGAATACCTAAGTCATAGAAACCAGAAAGACCTCAGTACCCCTTAGCTGGGGAGAAACAGAATTTACTCCAGGCCAGATCTGAGTTTCTAAATCACAAACTACTCCTATGAGTGCATCTTTGTGGGTGCAAGGTCAGATCATGATGAGACTTGCTTGCAACGCTCCCCACCACAGTGGTCAAATAACTGTGATTACTATAGATGGCAAGATATGCAGACAGTTTCAAGATCTGAGTTACACTGGAATGTTAACTTTCTCTTTCAATCAAGATCAATGTACCACTGCACTCTTGTTCTTATGTATGTCTTGATTGTATACCATTCTAACTCGCAAATTAGGCTAGTCAATTGACACCAATGTTTTGGTAACTTCTCTGCCCCTTGATAATTTCTAATTTCAACTGAAGTTATCCTTTATTTAAAAAGGAGTGTCAATTGCTCATGTATAGCTCTATAATTCACCACTTAACATGGATATTCTAATCTGCAAGTTACTACTCATAATTCATCAGAATCCTAACGTAAGCTTCAGGAACTTGCACTAATTTGTCATGTCTTGTAAAATCTGCTTAGTTTCCTATGTTGTACAAGACACCCATAGTTTCTCACCCCCGCACCCACCTCACTAGCTGAAACGTCAAGCCCATGACCCTGATGGTTGTCCGCAGCAATTTAACACTGGGAGCAGCATTAATCACTTTAAGACTATACTTCCACCCCTATCTCAGGGGTAAGTCCCACCTTCGAGCACTGCCAGCCAGCCAATTGGATAGTCAGTGGATCTGTAGTTCCAGCAATGCGAGCAGGCAGTCCCACCATGTCACATGTCAAGGAGCCCAGGCTATTTTGGGATTGGACTCAACAAAGAAGCTGAAGATGTCGAGGCCAGGGTAGAGTTATGGGAGGGAATGTATAATGGAGACGGAGAGGGTATGTCTGATGGGCTGGGGACCCTTGCCTAACACCAGCCCGTGCAGCTAAAGCTGCTGGGCTTCCCGTATGGTGTAGGCCTCCCCTGCTGAAGGTAAAATACTGGTAGTGTGGGACAAGCCCCTTAAAATAGCCATTAATTGGCTACTTAAGATCCTCAATAGGCCCAAGGGTAGGCGGGCTACCTGACACACACACTCCCCCCCCACCCACTGTAAAATTTCAGAGAGGTCAGGCCAGTAGGTGTGGGAAGGCCACCCGCTGGATTTTATGTGCTCCCTACCGTCAAACCTGTAGTGGTGGTGGTGTTTGGGGGGGGGGGGGGGGGGAAGAAGAGGGAGAAAAAGAGAGGCACTTGCAGTGGCGTCAAATTCAGCCCCAAATCTATTTTATCTTGAACACTTTTTTCGAAAGCATGATTTACAAAGATAAAGCTTCAAAATAAATGTAACTAAAGGAGAAAATTAACAGAGCAGTTGAGATGAGATGAAGTACAGTATGGGCAGGCAAGCTCCCTACAATATTGTGGCAAGCTGTAACATCAATGAATAGTTCTATAAAGGGAAAAGGTATCACTAGTGGTATATTTTAATATTGTAGAGAACAAGCTAGAGATCTAAGTAAAATACCATAATTCCAAAACTTCTGTTCTGGGGAGGTAGAGAAACCACCAATTTCAGTGTTAATTAAACACAGCAACTCTAGATCATCTTCCACTAGACTCTTTTTCAGTCAAGCATTTATATAATCTAGTTATGCCGTGTCATTTGCTAATCATGATACGGCATGGCTCTGCATTAATTTGTGCCAACTGCGGATATGATTCACACCTTAGTCATCAATGATTTCAGTAAGCTCAAAACTTAAGATTCCAAATACACAAACGTTGACAGGCCTACTTTAGGTGAATGATTTCTTTGACACAGCTTATGCAGCAAATAAGTTCTGAAAGAATATTCAGCAGGATATCTTGAATTCTGTAAATTCTGAAGTTTTTTCTGATCTTTGGAAGCACAGGCCTACAACCACTTGACTTTTAACATTCAGAAGCAACTCCATAGTTAGTAACAGAGCCAAGCACAAAAAGAGTAACAAAATATAACAAGCTAAAATAAAGAAATGCTACTTTGATGGCATTAAGCATGGGCCGAAGCCTGTAGGAGGACAAGTGAGGTAAGGAATTTACAGTTTTGATGTGTTTGGGGAAAAGTGTTGATTAGACCATGAAAGAGTATAGAGGCATGTGTGGAGAGGGGAGAGATGGTTGGAAATGTAAGATAAGCACTCAAACCCAGATTTTCCTTCCCAAAGTTTCAGGTGCTCACATTGCTCATGTTGATGCCAGATGAACAAAGATAAACTCTCTCCAAGCAAAGCTTTGCAGCCTTTCACCAGATTTTTTTTTGCAAAGCCAGTCTAAAATAAGTCAGTCTGCATAACTTCAGATAAAAAAACTTGAATGCCAAGTCTCTTATAGGCAGTTCCACATTCCATTTGATATTACAGCAGTGGAGTAGAGTAAAAATATTCAAAAAGGTTTGCAAACCACACCTAGAATCAGGTAGATAAAAGCAAAAAACTGCGGATGCTGGAAATCCAAAACAAAAACACCTGGAAAAACTCAGCAGGTCTGGCAGCATCTGCAGAGAGGAGCACAGTTAATGTTTCGAGTCCGAATGACCCTTCAACAGAATTAAGTAAAAATAGAAGAGAGGTGAAATATAAGCTGGTTTAAGGTGGGGTGGGACAAGTAGAGCTGGATAGAGGGCCAGTGATAGGTGGAGATAACCAAAAGATGATGTCACAGACAAAAGGACAAAGAGGTGTTGAAGGTGGTGATATTATCTAAGGAATGTGCTAATTAAGGGTAGAAAGCAGAGCAAGGTACAGATAGCCCTAGTGGGGGTGGGGTGGGGTGAAGGAATCAAAAAAGGCCCACTTCACCCCACCCCACCCCCACTAGGGCTATCTGTACCTTGCCTGTCCTGCTTTCTACCCTTAATTAGCACATTCCTTAGACAATATCACCACCTTCAACACCTCTTTATCCTTTTGTCTGTGACATCATCTTTTGGTTATCTCCACCTATCACTGGCCCTCTATCCAGCTCTACTTGTCCCACCCCACCTTAAACCAGCTTATATTTCACCTCTCTTCTATTTTTACTTAGTTCTGTTGAAGGGTCATTTGGACTTGAAACATTAACTGTGCTCCTCTCCGCAGATGCTGCCAGATCTGCTGAGTTTTTCCAGGTATTTTTGTTTTTGTTTAGTATCAGGTAGTTTAAGTTCAGACTAAAAAGATGGTTGCTGTGAGGAATTTTAATTATTCATGGGATTCTGATTCTAAACATTACAAGTTTCCACCAAAAGTGGGGTGTTCAGCAATTCTAAAGATTTAGCCTCTTTCACTAGGCAGATCTTTATAACCACATAGCACTTTTAAACAGCAAGGAGCAACAGTTAGAAGAATCAGAATTGAAGAAATAGAAAAAAAAGCCAGAAGTTTAGGCTAGAAAATACTTTGATTTTTTTTTCTGTCCAACACAAAGCAATACAAGTGGCAAGGTGAGCTGAAACTTCATTAAGTTAACTTTTCCCACAAGTCGAACTTAAAGTCCAATATTTGCATTATCATATAATTAAGACCAGTTCTGATAGTCCAAATGAAAGATTGAATAACTATGGCATATATTGTCACAGCTCACTGGGGATAGTGCACTGTAATATCAAGCCCCATTGTTCCCGGAGCTGTGACAAATGTGAAAAGTTTGATCAAACCACCGGATTGCCCCAATTCTACCTAACTGTTTAATTTAGATTAACACAATATGAGCACCGGGTTTGTAAACTTAAGTAAATAACTGTTTATTGAACAAACTGTCGTTAACCAGTAAAAGAAAGAAATATGAACTGCTAAATTCTAACACTAACTTAAACTCTACCCCTTCTTAAATCCCTATATACACACACAAATCATGGATTTTAAGGGTGGGATAAAAAAATTTCAATAACACCAATTTGGGTGTACAGGATTCAATGGGTTGATTTTGATTGCCTTCCAAATTCCTTTCAGTTCTTGTTGATGACACAAGGTGGTCTTCCAGCACCCTCAGTATTTAGTTCACTGGTTGAGCACTTGCCTTTCAATGTCTAACAGTGATTTTCCCCTTTGTCTCTCAACAGGGGTTTTCAGAGAGAGCAGGTTATAGAGATGAGAAAAAAAGCCAGCTAGCTATTATTGTGGAATTATTGGAATCTTCCATACACAGGAGAAAAAGAGGTCTTAGGTCTTGTTCAGCTAGGAGCTGTTCAGCTGCACTGCTCTTCACACAAACCTGTCACCTGGTCAGGGGCCAATTAAAATGCTGCTGTCAGGTAGCTCCCTTGGTTCAAGACTCATCCTGTTCCGGTGCACATGTCTTTCAACCTGCAGCCATTGTAATTCTAATCCCAGTCCAACGGAAATAAAAAGACATGTTCCTTACAGTATGTATATTTAAAAAACTACAGATTTGATCCTGGTTTTTTTACGTAACTCTTTCCAGCCAGGTGGCAGTAAGGAGCATGAAAATCTCCTTGCAATTCTGGCAGAGGGGAGGTTCCATGAAAATGCAACTAGGAATTTTATTTTTAATTACTTATCAGCAATCCCTAGACCATATACAAGAGTTGCATGCAAATGTATTCTGATGCAGCTGTGATGCTTCCTACAGTCAAATAAAATCACTTGGATGAGAAAGCAACAGAACCAAACCACAATGACAGCTAGTGTACAATTTGATGACACTGGTATTGTTAGTAGGCATGTAGCATCAACAAGGTAAAAAAACTTGCATTTAACTAATGTACTTTAGTGGCAAACATAGTGGCTCAAGAAAAAGCAGCAGCTGATATCAGGAAGTTATAAAGCATCTTCCCCATCAGTGCAACAATTCTGCAAGCTCTTGAACCTTATGGAACATTATCACCATCATTTGGAAAAATGTTGCTGTTATCTGCATTTTTAATATACACTCAGGAGTCAAGAAAAAAAATTTCAAGAACTTCCAAAAGCAGCCAATTTTATTACTCAAAGTTCCTCACTTTCAGTTACACAACTGGACAGGTTCTTCATTATACTGAAACCTAATAACCTACAGAACTACTCTCAAAACAGATGGTTATGACTTTGCTGTTGCCCTTTCTAACTGCTATGTTGCAAATGTTTTTGCAATGAAAAAAGGAAATAGAATGAATTGGTTAAAAACTTCCGCTATTTCACAATTTCTCTGAAATATTCAACATGCATCTTTGCTCTTGAATTTCCTAAAAAGGAAACAAGTCTCCATCAAAACCATAATTTTGAAATGTTCCTTATTTCGCTACCATCAAGAGTAAATGTGAAATTTCTAGAGAATGGAAACTTAGTTCATATACTCACAAGGGCTACAAGCATTCAAGGAACTGTTACCCCAGCATAAATTGCTACCCTAAAAAGAGAAGGGACAAGGTTTTTAGGAAGCTGGTAATATTGTGGTGTCAATATGCTCTCGGGTGCTATCCAAATTAGTCACCAAGCCACAGTCAAGGCACCAGCTGCCCTCCAGTGCCACCCAGAGAAACCATAAAACATGCACCAACCTTGACAGCAAGGCTATTCAATGTTAATCACCAACAAAAAACTTCAGTACACACTAGAGATTGAAAATGTGACTTCTCTAGTCCATATGATCCAACTATTCACAGTCATGGGAAAACGTGACACCCAATATTCTCTTTTAATCTATACCATTAGCTATTGGAAACAGGGCATTATAACAAGCCACAGATTTCCAAAATTGGGGAGGGGACAGGGCTGGGGCAAGGAAACAAAAGAACAAAAAAAGTGATTCCTGCTTCCGATTACCATCTAGCACCCATAATGGTATGAACAAATATATGGAGGTCAGATAAGGTCTGGTTCTGGCTCAAACCATATTCCTCTGATCAAAGTACTGCCAACACATACAATGTCATTTGGCTATCATGGTTAACAGAAATCTTCCCTAGAAAGAACTACGTGTGAGCAAACTACTCAATGTTGATATTTTCCATCTAGTGTAATACCTTTATTCTTTTTTCAGACCCAATTAGGAAAAAGTTAAATAGCTTGAATCCTGTTTTTGTTTCCTTTTAGTGAGGGCTGTTTGAGGTGGTGCTAATGTTTCCATATTAAGCAATACACAATCCACAATCATTGTATGCCTGTTCTACAAGATACTACTGGAGATACACAAGACAAAAATCACATTACAAAATCTATGCTCATCCATCCTAAGGGTTTTACAGGTATTCAAAAAAGTTGAAATTTATAGGACCTTGCCAGGTGAAGTCAGTGACATCTAGTTTTTGAATATTCTATCCTTTATACTAACTTACTATTCAAAGTTGGTAAAAGAGAAAATGCTGGAAACATAGGTCTTTTTACAGATACTGACAAGTTAGTGCTCCAAGAGGTATACACCAGGCCTCTTTATCTACAGATGCTGACCTGCTTTGTATTTCCAGCACTGAACGTTCAAGATTTCAAGTTTTCCCTTTTTGTTTTACAATTTAGACAAGATTTAAACTACACAGGATTAACTAGAGATTCTTTGGTAACCCAGCCTGCAGTACAGGGTGTAATAACGTTTTCTGGCATGTTTCCACATTAAATTGCACTTTGAACTAGTCAGTGAATATGCCAAAGAGCTTTGAACATTCCATTCAGGGAGCTACCTCCAGTCTGAAATTCTTTAGAACTACTGAACTAACCAGATTCTTGAATTATTTCACTACAGCAAAGACACAAAAATGGCCCTGTAGAACTGTAAAAACACAGAAAAGGACAGACAGTAAAATAACTGTTTTGATACACTTCTCTGACCAAACAATAACCCTGTCAGTGTCCAGGGCACTTCAGATTTGAACAGATGAGATTTCAATTGTAGTCTGAACAACAAAAACAGATTTATAATCCATGATGGATTGAAACCAAGTGTTAGGACTTTTGTAGTTAAAAGTTGCACCACATAGTCACTTTTTATACTTAACGGCATTTCGCTACTGAAAGAAAAAAGTCAATGAGAAAATCCAATTATTTCTAATATTGTACACAAGACTTTAACAATTGGAAGGTGTTTAAGGCAGACAATTCAATATCTAATTGGCCTGGCCTCCTGTTCAAATACAATTAGCCTCTGATTTCTCAGAGAAGATGTAGCTTTTGGGCCGCAAAAGGACAATTACAAACCGCTGCCTAACAAAAGAAATGTAACATACCATATTTCACTATGTCAAAATACGTGTAATGTATCCTCTATCACCTGGGACCATTACCATGGACATGCATAAGATTCGGAAAATAAACAGAGGTATCCTACTTTATGCAAATTAGTGGGAACGTTGACCTGAGTGCACAACATCAGTCTATTCCTGATAATTCAATACACAACTTCCTTCTAACAAATTGGCACTGGAGGACATTTTTAAGCAAGTTTCTGCAAACATAACGGATTGGAAGTCAGTTGTATTATGCTCCAATTATCCAGACCAACAGCCCAAACTACAGTTGGTCTCCTGTCTAAAATCAATATAATGGAAAGGTTCTCTTCCCTCCCTACCAAACCCTTGTAATTTCAAAAAAAATGTCATGACAGGCAGCTATTAAATGTGTCAGAGCATCACCACTCTATCCAATGGAAGATTCAAGTGCATGGGTCCTAAATTCCATTTAGCCTAAACCTGTCAGAACAGATGACAATCTTATTCCACAATCCCCATCCACTAACAGAACAGACCAAGTGGAAGATTATATCCATGTCTGGACCGTTTGGTATAAACTTTTCAACCCTGTGGTACAAATTATTGACAGGGTCTGCGTACTAACAGAATAGCTACCATTAAGCAGCAAACATAGCCTATTAAGGCAGAAAAATCTGAGGTATTTAGTGGGGAAATTCTGCTAATAGCTCCTCTGTGTCTCAGTGGCAGCAGTTCAGAAAAATGTTGGACATACAAAGGTGACAGGCTGCACTGGAACACTGAGGAAACAGCATTTCACAAATTCCTGGCAATAACATCTCGGTGCCGGCATTAGTTTTTCAACAAACTGTACAGATGCACTACACTTGGCTCAGTCTGGTAAGGTACTGAATAATATCAAATATAGTATTCCCTTATCACACGAACATACGAATTAAGAGGAGTAAGCCACTCAGCTTCTCAAGCCTGCTCCATCATTCAATAAGATCATGACTGATCTGAATGCAACCTCAACCCCACATTCCTACCTACCCCCGATAACCTTTCACCTCCTTGTTAATCAAGAATCTATCTAGCTCTGCCTTAAAAATATTCAAAGACTCTGCTTCCACCACCTTTCGAGAGAGTTCCAAAGACTCTCAACCCTCAAAAAAGTTCCCTCATCTGTCTTAAATGAGCAACCTCTTATTTTTAAACAGTGACCCCTAGTTCTAGATTTTCCCACAAGAGGAAACGTCCTCTCCACAACCACCCTGTCGACACCCCTCAGGCTCTTAAACATTTCAATTAAGTCACCTCTTACTCTAAAATCCAGTGGATACAAGCCTAAACTGTCCAGCCTATCATAAGACAACCATCGTCCTCATCATAGCACTATTTCTGGAATTTGACCACAGTATGCATTCGCTACACACAGAGGAATGTGGTTTCAGCCAAAAGCATGGAGAGTATCTCTTGGGTTCTCCAAGGTACAAAATCAGAATCAGAACTGAAGATTGTCCCAGAAAAGGTGCAAAGGAAAACTTATGCCAAACAAATTGGTGGGAACAACATGGGGAGGCAATATAAAAGGGGTGCAGGAGCAGAGGGATCTGGGTGCATATGTGTATAAGTCAATGAAGTTGGCAGGATAGGTTGAGAGCATGGTTAATAATATACATCATCCTAAGTTTTATTAATAGGGGCATTGAATACAAGAGCAAGGACATTATGTTAAACTAGTATAAAACATTTGTTCAGCCTCACTGGAAAATTGCATTTAGTTCTGAGAGCCCCACTGTAGGAAAGATGTGAAGACATTAGAGAGAGTGCAGAAAAGATTCATGACCATGGTTCCAGGAACAAGGAACTTCAGTTATGTAGACAGAGTGGAGAAGTTGGGATGTTTTCCTTGGAGAAGAGAAGGTTGAGAGGAGATTTGATAAGAGGTTTGACAAAGGTATTCAAAATCATGGGTGAATCTTATGATGTCCATAGATAGGGAGAAACTGTTCCTATTGGAGGAAAGGTCAAGAATGATAGAGGGCACAGCTTTAAGGTAATTGGCAAGAGAAGCGAGACACGAGGAGAAACTTTTTCACACAAGTGGTTAAGTTCTGGAATGAGCTGTTGTGTGGTGGAGGCAGATTGAATCGAGGCATTCAAGAAGGAATTGAATTGTTATCTGAGTAAGGAAGAACGTGCAGGGTTAAGGGGAGAAGACGGGGGAATGGCACTAGGTGAGTTACACAGACAATGGGCCAAATGGCCTCTTCCTGTGCTGTAACAATTGTGTGATTCTGTCCAACTCTAACTGAACTAGCAGACAATACACAAAAAACCGAATCTCAGAAGTTATGATCATGCCATTGCAAAAACCTTGATTAAACACTCCACAGTTAAATGATACTGTGTTAATGCACTTGTCTCAAGGGCAGATAATGATATGTACATTTCCCAGTCTCTGGGAGGCAGTGATTTGAATCAATGGCCAGCACCCAAGTGCAGGAGGGAAGAAAATGATTTTCCTTGAGGCGCATCTTTTTTTTTAAGATAACAGCATGGGTCCACACAGTTTTCTATTTCCAACAGCATGGGAATCTTAGTGTAATTTTCAGGCAACATAAAAAAGGAGCTTTTCTAAACAAAATATGATCATTATTCTCTCCAATTATCTCTTCCGAATTGTGAGTCATGCTTAAACCTAAACTCCAATACAGATATTGGAGCTGTACTTTGAGGTATTCAGAGGCTGGGTAGCAGAAAGTAACTGTTGTATCAACTTAAAAATGCTTAAAAAACTGTAAACAGCAAGATTCGCTGACTTATCCAAGTAGCTAGAATAGCATGGGAATATCATTGATAGGGCATTACCACAATTCACTGTTGGAGAACACCAACATCCTCAGACTATCAATCTTTGTAACGAAGATCGCAGAAGAGAAAATATCAATATTCAATCATCTAGTTTGGCTTTCGTGCTGTATGCAATAGGTACAAAACAGTTCATTTTTGCAAGTAGATAGGATTCAGGTCATCTAAAATTTGGGAATCAAAGAATACATTTTGTTTTATTCACGAATACCTTGGTAAACATTATTTGGCTAAACTACCATTGCCTTAGTGGTAGGTGTGGAACTGCACTGCTGTCTAGTCAATGCAATCCATTGTTAAGGACATCACATGTTCAAATTGTGAAAATTCATTCAAATGCAGATTCTGGAAATGTGAAACTGACAGATGCTGCTAGCAATGCCCATGTTGGTCACATGTCCAAGGGAGCCTTCCTTGGAGTCAACCTGATTGAAACAGCAAAAAATCCAACTGACAAGCTATTAAAACCATACTTTGGTCCGTTTCATTATGCTGTCAGAATTCTAGTTTACTGGAAAAGACCATGTAAACAGCCAGACCAGAAGACGCCTATGCTATCCCAGCTGGTTTGAGGAAGTTAGTTAAGCTTGAATTTAAACTGTATAATCAACACAGGACAAAAGCTATACAAACTGATCACAATCATGTTCACGTTACATTTTTAAGATCTGAAGTCTTAATGCATTAAATAGCATATATTGCATATACAAGTGAACAGACCAAAGCACATACAGGTGCAAATAAGATTCGTCCTTAAATGGTCACAAAACTGGTTGCTGAGATGGGAAGACTAGTTTTTGTGTTTGACTCGTCAAGGACACTGCTTTATGGTTCTTTGCAAAATTGTAGAAATAATTCCCAAAACAATGTAATTTTTAATTCAATTTATTCAGCAACATGAGCATCAGTTGCCCTGAAAAGTTTTAATTTTTGTGCAATCTTACTTCAAATCTATACTAATGACGCAGTATCAGAGATCAGTGCATACAGAAACCCCCACAAAGAGATGGAGAGAAATTAAGTTATAATCAATTTACCAATTTCTAATTCTAATGGAAAAGACAGAATTATATTAGAAAGTCTGCCACAACCACAGGACATCCCAAAGGTGCTTTCCATGCAATGAAGTACTTTCTGAAGTGTAGTTACTGTTGTAATGCAAAAATCATAGCAGTCAATATGTGCAAAACAAGCTCCCACAAATAGTAATGTGAAAATTACCATATTTCTTTTTTAAAATACCAAGAGATGAATATTGGCCAGGATGCTCAGGATTACACCCTTGCTCTTTAAAATAGTGCCATGAGATCTATGTCCACTTGAGCACGCAGATAGGCCCATTGTTTAATGTCTCAGGCAAAAGGCTACACTTCCGACAATACAACACTCCTTCAGAACAGCTATCGGGTGTCAGCCTAGATTTTAGTGTCTGAAGCCTCGAGGGGGATTTGAACCCACAACCTCAACTCAGGCGATGGTGCTACTTACTAAACCATGGCTGACAAAGCTCTATATTCTGAAAGTAACTTTGAGGAGAACAAAGCTTCCCAATTGACTCAATCTGCAATTGCACTCATGGTATCAGCCACATTCATTAGGAAGAGCTGAAGTTCTATATCTGGATCAGTAGTGTGTTACCCTAACTTAGCTTTAACAGCTACAGGGCACAATTAGATGTGTTTCATGAAAAGAAATGGTAACAAGTTACTTAGTGTACGTGGACCTGACTTATCTTCGTGCCTTGCTAGAAAGTGCACATATAGACAAATAAGGCTCATTATAGATGAGCTTGTCCCATGATCAAACTACCCACTAACTTTATCCAAATACATGCACAAAGCATAGTCACTTAAAGTCACAACATTGGGGTATTGCCAGTCTTAGTGGAAATGCCCTATGAAAAGTTAGCATGTCAAAAAACTGGAAAGGAGGGGGAAAAAAGTTAGAAAAATATTCCTCTGTCTGGAGTTGAAGTCTGGAAGGCATAATATAGAGAGGCTCACTATTAGAGCTAAGGGATAGGAATCCCTTCCTCTAATTTGGCCTCTAATTACATGACCACAAACTAGAACAAGACTGCATTCCTCAAATGATTTATAAATTTAAAAACTTGCATGCACACACCCACCCTTTTCATCTCAAATACAACATTGTAAGAGATCTCTCAAATAAATTTTGATCCACTGCTCATCTTATTGGCTCAGCAGTGAGGCTCGCTTCAGGGTGTCTTAGGTCGTGTGGTTCAAGGCCCACAATGAACTTCAGCACATAATCTAGCCAGGAACTTCAGTTTGGTATTATGGGGAGGTACTGCATTGTTGACGATGCTATATTTCAGATGACTTGTTAAATGGAATGTCCTAGCTGCAGTCTCAGATGGATTTAAAACCCCACAGCATTAATCAGAGTGTAGCAGATGTGTTTCCCTGGTGTCTTACCCAACATTTATCCCTCAACCAAACAACTGGTCATTCATCTCACTGCCATTTTTGAAACTGCTGTGCACAAATTGGCTGAAAAATTTGTCTTTTAATAATGACCATGCTTCAGAAGTAATTCATTGGGTGAAAAGCCCTTTGGAATAGCCTGATTTTGTGAAAAGCACTATACAAGAGAAAGTGGCCAACACATGGGGTCGACTCAATCAGCAAGAGACCACAAACATTTTAAGCATTCATAATGTAAATCTGAACAAATTGCACCCCGCCCCCCAAACAAAGGGTAGGGAACATTTATAACTTCAAACTGAAAGGGAACTGTTAGAACAGGCTAAACAACACAAATCCCATGGGATAGATGGCATTTATCCCACAATAAAATAAGTTGGAGCTTGGTACAGTGCTTATAAGGATGTGAGAGTCAGGTCACTGGAAGTACCATTAGAAGCAAACTAACATGGTGCCCATATTTTAAAAGGGTACAAATCAGGCATAAGCAGTCTTCTGCTAATCTCAAAATAAAGTGAATAAGAGCAAACTTTGATTGTACTGTAATAACCTAGTAAATAACAGTGAACATAGACTCTGACCAACTTCTGAGGAGGTAATATTCCAATTGGACTATAATAAGCCCATGTATTGTACCCAGACTTTCAAAAGAGACAAAAAGTTGATATGAACTGTTAGCTAAGGTCAAAAGTGTGGAGATTCAGAGTAAATCTTAGATTAGAAAATATGTATTTTGATAGCGGAGTGATGTTAGGTGGCAATAGGGGGGAAAAAGGGTTATGTGCCAAGCTGAGATGCTGCAGGGTTGATGATCAAGCCACTATTGTTACTGAGTTCAAAGATCCAAGCCAAGGGTATAGAGGGGTGATTTTAGGAAGGATACAAGGTGGTAAACATTGTCCAAAAATGAACTATGAACTTTCACAGTTCAACCAGAATTTTAAACGGCAAAAGAATTCAAGGCTGAAGTTCAAATTGTCAAAGGTCGTAAACATAGAATCCTCTATCTGCTGTCATTCTCCCTCTCTTTAAAGGGAGGGGTAGCCAAAAACAAATGTAGGAGATTCTGAGCATTAATCTTCCCTAACACATCTGCTAGTTTATTACAAATCTAGATTAGTAAACAAGTTATATTTAGACTGGCTCCATATCTTAGTTTTACCAGACTGAAACACAGGTTTTATAGATAGCAAAGTAACCTTACTGAATTGAAGCCAGTCATCAGGAAGCCCCTTGAACCACAAAACTTTAGACACCCTGAAGTGAGTTTCACTGATGAGCCAATAAGATGGACAATGAATCAAAATTTAATTGAGAGATCTCTTCCAATTTAGTATTTGAGATGAAAAAGGAGGAAAAGGGAGGTATGCACATGCAAGTTTTTTTTAAATTTAAAAATCATTTAAGGAATGCTGTCTTGTTCTAGTTTGTGGTCATGTAGAGGCCAAATTAAAGGAACGGATTCCCATCCCTTAGCTCTTATCTAGTCTTGGTAAATAGTTGTTATACATACAAAATGTATTGGTTCTGATCAACTATAAGAAGAGCCTATAACCACTAAAGCCTCCTTCAAACCATGCACTTAATTTTGATACTGAATTGTTCTGGTCCCCTTGGTTGAGAGTTTATAAATACTCACTGCAGCATTCAAACTGACATTTCTCCAAACTTTAGTAGTGCCTTTAGCTATTTTTAACAATTCAATGTTATATCGACTGCATAGATAAGTTTTGAACATACTTAAAAATGTTTCTCAATGACACGTGGTTCTCATCAAACCAGAAATCTCAATCTTCAGTAGTTCAACGGTTAAAAACTTACACCTGAAACTGTTTTTTCACTGGATACCCAAGTATTATAGGAGGACATAACAAAGTGATATGTATAAATAGTGTTGACTGGGCTTAAAGTTGCCAAAATCAGACTATTTGCCAGCAAAGAGATTTTAATGACCACCAAAAATAAAATAAACCCTCAAAAGTGGAGTTTCATTTAAATCGGCTCAATTTACTTCTACCAAAAATAAAGTCAATAAAATCGCTCTGTAGGGAGGACACTTTTAGAACGGAGTTTTGACCGAATTCCTGTCTAATCCGTCTATTTTTTTTAAAAAAATTAATAACGTATAGCTGAAGAGTTCAGGAGCCACTGGTGCAGCTTTTTCAATCTCGTTCTCTCGAGAAAACCACAAACATTTAAACTGCGCCATTTTCTCTTTGTATTTCATGGCCGGATGTCGTTTCCTGCCACTTCATTCATTTTCGAGGGGGGGCGGGGGGGCAGAAACTTTTAAAACCATTTAATCTGCAATACAGAAAAGCGCTATGTTAAAACAGCGTCTCCATAAGAAAGGGCTCCATGAGATTCACGATCGGAAACAAGGTTCTACAAGCTTCAAGCAAAACTGAATGCAATCCCGTCACCAAGCAACTCCTCCCAGTCGCAGGAAGTATTCAAAAGCATTTGAACATCTTTAGCGACGTTAACGATGAGCTAATACTATTTTGAAGCATTATGATTAATAACGTCAATTTAGTGAACGCGTCTGTCCATTTGCGCCCTAGGACTTCAAATTGTATTTGTTTTAAACTCTATCAACAACAAAAAACACCCGGATCAATTTGCAATCTCTACCGAACCGAAAATTAATATATTTGAGCTATGAAATTAATCCCGTTTTTCTGAACCATTCGTAAGGGGCCAATAAAAAAGGGCAACACCCAATCATTTTGAACGTAAAGAGTTCAAATTGTTCTGGGTGATTCCAGCCCCAGAAACATTTCATCCCAATAAATTATGATTTGTACATATGATTTGTCCGATCTTCCTAATGGAGATATATAAATAGAGCAGTTTCTAATTATGAAAAGGTGGCTAAAATAATTGATTTATAAGATTAAAGTTTAAGATTGCGTAGTGTTCCCGACGGGGGCCCATTCGTTGCCAGCACATTGCTAACATTCCACACAAACACACACACACGCAGAACCGCACTGGTCTAGGAATGTCAGGCGGTACTGCAGAAACATGGAACACAAAAGATACCTCAGAAACTGTGTTAACAGATAGTTAGTGAGACAGCATTACAACAATCGATAGCCACGAAAAGTCAGAACTGAGTCCAAACTTTATTCTCAATAGCCGATGTAGATTTTTCGGTTTTTTTTTTAAATCTCTCATATATTAAGTTTGTATGGTAGTCTCTCCTCCGTGACCCAGTGCATTTCTTGCAATAGGTTCTACAGCCTCTCGGACAGCCACTGCTGGTGTGGCTCAGTTTTATCCTTGGGCCCCTCAGTCTGCATCTATACGCTGTCACTTGAATCAACTCCAGGTATGGGATCAGCACTTGTTTACACCCAGCTTTACCATTTCAACCTAGCAGTTGACCGACAAGTAGTTGAACAGTGTGACAAGTCATGGATAAATTCACACCAAGCCCATCACCCCAGTACTAACAGAGCTACAAGGCTCCCAATGTCACATTAACATTTTGCCCTGGTCTTTATATCCTATGGTCTTGCCCCTCTTGATGGGTACCCTCCTCCAGCCAACCATTTTTGACTTCAGCCCACCATGGGCAGCTGTGCCTCTAACCACACAATTCCTACTCTCTGGAATTCCAAAATCCCTCAATCTTTCTAACTCCCTCTCCTATTTAGGAAAGGGCTTATTTATATAGTGCCTTTCCAGTCTTGAGGACATCCAAAGCATTTCACAGCCATACTTCTGAAATGTAACCACTTTTAATGTAGAGAAATGCAGTATGCAAATTTGCAATACAAACAGTATTAAGTGACCTGGCCTTCTATCCAGCTTCACCTGCTCCACCCCCCCCCCTTAAACAGTACAACTTTCATCACATTTTTACTTCTCTTTAGCTCTGAATAGTCATACGGACTCGAAACATTAACTGTTTATTTTCTCTCCACAGATGCTGTTAGATCTGCTGAGTTTTTCCAGCATTTTCTGTTTTTATATTAAGTGACCAGATAATCTGGTTCAAACAGTGTGGGATTGAAGATAAATACTGGCCAAAACAGCAAGGAAACTACCTACCCTGATCTGGTGATACAGTAGCACCCAAGAGGGCAGACAGAGTACCAGTTTAATGTCTCAGCCAAAAAGCAGTGTAGCAGCCCTTATTTGTGCACTGTTGTCACTCTAGATGAGTTTAAAAGTACCTGGAGCAAGAGTTGAACCCACACCTTGAACAAGAGAACTACCAAAGGAAAGACTGACAATCACAGAATCTTTACAGTGCAGGAGTCCATTCGGCCCATTGAGTCTGCTCGCTGAAAGAGTAATTTACCAAATCCCTTATCCCTGTAACCTTTCACATTCTCTCTTTTCAGATAGCAATCCAACTCTCTTTTGAATAACTCGACCAAACCTGCCTCCACCATCCTTTCAGGAAGTTCGTTCCAGACTCCAACCACCCTTGGTAAAGAAAATTTACATCACTTCTCTGCTTTTGCCCATTATTTTGAATCTGTGCCCACTAGTTCTTGATGTACTCTTGAGGGGGAACATTGGCCATGACCAAGCTTTTGGCTATCCCTCGAAATCTCCCCATTGGCTCAGCATTCATGCTTCCACAGTGCCCTCATGTTGCAGGGCCAGATCCTTCTGTAGCTTAACACTAGCAAGACCAAAACCATCCACTTTGGCTCATGACAATGCCTCCACAGCTTTACACAAGACTCCATCTCTCACCTGGCTACCTGTTCATGCTGAAATTAACACTTCACAAGCTCATCTCCTCCTTGACCCTCAGCTGTGCTTAAGCCCCACTCGGTATGTGAAGATCAATTACTTCTCCGTCTGAAAAAAATACCAGCCTTCATCCTTTGCCTCAAATTGTGACTGAAATTATTCAATTTCTCAGTGCCTTTTGATTTAACCTCTCTAATACACTTGTCAGATCCGGAGGTTCACCCCACATATGTTCCAACTCAAAAATCCATTGGCTGAATCCTAACCTACAATAAGTCTGTTCACCTGGC
Source organism: Cetorhinus maximus (assembly GCF_964194155.1). Taxonomy (NCBI): domain Eukaryota; kingdom Metazoa; phylum Chordata; class Chondrichthyes; order Lamniformes; family Cetorhinidae; genus Cetorhinus; species Cetorhinus maximus. The sequence goes on along the minus strand of NC_135910.1, from coordinate 17,191,193 downwards.
AATCCCAATGATTATTGATTATAAAAGACTCATTTGCCAATCCTTCCATGGCCTCACTCTACTCTACTACCGCAACCCCCTCTAACTCCCAGCTCCATCTACTTACCCATACTCTCCACTGACTGATCTGTGCATTCCAACCAAACCTACGCCATTTATTGGCACAAATCCCACCTGCCAACTTGCCCACACTCTAACTCAATCTTTCTTCATCTTAAAGCTGCCAGTCACCTCATTTTTTTCTTGGGTTGGGCAGCAACAAAACACCATGGCAGGTTCACACACTTGGAATATTGCGTGCAATTCTGGTCGCCACATTACCAGAAGGATATGGAGGCATTGGAGAGGGTGCAGAGGAGGTTTACCAGGATGCTGCCTGGTCTGGAGGTTATTAGCTACGAGGAGAGGTTGGAGAAACTCGGATTATTCTCACTAGAGCGACGGAGATTGAGGGGCGACTTGATAGAAGTTTACAAAATTATGAGTGGCATGGACAGAGTAGATAGAAGCTTTTTTCCATGGTGGAAGAGTCAATTACTAGGGGACATAGGTTTACGGTGAGAGGAGAAAACTATAAAGGCGATGTGCGGGGCAAGTTTTTTACGCAGAGGGTAGTGAGTGTCTGGAATTCGCTGCCAGAGGAGGTGGTGGAAGCAGGTACGATAGTGATGTTTAAGAGACAGCTTGACAAATACATGAATAGGATGGAAATAGAGGGATACGGACCTCGGAAGTACAAAATGTTTTAGTTGACGGGCAATATGATCGGCGCAGGCTTGGAGGGCCGAAGGGCCTGTTCCTGTGCTGTACTTTAATATGTTCTTTGTTCCCTTCCCCAAAGTCCAATAGTAAACCAGTTGGCATTTTTGCAACAATTCAGTAACTTTCATGTCTTTTTCATCCCAGTGACAGCCCACAAATTTCAGATTTATTCAATTCAATTTATAACTCGTGATGGTAGAATCTGAACTTCTGACACCTAGGGTGCTAGTTCAGTAGCATAACGACTACACAGCCGTATCACTGCTAAGCATGACATGACTTACAAACAAAATCAATGCTGGAACTAAATGCTTAATGATCTGTAAAAATGTCTTAAAAGTACAAGCAGAATTTAAGGAGTACAAACATAACCAGTACGGAGTGGTCTTCATAATAGAATAGAATGATATGGCACCACAATTAAAATTATAACATGCAGCTCAATAAAATACTATTGTCCAAAAAAATTACCAACTCAATTGGTCAGAGTTAAGACCATAAGACATAGGAGCAGAAATTAGGCCACTCGGCCCATCGAGTCTGCTCGCCATTCAATCATGGCTGATAAGTTTCTCAACCCCATTCTCCCGCCTTCTCCCCATAACCTTTGATCCCCTTACCAATCAAGAACCTATCTATCGTGGTCTTAAATACACTCAATGACTTGGCCTCCACAGCCTTCTGTGGCAATGAATTCCATAGATTCATCACTCTCTGGTTAGTAAAATTGAACCAGTATTTTCTTACTGCAATCAATAAACAAATTACATTTATACAATTTCTTTAGCATACAAAAACACTCCAAGGGATTTAAAGCAGAGTCAAAGGAGAAAACTAATGGAGAAAAAATTGGCATGGGTAACTAAAAGCCTGGGCAAGGATGTTCATTGAAACAAGGGTCTTGGGAGGCCAAGAGACAGAGGGGTTAATGGAGGGAATTCCAGAGCTTGGGGTTCAGGCAGCTGATTGCTTGACTTACAAATGGCGGGGGAAGGATGTACAGGAGGCCACAGCAACAAAGTTCAGAGGTTTCAGATAATACTGGAGAAAAAAATGGCTTGGCTAGTCCTTGAAAAAATAAATTTGAAAAACATTAAATCAGGATAAACTGTTAGTGTCCAGATTCCAGGCAGCTAATTACTGGTTATTGAACACCATGGGATAAGAACCCAACATAATCTCAGAGACTAACAGAAGGCCAATGAGCAGTACCAACACAAATTGACAGTAAAGATCTCACAACAACAACTATACAGGGTGGATCAAAGTGTTTGCCTACATAGCAGTCAGCACATTAAAAATAAATCACCACAAAGTGTTTAGAGACAAGAAAGAACATTACTGAAATGAAGATTTGTTTCAAGTCCTACAGAGGATCTGAGCACAATTTGAATTGCTGGTTAAGTGCAGAATTGAGGGACGCTTAATCAAAAATGAACTTTTTCCAGATATCCTGAAAAAGTTTGAAAAGGATCCTCAGTTTAACAAGACACACCACCTATGGCACATAGGTGCCCTCCCAGTGCCCTGGGCAATATTCTTCCTTCATCAAATGCAGATGAACAGGTCATTTAACAATAATAACTCAAACAATTTCAAAACACCTCTACAAGTATATGCTTCATGGTGATATAGCCTGCTTAAAACAGAAATACACAACTGCTTAATAAGGATGGGTTACAAATTAGACTCTTAAAAATAATCAAGCTCTCATGTGGGACTGACACAGAGGAAGGAGATAATAGGAAGCATGAGAATCAGATATACCAACTACCATAACAAAGCAATTAATCTGTTGAATATCCTGTGAATTGTTCCTTTTTTAAAAAAAACTGAAGGTGCTAATGACAAGGATCGTCCTAATCAAGTAGTGAAAAGCATCAGAAAGACAGGGGAAAACAGTTCCATATTGCTAGTTGTGGTTGCATTGTTTTTAAAAAGAACAATTCTTTGCTTATTTAACTAAAATCTGAATGTACCCATTTCAATTTAAAGTCCAATAGTGATTTACCTCCATGGCCTCATTGCGCAAAGAATTCTAATATTCTCAACTCAAAATGTTTTTGTTGTTGTATCCATTTTGAAGCATTTTACTTCTAATTTAAAATTGTTAGTGAGCTATTGAGGAAAAGTACACTACGATCAGAGAAAGCGTAGTGGGAATGTTGGAATTAGGCAGGTAAATTAGCGCTTTATTCGCTATCCCAACACGTGCAACAGTATGGATATAACAATTCTGTGTGAGGAAAAAACATGTATACATAGCCTTTTGTTTTTTTAAAAAGCAAGAAGTATGACAAGTGAGGCAGGCAGATGGGAATGACAAAAATTAGGTACTAAGAGATAACATTATACACAAACCACAGGCTTGTTGAGGATTGCTTAAACTACCCAGTTTTGAGTCACTGCAACCTACATAATGATGCAATAAGGGCATCACTGGAATTTTAAAAACAGCATACGGTTTACTCCTAGGGTATACTTCATTATTCCACCCCAGAATGAAGCTGATTTTTAGCTCAAGTGTTTCCACCCTTTGCATAAGGTTCCAGTACAGACCTCAGGTAGTGGGAACACAGACTAGCAATAGTTATGGAGACAGAAAGAGGAGGAAACTAGGCTGGAGCATCAGGTGTAGTTAAATCATTTTCGACACCCAATTTATTGCAACAAGAGCACACGGCTAGGTCCTACTTTCCACAGCAAGATTCCAATTAACTTCAAAAACCCAACTACAAAAGTTAGTGGCAAAAGTACCTGACTGTCCATACTCAAAAGGCAGACAAGAAATATCACAGCAGTCAAAGCCCACAAATTATCAGTTTACAGCATTCTGATAACTAATTTGTTTTTGGCAAGCTCTTACCATTATTGTCAGTACAGTCTGGGTCCCAGGAGAGATGCTAAAATGACCTCTGTATTCCTCTCCCATTTTTAGATTGAGGTCTGACACTAGTCTCTAGCAATCTTACTGGAAGGTGGTTGGAAGCATGGAGGTCTTAGCTGTGATGGTGAATTATGAAATCAAAGGAAAATTATCAGAGACAGAAGCTATCAAAAACATTCTATTCATAAAATAATCTAGAACACTGATTAATATCTGTTTGCTACAATGGTCCAGATAGACAATTTTCACCAAAGCAATTGTCACTGGTGACAAACAAACATTGTGCCTTTTTTTTTTACTGTGAGCTAGTCAACCATTTAGCTTGCTTAGATAGGCTGGCTCTGCAGTTTCCCCAATCATAGGCGTAACCATCAAGAAGCCTGAATGAACAATAAAGTCTTAAACAGCTTCTTCTAATAGATAACCATTTGTCATCATCTAAGCTGGATAAAGTGCAAGATCTGTTGATCTAGCAGGGAGTAGTTAGTGAGTGGTTACATACCATCAGGATGCTAACCCAACAATGAGGGGGGTGCTGTGGGTCCTGAACAAAAATAGCCTTGGTTACCAACATCTTGTGGATACCGAAAGTGCAAAGTCATAATGAATAATTTGCATGTTAAATGAAAGAACTGAAAAGCCTGCAATCATGCAATAGTTTTGCTAAATAAAAATAAAATACTGTGGGTGCTAGAAATCTGAAATAAAAACAAAAAGTACTGAAATACTCAACAGGTCTGGCAGCATCTGTTGAGGGAGAAACCGAGTTAATGTTTCAAATCCAATAGGAAGGCCTACCTTCCTTCAGTTCTGAAGAAGTCATATTTGACTCGAAACATTAACCGCAACACATCAACAATCAATCTCCAACTTTGATTACAGATTGGACGCCAGTTGGTAGACACCAGGATGTGGGCAGCTAACTTGTGGGGACACTAGCCGATCAGAAGTGTCAGACAGCCTTTACATTTTATCCACCGTGGCAGACTTCACAGCACAAGTGGCAACAAACTACAATAGACATGATCTTAAACTGCCAATTACAACTTTGCTTTTCACCAGATCTATCCCAATGGCTGGGAAAAATCTGCATTTGCTAATGTTATCTAGTTCTGTTTTTAATTATTAATAATCACCATATCTGCTGTTTCAAGCCTGTTTGTAAATCTTCACATATATGTATAAAACTACAAGAAGCAACTCTGGCGACGTTTAAGGATATAACTGTTCATCTCACTTCTGTACATTTTAGTTTCAACATGAACCACCAATCAGGACTGTGTATTAATGCTTTGTTTTACTAAAGCCAGTTAAACAAACATTAAATAAAAGTAAAGTGGGTCTTAAATTGCTTGATAAGAGTTAAGCTTTGCTCATTGGGTTTTTTCCCCCCAATGCAGTGCTAATAATGTTTAAGTAAATATACACATTTTCTAAAGGTTTGCTGATGAGTGGCAGCTAAGTGTGACATTCTAAAAGTGGGAGTAAGTCACTGCTTTCAGACATCAGATTCCTACTAATCAAAACTCATCTAAAAGGAACCCTTTTGCTGCACTTTTTAAAAAAAAGTATAACATTTAGTGTTCCAATAAACCATATAGTTTGCGTTTAACCTACAAGATCTCTTTTTCTAATTCTTGGATATACAGGTAATCAGATCCCAATGTTTAAAGTTTAGATTTTTCATACATTCCAATCAGACTACATTGTCACATATCTTCAAGATCACAGGGTCTTTCATCTATTGGGATGTGGTAAATCCCCAATTGGCTCTGTGCAAACCATTAACTTATAGAGGCATAAGCACAAGGGCTTCAAATGCATCCAAGCCTGTCTACACAAGGTTCAAATTTAAGATTCATCAGCTTTAGAAAAAATAAGATTGTTCTGACCAGCTATTTTTAATCACAGACACTAACATGCTTGTATCAGGTTCACCAGGGGAAACTTCACTTCCACAAGGTTTTTACAAACTGCCTCTGAAAAGACACCTGCACAAATAAGGAAACAAAAGCCTCATGACAATGGCAGACTAGCAGTTTTTACTGTGGGCCATTAAATTTGCACATTAGTGAGTGCAATTTATTTGCAACTTAAATCCTAGCAGCACCTGGATAGCTTCTCGTGTACATTAGAATTATATTGATAAGTAAGAGCTCAGCAGCACCTGCTTATTGCCACAGTCCACGCAAGGGTCATGACCTCTACGTTCTGTTCTGCCTTTACACAATGCCAGGGAAAAGAATGGCAATACTATCATGTCCACAAAAAGTTTAAAGGGCAGAGTAATCAATTGCACAATTAAAAAACTGTTGAAAACAAACACCAGCATCTGTAAAAAGACAGATTAAAATATGGGTTCTCATCAGAAGAACATTGATTATTTCCCCAGGCTAACAGATCAGTGTATTACCAGAATATCTTTTTTAGCAGTTTTTATTGGTGCATATTTTGTTTCCCAACACAGATGAATACAAAACAAAAACAGAATTACCTAGAAAAACTCAGCAGGTCTGGCAGCATCGGCGGAGAAGAAAAGTGTTGACGTTTCGAGTCCTCATGAACCTTCCGCAGAACTGAGTAAAGTTAGGAGAGGGGTGAAATATTTATTTATATTTATAGTGTTATATTTCATCCCTCTCCTAACTTTACTCAGTTCTGCGGAAGGGTCATGAGGACTCGAAACGTCAACTCTTTCCTTCTCCGGCGATGCTGCCAGACCTGCTGAGTTTTTCCAGGTAATTTTGTTTTTGTTTTGGATTTCCAGCATCCGCAGTAGTTTTTTGTTTTTATTACAGATGAATACAATACTGCTCCAAGTTCATCCTGGCTAAATACTATAAATCAATTACAAGGTCCAGGAAAACATAGGAAACTTGTGTTCGTACTTCCACTGTACTCTAGATCACATTGGAAAAGTCTAGATTAAAGACAGGCATGAAATCTTGAAATGTATCTCCATTAGTATAAAAAGTGCACTTGCGATTTTCAAATTTGATAGCCTAAACTACTGTTCAAATTTTTTTTTAAAAAAGGTAATTAAGTAGCAATACTAAATTTAGTTTACTCCACATTTTAATCAGGATCTGAAGAGCCTGCTTTCATACCAACTTATAGTTCATATATGGTTCAACCGAGGCTCAGAATCCTAAAATCATAATGTCAAAAACTGCCGACTTGCCCCATTTATACAGCTTCCCCACAAATAGACCAAACAATTTGAATGGTTCATTTAAAATAGTGTGCAGACATCAGCATCTTGCAATCAACTGGAACAGCAGAAGCTGAAATAGCCAACTTGCTGGAAGAACACTGACCACTTAAGCTGCCAAATGTCAAACAGTCCAGGGGCAAAGCCTATCCAGTATAGGTTCAGCACACACAAGGCATTTTTGAATTTAAAAATGCAGAACTGGTACAGCACTGAAGCTCACTATGCCATTCTTCCCCATTTATATTTAATGTCACTGCTCCTCTTAAAAACTTTCACCATTAAGAAATAAGAACAGTTCACAATCATGGGTCAAAGATTCTGTCAGATCTCTCACTTTATAGGGTGTGACAACCTAGCATTAATGCGTCTATAATTTATGCTGCTTCTACAACTTAACAGAAGTTGACTCAAATGACTTGTGATGCTTTGAAGTATCCAATTTGACATATATTTTATGTTCTATTTTTGAAAACTTTTACAGCTTCCCAATGGCTTAGCAAATTTATGATCCACATAGACATGAAGGTCCAAGGTTCTATTCCCTACCTGGGTTAGCTTGGTTAATCTCAATAGCAGCATTATCATTGCAACAGGCATCCATGCTGCTGCACTTATGAGCATAAATCAGCCAGAATTACTTGTTCACAACTGTACTGCCATATTTCACACCAAGATGAGCTCCCAACCTCATATCCACGTCAGCATGAAGACCATGCAATTCTACCTCTAATATTGCCCGACTCCACTGCTGAAACCCTCATCCATTCCTAGTTACCTCTAGACTTGATTATGCCAATGCACACATGGACAACTTCTCACATTCCATCCTCTGCAAGCTTGATGTCATCCAAAATTCTGCTGCCCATGTGCTAACTCATCCCAAGGTCCATTCGTCCATCACCCATGTGCTCACTGGTCTGTAATCGGCTCCCAGTTAAGCAATGCTGAAAATTTTTAAATCCAATCCTGGTTTTGAAATCCATCATGGCCTGGCCATCCCTAATCTCTTCTAGTACCACAACCATCTTTGCTGCTTTATTTCTGGCCTCTTTAGCATCCCAGATTTTAAAATCATACCATCGGCAGCCATGCTGTCAGCTTCCTGGTCCCTGGAATTTCCTCTCAAAACCGCTCCACCTTTCTACCTCCCTCCCCCAAGAAGTTCCTTAAAACCTACATCCAACCAAGCTTTCAGCCACCTGCTCTAAAATCACCTCAAGTGGTTCTGTGCCAAATTTTGATTTACAACACTCCTGCAAAACCCCTTGAAATGTTTTATTACATCAAACAGTACCATATACAAGCTGATGATTGCTAGAGTGACTCGTACTGGTAAGTGTGCAAATACAGAAAATTGAGTGAAGGCAATTTGCAGTACTGTGATACTTTCTAGTCAAACCATTTAGCAACAAACACCACCCAAGTTTACAAATAAAATGCCCACTGGGACATTACACAGGACTGCTGGCCTCCTATCTACCTGCCATAATCAAAGCCTTCAGAGGGGCAAATACAATTAAAACACGTGGTTTGCTTAGTCAACTAGGTCCAGGACTGCAAAAGTTGCCATTTTGCAGACCTGAATACCTTTCGTAGTTCACTTTCAAACTCCTCACACTGTTGAATCACAAAAAATGCAGGAAGTTTTAAAGTACAAACAGTTCAGGATGTGCTTTTTGCCTTCCAGCACACTATATGCAACCTTCAAAGACAAAGTAATAAATGCAAACCTTGCCTTATTCTAGAACTACACTGTACATTTGCTTTCACAACAGATTGGCCTATTACCTATCCAAACTTAGTTGGTTCAGTTTTCAAAGAGTATAAGGACTGTAAAGTGAACTAAAGGCAGTCTGCCTTAAACAAAAATCCAGTCTGTCAATTCTGCAAACTGAAGAGCGTTGCCATAATAGCAAATGCTCTTTTTTTTTTCCAGACCTCCGGGTTAACAGGCGTGACACATACCTAACAGTATGCGCGAACGTGCACCTAAAATTAATTGGGGGGGGGGGGGTTCCAGAAATTCAAGGCATGGTGCTTAAAAAGTTTTAAAAAGGTGACGTTGACAAGAAAACACTGCTGACTGCACAAATCGCAGTTTTCTACTTTGAAAGGAGGAGGAGGAGGAGGAGAAGGGGGGGGGGGGGGGACATTTTTCCAGCTGTGGGGCCTGGTGCAACTCAATGCATTTGCTTTGCAAATGGAAGAAGTGATGTTCCTCCCCCCCCCCACCCACCCAACCCCACCATGGCCCTAACCTTCCCCTCCTCCGCCTACCGAACGCTTTGCCAGGATTTATTTATTATACGGCTCGGGGTGGGTTTTTTTTTTCTTGAGGGGTTTTTTTTTCTTGAGGGGGGGGGGAGGGGGAGGAGGGTTTACCTTCCGTTGCTGTCGCTCCCAGGCCGGGTCCAGCAACAGGTCGCGGTCCCAGTCCTCCTCGGGCTGCATGTAGTCCCCGTGGTTGGGCTGCTGAAACTGCGAGTTGGCTTCGTGATAGTCGACCATGTCCGGGGCGAGGGAAGGGACAGAGAGAGTGAGAGAGAGAGAGAGAGACTCCTCCAGGTGCGGCAAACCGGCCAAATAACGACAGAGCGGCGCGCGTTTCACTCGCGATCGGCCGACAGCCTCGACAGTCCCGCAAACAATAGCTCGGGGGGTAGGAGGAGGGGGTGGGGGGGGGGGGGAGAGAGGGCAATAATCAGCTTCGAGTCAGAACTTATCTCCCCGCTTTATGGTGTGAATATGTTTGTGGGTGAGAGACGATGCTCCTCCGTGGCCGCTCGCTCTCCTTCTAGCCGCCCGCCTCGCTCGCGCTCCGCTTCTTGTGCCTCCCCCACTTCCGCCGTAGTGCGCGCGCGTTCACCCGCTCGCTCTACCTCCTCGCGCGCGCGCTCTCGCAACCTCCAACTCCCCTCCCCTCCCCAAAAACAAACGGGTCAGGAAGGGCGGGGCACGCGGACGCCAACGCGCCTGCGCGTTATTCCCGCCGCCGCCGCCGCCGCCGCCCACCCGATCTTTCACCCCGCCACACACACACCACACCCCCCTCCTCCTCTGCGCCTGCGCTTCGCGGCCCCTGAGGCAGGCTGGGATTTGTAGTTGGCGCCCATTTTGCGGCACCTGCAGTCCAACTCCAGGCCACCAAACTGAGGAAGAATAAGATCGACGGTGGGAAGCCGGTTGGTCGCTTCATGCTAGTCTCGTCGAGGATGCGAATGAGAATTGACCCTTTGCAGGTTTGCAACGAAAGCACGATAAGTTTGAAGGTGGCAGAGCAAGTTGTGTCAGAGGATGATTATAGCACAAGGAGGTCATTCGGTCCATCGTGTCCTTGTCGGCTTTCTGCAAGGACAATTCACCAAGTCCCACTACCCCGCCCTTTTCCACCTATCTCTGTAATTTTTTTCCTGTTCCGATAATTATCCAATTCTCTTTGAATCCACCAGCACAATGTCAGGCAGCAAATTTCAGATACTAACCATTTTCTGCGTAAAAAGGTTTTTCCCTGTGTCACCATTGCTTCTTTTGCCAATCATCTTAAATTGATGGCCTCTGGTTCTTGATCCTTCTGCCATCAGGAACGGTTTCTCACAATCTAACCTGTCCAAATCCCTCATGATTTTGAACACCTCTGTCAAATCTTCTCTTAATCTTCTCTTCTCCAAGGAGAACAACCCCAGCTTGTCCAACCTATCCATCTTCCAATCTTCCTCTCAAGGCTGAGGAGGGAGATCAACGTCTTGAGTGATTTGCGCTTGCCTCCTCAACGATGAGAATAAATTAACTTTGCAAAACAAATTTGGAACAAAACAATACAATTTTGGAACTGGCAGGACAAATTGGTAAAGTTGTATCTTTTTTCACAAAAAGTACATCGCATCCTTGGCTTTATGAATAGAAACAAAAAATATAAAAGCAGGGATGTTAATGCTAAACTTTTTAAAATTACTTTTTAGAGCATTGTACCCAATTCTGCACACCAGGATGTCAAGGCCTTGGAGAGAGTCCAGAGGACATTTGCTAGAATGGTACCAGGTGGGAGCGACTTTGATCATGGAACCTGGGTGCCTAATTGCATATTTCTAATTGCCCATGAGGTGGTGATGGTGTTGCCATCTTGAACCGCTGCAGACCATGTGGTGTAGGTATACCCATGGTGCTGTTAGGGAGGGAATTCCAGGATTTTGACCCAGCTACGATGAAGGAACAGCAATATATTTCCAGGTCAGGGTGGTGTGTGACTTGGAGGAGAACATGTAGGTGGTGGTGTTCCTATGCACCTGCTGCCCTTGTCCTACTAGGTGGTATGATTGCAGGTTTGAAAGGTGCTGCGAAGGAGGCTTGGGGAGTTAGAAATCATTGAAAGTTCATGGTACATAAAGAGACCACTTGACCCATCATGTCTGTGCCAACCGAAAACGAGCCACCCAGCTACTGTTGCTGCAGTGTATCTTGTAGATGGTACATAGTATGTGATTATATAGAATTATAATACCAGCACAAAAGCAGGCCATTCAGCCCAGTTAGTCTGTGCTGGTATTTATGCTTCACGAGGCCCTTCCTATCCCATCTTCCTCATTTCAGCCTTTCAGCATATCTTCCTATTCCTTTTTCTCTCATGTACTTGTCTCAGTTCCTTTTGAAAGTATCTAAGCTATTTGCCTCAACCACTTCCTGTGGTAGTGCATTCCAAATTCTTACCATTCCCTGAGTAAAAACATTTCCTCTTGCTTCCATATTGGATTTATTAGCACCTATTTTGTATTTATGACTCCTAGTTTTGGATTCTCTCACAAGTGGAAATGTTTTACATTGAACCTCCCCAACCCATTCATAATTTTAAAAATCTCATAAGTCTTTTAAAGAAGAAAGCCTATTCAGTCTTTCCCAATAGCTATAATTTCTCATTTCTGGTACCATCCTTGCAGTTTCCCCAGTGCTTCTGTGCTCTTTCTATGGTATAGAGACTAGAACAATGCACAGTACTCTTCAGTGTAGCCCGACAGGGCCCTATACAAGCTTAACATAATTTCACTATTTTTGAATTCCACACCCCGAGGAATAAAACCCAGTGCTTGTTAGCACGTTTAGTTACCTTCTGACCTGCAGTGCTGCTTTTACTGGTTTGTTCTCCTGCATCTCCAGATCCATTTGCTCTTCTAGCCCATTCCTATTTTCCAGTGTAGAAGATTTTTGTTTTACCTACCAAAGTGCATCACCTCATATTCATCTATGTTAAAGTTCATTTGCCACTTAAACTGTCCAGTCTGCAAATTTCCTAATGCATTGATCTTCTTGAAGCAGAGAAGATTAAGAGGAGATTTAAGTGAGATGTTCAAAATTATATGTGGTTTGATAAATTACATGGAGAAAAACGTGTTTCTCGTGGCAGAAGGGGCCGGTAATTGGAGGAAACAGCCATAAAATAATTAGCAAAGAAGCCGGGTTGAGGGAGCAGGGTCAAGACATTTTTTTACTTAGAGTTATGATCTGGAATGCACTGTCTGAAAGGATGGGGGAAGCAAATTCAATACAACTTTCAAAAGGCCAACAGATTTCCATTGAATAAAGGAAAGCATTTCAAATTTATGGGGAAAAAGCAAGGGGGCTGAACTAATGGGATGTCCTTTCAGGGAGCCAGCATTGGCATGATGGGCTGAATGGCCTCTTCTTACACTATTATTCTAATTTACAGGGTGGGACCCTTCCCAGGTGGACAGATGTGTCTGGCCACTCCACAGGCACTGAGCGCCATTGGGTGTCTCCATCTTTTTCTGTTTCAGGTTTCCAGTATCTGCAGTATTTTTCTTTTTATTAGTTTGGTTATGTTGTTTATTGTCTATTTTTGGTGTCCTTGCCTGGGTGGGGAAAGGTGGGCTGACTCGTGTTTTTGATGGCATTAATCCCAGTGCCAGTCCACCAGCAGCTCAATTCAAAATAGGAGAGATTCACATAGTGTGGTTTGCAGGGTTAAATTATCAGGACGGTTGTACAAACTTGACTTCTTATTCGCTTGAGTATAGATGGTTGTGGGATAGCCTAATCAAGATGTTTATAAAAAAGATAAATGATCTGGTAGGGTAGATGCAGAGTAACTAATTCCTTCCATGGGGGACTTCAGCAGAAGTGGACAAGTTCTTACAATTAGAGCTCAGCCATTTGGGAGCGAAATCAATAAACACATTTTTATACATATCATCATGGAAATCTTGAAAACGCGTCACCAAAAGGCTGTGGAGACTGGGTTAATTTAAATTTTCAAGCCTGAGATTGATAGACTTTTGTAACAAATCAAAACTGATTGAATGGTGTTGAGGTATAGATCAGCTATGATCTAATTGAAACATGGCAGAACAGCCTGAGCAGCTGAATGTACTCAGCATGTTCCTATGGAAAAGGCTGCATGTTACTTAATTGTTGTTTATCATCCTAGGCCATCCTCATGCATGTCTTTGTCACCTCTCGACTTGAGTATTCCAAAGCATCCTGGCTGGTCTTCCACATTCTACCCTCCATAAACCTGAGATCTTCTGCTGCCCGGGTCCTTACTCATACCAAATCTAGTTCACCTATCTGGATTGGCTACCTGGTAAGTGATATCTCCATTTAAAAGTTCTCAAACTTATTTTCAATTCCCTCCATGGCCTTGCCCCTCCCTATCTCTGAAATTTCCCCCAGGCCTAAAACCCTCCAAAAATACCTGCACTCATCTAATTTTGGCCTTTTGAGTATCCCTGACTTTAATCGCGAAACCATGGTGGCAGTGCCTTTCTCAACTCCCTGGGTCCTAAGCTCTGGAATTCCCTCCCTAAACCTTTCTGTCGCTCTACCCCTATTTCCTCCTTTAAGACATACCTTAATACCTACCTCTTTGACCAAGCTTTTGGCCATCTGACCTAATGTCACCTTACATGGCTCGGTGTCAACTTTTGCTTTACAATTCTCCCGTGAAGCGCCATGGGATGTTTCATTACATTAAATTAGATAATGCCAAGCTTGGTCTTTAAAAGTCAGTAGGATTTCATTTTATTACTTTCCCCTTGCTTGGATTAGAATTTAATCCATGAAGCAGGATGAGACATGCTTGTGTATCATATTCCAAAATGTACACAGAAAGAGCTCTGTGATCAGTAGCCTGAAGAAAGAAGACGGCTCATTAATGTCCTCGCAGCCAGACTTACAAGCATCAGCAAATCCTTTAATACCAGGCTGTATGATGTGAAGCCCACAGACAGAACAGCAACCAAGTTCTTCCTGACCTCAAATTCAGAGGTTTTGGACACTAGCCAGCAGGAGAGTCTAGATTACCGGCAAACAGTGGACGAGCTGACTAGACTGTCCAATCCTTTGAGATGAGTAAAACTCCTGGAAGTGACGGTTTACGAGTCAAGTTGTATTCAACTTTGTGGAACTGTTTTAACCCAGACCTGCTGGAAATGTACAAGCCTATGCTTCTGATCAGCAACAACTCAATTCATTTGGAAAGGAATCATCACCTCACCTAGGAGCAGAAAGGGGAGAGAGAAGACATCAGGAATGTCTCTGTTTAACATGGGCTACATTGGAATTCTGTCCAATGTGATTGCCAATTTGGTTAAGTCTGCTCTGGAGCTGGTGATCCACTCGTATCAGGCCTCTGCTGCACCTGGCAGGATGATGGACTCAAGCTACTTCAGGATATAGTTACCTATGTACAGGACAGGAGGGTGGACACCTCTTAATCAGCTTTAACCAGGAGCAGACCTTTAATAGGACATTACACACATACATGATGGACGTGCTCTCCAAAGTGGGGTTTGGAGAGGGAATTCACAGTTGGATCCAACTGTTCTACATATATGAGCTGGAATCAGAAAGCTTTCCCATCAAACCTGGAGTCAGGCAAGGCTGCTCTTTCTCCTCGGTGTTGTTTGTGTGTTGTATTGAGCCCTTTGCCAAGCCCAACTTTAAAGATATGGGCATAAGTAGGGTGATGATCCCAGACAGCAGAAGCACCCTGGTCAGTACTTCCCTGTAAGCTTTAGAATGATTGACCTAAAAGGAAATGGTGTATTTGGTGACCGCTTTCATGCTTTTGGAGACAGCATGCTTGGCCAGTTCCCCTGGCAGCATGAGGCGGACAGCACTCTGGATCTCTCTGGCCAAGGTGACATGGCGCTTGTTGTATATAAACATCGTTATTGTCTTCCACTCACTGACCTGCAAACCGACAGTGAATGCATGAGCATCTGCGACCAGTTCAAACTGGTATCTGGGACAGAGTAAATTGCAACAAAAGCTGAATGGCATATTTGAAATTTGGGTAAAGCAAGGAAAAGAATAGGATTATACTCCTGATAATCTGTTCACTGTGTGACAAGGGCCTGTTTGAATTTGTGTGACTCATCTCTGACAGTGTAAAATCATCGTTTGAAAATAATTGAAAACTTTCATATGTCCCATCCTGAAATAGAGCCAGTGGACGAAAGTAATCGACTTTTATTTCAGAAATTTTGCTCTTTCCTCCCTTCCTTTTGCTGTGTGGCTTACGCTTAAGAAATTTCTGAATATTTCATTACAGACTTAATTGTCTGGACAAAACCCAAATGCATGGCTAACTTAACTCATTATATATATCAACCAAGACACTATAAAGACAGATGCACATTTACAATACATAATGGTTCTACATTTGTAACAATGACATGCTTATAAGAGCTGGTTTACGTAAACATTTCACTATTGTGACTGCCTGTTGTAATATTCACTAGCAAAAATCTTGGCAGGATAATCGTGCTGTCACCAGGTTTATAATGATTAAAGATTCTGGTCTATAAACAGCTATGTTCCAGTGTTTAGTATCAGCCAATTTCTGTTTTAAATGTTTGTGCTTTTCTCACAAGAAGTTTCCAAGAGTAATTTAATATACCCACAATGGGTATCCATAATAGAACTGTCATTCAGATTGAAAGGGTCTTTAGATTGTACACAGAGTTGCCAACTCTGGTTGGAGGTATTCCAGGTGGTTTGACCAGAGGACATCTGATCATGTGAAGCTGGTCAGGTGATGGCTGATCATGTGACACCCACAAATGTCAATGCATTTACCTTATAAAATTCAAATCCAATGCAGTTGATTATCCCTTTGTTGGTTTGTGACAACAGCTGTTATATTAGAAGTTCCAAGAACTAGGAAGCTACGCGCAAGCTGGCAAAGCTGAGGAAGACTAGGAACTGAATGCAGGGGGAAGGCATTCACAGGGAGGAAACCAGCAATGGGGACTCACTTTGATTTCACCAGTTTCTCACTGAAATTGCACCTTTAACGTATTAATAATGGTAACACCCAGATTCTATTCGTAACTGACAATACAATAACTCAGTCTATATGTAATCGCTAGTAATAGGTGTAATGCCCCAATATCCTACCTATAAGAACATAAGAACTACGAGCAGGAGTAGGCAATTCTGCCCCTTGAGCCTGCCCACCATTCAATATGGTCATGGCTGATCTCATTTCAGCCTCAGCTCCAATTTCCTGCCCTCTCCCCATAACCTTTCAACCCGTTACTAATTGAAAACCTGTCTATCTCCTCCTTAAATTTAGTCAGTGTCCCGGCATCCACTGCACTCTGAGGTAGTGAATTCCACAGATTCACGACCCTTTGAGAAAAGTAATTCCTCCTCATCTCTGATTTAAATCTACCACCCCTTAGGCTAAAACTATGGCCTCTCGTTCTAGAATGCCCCACAAGGGGAA
Source organism: Cetorhinus maximus (assembly GCF_964194155.1). NCBI lineage: Eukaryota > Metazoa > Chordata > Chondrichthyes > Lamniformes > Cetorhinidae > Cetorhinus > Cetorhinus maximus. Next base: position 17,174,588 of record NC_135910.1, on the reverse strand, counting down.
ACATCCGCTCCACGTCTACTTTGTCTATCCCCTTTAGCATCTTATATACCTCAATTAGATCCTCTCATCCTTCTAAACTCTAGCGAGTATAGGCCTAAACTGCTCAATCTCTCTTTATAAGATAAGCCCCGCATCTCTGGAAACAATCTAGTGAACTTCTTCTGAACCGCTATAACTAGTAGTAATCTTATAATCCATTGATATTCACCCTCCAGCCTGAGCCAAAATTCCCTCGGCATTGCAGTCAGGCTCCCCAGTCAATGACATTTTTAACAGACTCCCATCTCTCTCCCTGACTCCTTAAATGGGAGAAATTGGCAAGAAAATAATAGACATAGCTCAGACCTGAAGTTGCATAACTTTGCTGTGATTATTTGTCTAAACAGCACAAATCATGACCCACGTGAAGTTCTGTTTGCTTATCATTCCCATTCACATTGGCTCCCTAGTTTGAGCTCCTTATCATCATCCTCAAATCCCTCTACAAGTTTGTTCGCCGCAATCTCTGCTGCATTTTAGGTTAGATATTAAACCCAGGCCCCATCTGCTGTTCAGATGAATGTAAAAGATCCCATGACACTTTATTGAAGAAGAGCAGGGAATTCTAGTGACTTAGCCAACATTCATCCCTCAATTACATGTGTCAATTGTATTAATTTAGGTTAAATACACACAGGTGGAGGGCATTGATTGGATGGTTACTTGAGCACATATAAAGAGACACTAACACAGGAATTGAGTGGGGTCAGGGGATATATACCAGACATGTTTCACTCTGAATAAATCTATTCCAAGTAAAGACTGGTTCTCATTTCTTCCTTCACTAACTAGCTATCAGTACGATAACAACATGCCATCAAAACTAAATTAACTGGTCATTCAACTCATTGCTCTTGGCAGGATCTTGCTGGGTACAGATTGCTACAAAACAATGACAACACTCAGAAGTAATTTATTGTTTACGAAGCATTTTGTGACATGCAGCAGACGTGAAATGTTGTAGAAATGTAATTCTTTCCTCTAATGAGCAGGAGGAGTGAAAATTGACAAGAACTAAAAGACAGAAACATGGTATATTGATCTGTATAATATTGAGCCAAGTTTTTGCATCAAATTGCACATAGTGCAGTGTAGCAGAGAAAAGCCAGAACTTGAGTTTGAAAACAAAGAAACTTGAGATGTCATTAAACAGATCGTTTGGCACTAACAGAATAGTTAAATTGTAGCTGATCACAGTTTCATGTTAGAAGTATAACAGTTTAAGTATGTAGAGTAGCAGAGAGTACTGCATTTAATCACAGTGCAATCTACGCATACTCATTTCACAGACATGAGAAGTATTTCTGATGGGGCAGTAGCCTGCATCAATTAAAGTTAACTACAGCTGCTTTTGTCTCGCATTTCATGGCATGCTAATGCTGCCAGCTCCCAATGCATGAGTCTTCTACACTGGCGGCAAACTCAAAGGAAGCTTGCTGGATTTGTTTAAGCTGATGACCAGCAGGACCCAATAAAAAAAGTGTTTTTCCTGCTGCCAGCCTTAGTGAATTCAGCAAATTAACTCTGGCGTTGTCACTACCTGCATGTTGCTGATTAATGAGAACTAACTGCTTAGTGTTCTCATCTAATCCACTGTATTTGTATTTCCCAATTTCTCCACTCTCGTCCTGAAAGCAACAACTCAATAGTCCATATCCACAGTTCTCAAGTCCCTCATCCAAAGCATCCATTCATGACAAACTCCATCACACTGTTCTGATGAAGAGTCATACGGACATTTCCATTTAGTAGTAACCAGGAATGGAAATTGGCCCAAAACGAAATTCTACCTTTATGACTCTTGCATTTGTTACTGCGTGTCACTCAGTCAGTGCTAGTAATCTGCCTTCATAACATTAAATGGCCCTTCCTCCATTTTTTAAGCACCAGCAGTTCCCTAGTGCCTCACTCCATTTGCTATGGCATTACTTATGGGTAGTGTGATGTCTGGAGCACAGTTGTGATGTTCAGCTGCCCAAGCAGAGCTGTGTTGATCCAGACCTATCTCTTTAAGACCTCTGCTCAGATACTCCCCATAGGGAAGTGGCCCAAAAGGGCACAACCTGAGGCTTGATAGAGGTTAATTATTGAGAGCAGGTGCTTAATTGCAAGGTCAGAAGAAACAAACAGGAAATGATTGGGTTTTTTTGTCAGAATGCCTTTCATACTTTGAAATTGTATACCAGAAGTGTAATGGATGTGCAGTAGACGCAAGATTTTGAGATTTTGAAAGATAAATAGCTTCTCAATTGCAGTAATGTGGTGAGTGACTACAGGGTTACTGCAGGCACTGTGTTTCTATTTTTTAGCACATGTATCACATTATATAGGCTTGTTTCCTTCCCACCACAACTTCAAAGTACTCACCTCAAATTCAAAAAAATATAATTAACGTAACAGAAAATTTATGATTCTTACCAAGAGACCTTTTAGGTGTCAAGTTAAGTAACAGTCCCCAATTTGAGGAGGTTGGTGGCTGTTTCCTACATTGGTAGTAGTTATTCTTGGGAGCTTGAACTGCCTCTAAAGCTATGAATACATTATTAGTGTTTGCTGATGCTTCCTTGGCTCATTGTCCAACTCTATGGAACTTTTCTCTGCATTATTCTCATCCTTTCAACTTCAAAGGCAGCATTCACTGATCATTAGCTCTTCCTGTGTTTGAAGTGTCTACGGTGCCTGCAGGTGTTTCTTTGGTAGCAAAACATTCTTCCCTGAAGTTTAACTGTGTCAACACCCATAAATTTAAGGGACCAGGAAAATTCCAGGTTCAGTTCCTGTTCAATTTGTTCATCTCAGGCAAGATCAGCAGCAAAGTGCTACGGTTGGCCTCTGGTTAGAGAGAGGAAAATCGTACAGAATACATGCTCCTGATTGCTATTCAGTGGTTACTGCTAGGCATACACGTGTGAACATTAGAATGGGACAGGGGTTGACTCACCTGTGTTGAGAAACTGTCAAATTACTTCTTAACACTTCCTACCATTTTTGACGCTGAAATAATGGCTTTTTGTTATGAGTTACAACTACAGATGGGTGAATGATGGTGGTGTAGTGAATTGAGCAGCCTGAGAGGTTGAAAGAATGATGGGTAAAAGATGTCCTTTGAAGGCAAAGTCAATGATCTTGACCACCCACATTAGACCAGGGAACCTCTTGCATCATTACTGCCAGGTCTTTGGGGTCAGACTGCTGGCATTGATTTTCCTGGCAACCAGCTCCCATTCCTTTCTGAGGATCTGGCTTGAGGCACCTGCAGAAACATCACCTCTCCCCTCCTGTCAACCTCCAACACTAAGGCCTCCAGTGCTGCATCTGTGAACCTTGGAGCCCTCGCCCTTCCCTGGTGCTCCATTTGTGTAGCTCCCATGCAACCAGTATCAGCACAAGCAGCCAGCAGCAGTTCCCTTCCAATGAGTGCAGCCCCCCCTTTAAGAGGAGAAGGTTGGTTGCACCATATGCTAGCAGTGCACACTGCTCAGCCCTCTGCTGAGTGCTCAGGTAGCCAGCGGTCTGGGCCTCATTCAGACCAAAACTACAATTAGCTGCATGAGGAGGAGCACCAAGTTTGTATGTTGTCTGCCTCAATGGGTGTATGCAGCCGCAAAGTGTGATCACTGCATCCAAAAATAGCCTTCAATCTTTGGTTTCTGCTTTCTGTATTGCACAGGTTGAGTTTGCAGCTCCATGTTCCTGTCTCTGTAGCTCTCCACTTGATATCTCTTCACCTGCCTTCAAGAGCTCATAAAAACCAAATACTTTGACCATGGCTTTGATCTTCTTCCCCCTTCCCTAATTCCCTCATCAAGTGCCCATTTCATAAAATGCTCTGAGATTCTTATCTACCCAATGAATGCTATATAAAAAGGTAAGATTGCATTGTTCTGTGATCCTAGTATGTGAACTATGGATAGGTTTCTGATTTAGTCATTATTACTTAGAACTTGCTTTACCACACACTTCCTGTTGTGAAACTTATTTCCTATCAGTAAACTCCATTTATAACCAACTAATTTACTGCTTGAAGCCTCTGCGTGGTTGAGGGCTGTTTGCCGAACCCTTTCTCATTAGTCATAGGTGATCTTGCCCACAATATTTGCACCATTTCCCAAACAACCCAAGTGCTCAGGTAGCCTTGCAAGTGAATGTAAACTTGAAACACTCTGCTTTTTATTAGTTTTCTTTGCTCCCAGTCCATGTGTTTGACTGAACCTATGGCAACACAGCTTTTAAACTTGCCAGATTCACCAAAGCTGGCAATCAGTTTTTAAAAAAAAACATGCTTTTCCAATCCCTGGCCTCAGAAAGTTGGTCACATTTACTTCGGTGTTGCTGTGGGTTGTATAATATGTGCGTGCTGGGACCAAGTGGCATTACTATGTCACTAAATCAATATAAAAGAAGCTTCTATATGTTGTAAGAACAAAAAACTACTGCGGATGCTGGAAGTTCTGCCGAAGGGTCATGAGGACTCGAAACGTCAACTATTTTCTTCTCCGCCGATGCTGCCAGACCTTCTATATGTTGTGCTGTTTGTTTTATGCTCTGGCATGTCCCAATGACTAGAGATAATTATAAATTTAAATCAATGCATTCAATTCATCTTTTGCAGTAGACATATAGATTTTCTTTGTTGTTCCTTTCCTGAGGGAAAATGGGCTTAAAACAATATTCTACCCCCTCCCTCAGTGATTTTATGCTTCAGTATGTTGCTGTATCAAAGCCAATGTTCTGAACCACTACCCAGTGATCCATGAGTACCCATATGCACAGATCACTAAAAGCTCATACAAAAAGTACTCAAAAAGGCTATTGGAAAGGTGGCCTTTATCTCGAGGAAGTTTGAATACAAAAGTGTGGAAGTGATACTTCAGCTGCAGCAATTCTTGGTCAGACCCCATGTTCTTTGTTCTTTATTCTTTGAGGATATAGCAAGCAGGGTAGATAAAGGGGAACTAGTAAATGCAGTGTATTTGGATTTCCAAAAGGCATTCATTAAAGTGCCACATAAAAAGTTACTGCACAAGATAGGAGCGCATGGTGTTGGGCGTAATATATTAGCATGGATAGACGATTGGCTAACTAACAGAAAATAGAGACAGAATAACGGTAATTTTCAAGTTGACAAACAGTGGGGTGCCACAGGGATCCATGCCAGCTGATCCTATTTCTTATGTAATGCATTCAGTTTTGGACAGCAAACCTCAGGAAAGGACCTTGGAGGGGTGCAGATTCACCAGAATGATGTCAGGCCTAAAAGTGTTAAGTTAACCTCTTAACCTTCTAAACTCAGGTTAATTAATTAAGGTGTTTAAAATGATAAAATCATAATATAGGACAGATACAGAGAAACTATTTCTCCAGATGGGGGATCCAGAATAGTGGGGCTGAGGATTCAGAAGTGAAGTCAGAAAGCATGTTTTCACACAGGATAGTGATAATCTAGAACTCCTTTCCCTAAAAGGCTGTGGATGTTGTGTCAATTTCAGTTTTCAAGATTGAGATGATTTTTGTGAGCTAAATTTTTTTAAATCAAATTATATGGGGGGAAATGACTTGTGAATGGAGATGAAGTATAAATCTGCCATTATCTAATCGAGGAGATATGGTGACATAATGGTAATGTCATTGGACTAGTAATCCAGAGGCCCGTGTTAATTCTTTGGGGACATGGATTCAAATCCCACCATGACAGCTGGTGGAATTTAAATTCAATTAATAAAATCCCTAGTCTCAGTAATGGGGCAGAATTTTGCCCTCGATGGGCAGGTGGGCTCCAGCCAATTGCCGCCGCCGAAACAGGCCCCGCCGCCATTTTGAGTGGGTGGGCCACCCGACGCGGGGGGGGGAGGATTCCCCAACTGTCAAAGTGCGCTCTTTCACACATGCACGCGAGAGAGCGCACATCTCCCTGAGACTAAGTGCTGTCCCAGGGAGAGCGCTGAAAGTTTTATAAACTTAAAAAATAGAAAAATAAAAAAATTATTAACATGTCCCCCTCGTGACAATGTCACACGAGTTAATAAATATCACATAAAGTTTATTAAAGTTTATTAAAACAGACATGAAACCTCATCCCGCTGGTGGATGAGGTTTCATGTTTTTTCAGAAGCCTGCCAGGGCTCCTGGCCTGCTCGCCAGCCTTAAGGTTGGATAGGCAGGCCTTTAATTGGCTTAATTATCCTGTCAATGGCCTCAATTGGCCATTGACAGGTTGGCGGGCGGACAGCTGATTTCGCTGTCCACCCGCCTTCCTGAGTATTTAAATGGGGCGGGATGACATCGGGGCCCCACCCCCCAACTCGCTGACAGGAAAATTCTGGCCCATGATTGTTGTTTTTAAAAATCTGCATGTGACTCCAGCCCCTACAGCAATGCGGTTGACTCTTAACTGCTTTCTGCATTGGCCTAGAAAGGGCAATTAGCGATGGTCAACAAATCTTGTTTTTGTCAGCGAAACCCACATCCCATTAAAGAAAGAATAAATTTTAAAAAATTAATGGTGGAACAGCCTCAAGGGATTGAATGTTTCTATGCCTCTGTGATCCTTAAGTGGATATTATTTGAGGATAGGTTGCAACACTCTGGTTTGATTGTCAAGGGTCACACATGAAGGATAACCTCTCGGATGAGATACAGGAGGGTTGCTGGTGCCAATAAAACTGTACCCAAGAGAGCATGAATGCCTTCAGCAGAGTTGTAGAAAAGCACAGGAAAAGAAATATAATGCATAAAGAATTCCAGACATCAACTGTGTGCCTCACTCATTAGATAACCTTTTACTGCAAAAACAATCTTTTCAAAAATATTGGGTTTTGCAATATAAACCTAATGTAGCTTTAAAGTACAGTTATTGTATCACTTGAATATTTCGTCAAGCTTAGACACGAATGTGTTACAATCACACCCAAAGACACATAATGATATAATAACTACCTGAGTTGCTTGGATACCTGAATCCTGGCCGGTTAACATCTGAAACAGCAATTGTGTAACATTCAGTACGGTTTGCTTTGTAGCAGCTGTATTATCAATACCACGAAAGAATAAATAAGCGGAAACTGTTTCCATTGGCAGGAGGATTGGAAACCAGAGGATACAGATTTAAAATAACTAGCAAAAGAATCAGATGAGAAATGAGAAGACATGTTTATACATATCGAGTTACCATTAGTGGGAACTCATTGCCTGAGAGAGTGGTGAAAGCATATTCAACAGTAACTTTTAAAAAAGAATTGAATATATGCTTGAGACAGAACAGACATCATGGGCCAAATGGCTGCCTAGTGTGCTGTATGATTCTAAGGATGCGGAGAAAGAACAACGGAAAAGCAAACTTCAATAATTTTACAGAATAAAAATGACCTCACCCTGGGTGTTGCATGTCAGCATGTTTCTTCCTGGGAGAATAGGAAAGTGTGAGTGCATGTTTTAAGGCTGTTGTGATTGTCAATGAAGAGGTATCCTTCCTCTTGGGTCAGACTGGACCTTCTAGAACATAAGAAATAGGAGCAGAATGAAGCCATTTGACCTCTCAAAGCTGTTCTGCCATTCAATAAGTTCATGACTGATCTATCTTATCTACGCCTTTTCCTGCTATTCCCATATCCCTCAATTCCCTTATTATCATGAAATTTATCGATCTCTGACTGGAATATACTCAACAACATAGCATCCACAGCTCCTTGAGTTAAAGAATTCACAGCCTTTTGAAGAAATTTCTCCTCATCTCAGTTCTGAATGGCCGGTTATTTATTCTGAGTCCGTGACCCTGTCTTCTAGACTCCGCAGCCAGGGAGGTTATCATCTTAACATTACTGTGTCAAGCCCCTTAAGAATTTTACAAATTTCAATGATACCACATCCAATTATGCTAAACTCTAAGGAATATAGGCCAAAGCTACTCAAATTCTACTCATGACAGGATCAGTCTAGTGAATCTTCATTGCTCTGCTTCTAAGGCACATATATCCTTCCTTAGGTAAGGTGATCACATTGTTTCATTTTTCTGACCCAATTCCTTCACTGCTCCATCCCATCCTGAGATCACAGAGGAACCAAGTCATGTGCCATTAAAGCTTATGATTCAAATCTGGAGATTGTGTAAACAGGAGCCAACCACTCTGTTACCAAAGCTACAGTCCTGGCTCGCATGTCACATTACAGTGGGTAAAAGGAACTTGACCTTCAAAAACAAATTTTAAAAGGCATTTCCTGTTTTCAATATTCCTCTTTTTGTTTTGAACTTCTGTAATTTCATAAGAAACTGCCACTTATATTAGGCATTTGAGGCTCTATATTCACACATTCAGCACTATTCCTTCCTTCCCCCCCCGCCCACCTGGTTTATTGCTGTCACTTACAGAAATGGGATTATTCTGAAAATGAAAAATGTTTTGCTGAAATTTATCGTTTATCTTTCCCTCTCCTAGAATAAAGTCCCTGTACTGTTTACTCAATCCTGTGGTCTGTGGCACAATATTGCAGCACCAGACGCTGGGAGAGTAGGGTGGGGCCTTCCTTTTGCAAGGCGCCCAGAAAGCAACGTGCAGATTCCTGTGGTGCTGAAGCAAGTTCCAACAGCCTCCTGTAAGACAGCTGAGGATTCTCCACTCAGTGTCGATCTTATAACTGAATTACATCCGCTTGTTGTTAAATTGCCTGCACAGTGGGTGGGGGAGGGGGCAGTGAGGGAAAGCACAGTGCTTGAACACTAAAAAATGCGAGGATTCTGGCAAATGTTGCTGAATCTCTTAAGGGTTCACCCCAAGACATTCTGCGTGTGTAAGTGGCCTCAGACTGCAATCTGAAATATTTACTTCAAATTTGGGACAGTTATTACCCATGCCAGGCACTTTAGCAGCTTACCAGAACTTTTCCCACTTGCTGCCCTCTGTAATTTTGCATCTATGTTTGGCTCATGAATAACATGGATTTAATTTTTTTAATAAGCCTTTTTTTTTTACAGAAAATCACAAATTTACAAGTAAACCAAAGCACAGAGGCCATTCAGTCCATCTGTGTCTGTGTGCTTGCTCTGGACCAGAGCAATTCAGATCTAATCTCACTGCCCTGATCTCTCCATGTAATCCTGTATTTTCCTCTGCTTCAAATATTTATAGTAGAAACCATGAGTTCATTATCAGACAACAATAGGACAAAGTTGGTGGGGGTGGGGGGGTCGCGGTGGGCGGCGGAGATGGTGGTGAGAAAAGTGCAGGGTGCTTCTTTCCTGGAGGTGTTGAGGCATGTTGGGCAATAGCCAGAGGCACAATTGAACTGAAAGCGTTAGGAGGATGTCTCAAAAAATTCCGGGCTTTGCATCAGGAGAATAAATTATCACTAAAATTGTTTTTTGGGGGTGGGACAATACAAAAAGTCAATTTGCCACTGTATGACATGATAAAATGCATGCTTTTCTCGCACTTCATGGCTATCCAGTGAACCCATTTTTAGCAGTATAATTATTTAGTATGGTCCTATTAATTACTACACAAGTAACCCAGAGGCAACAGTTGAAATTCCACCATGGTACACAGTTACATAGAATTAAATAATTTTTAGAGCACAGAAACTACACCAGTTTTTATGCACAATATAACCCTCCTCCCATTTTGTGTCACCCAATCAGCACATCCTTCTATTCCTTTCTCCCTCATGTTCTTATACAGAATCCTTTTGAAATGGACAGGTTGTGTAATTGAACTCAATGAATTTGTGGGTTTAGCGCCAGAGAAATTACTTGTGGAACCTGCTGAATGTCGTTAAGACCCAACAATTCATTAATGTCCTTTGGTGAAAGGAACTTGCTTCTTCTACATGGCCTGGCCTGCATCAGACATGATGTGGTTAATTTCTAAAAAGGTCAATGAGGTGGCCTAGCACTCAGCTACTTACCGCTACAAAGGCCCACTAACTAGCACCTTCTCCAGGCAGCTAGAATTGGCCCATATAAAAGCAGCCTTACCAGCATCACCCACATCCTGAAACACGCTGATCTCTAGTGAAGGTGAAACAGAGTACTTGATGTGCTTTACAATGGTGCAATTGTTTTTCAGAAGGAGAGATTTAAAAGTTACATTCATAATGGATGGTTTTCATAACACAAAATAAAAAGATACCTTTCAGTTGGAAAATATTAGGTTTAATAACTGCCTAGATACTTGCTTTTATCGTGTCATTCATATGTATCAAAACACTTCACACACTGACTGTTGTTATGTGGGCAAATATGGTAACCATTTTCACCAGCAATGTCACACAGACAGTAGTGAGACAAATGACTCTTTAACCTTTTTTTTAAGGGGGTTGTTGGTTGAGGGAGCAGTTTTGGCCAGTACACCAAAAAATATGCAATATTTCAAATAGGGCTCAATTTAAATTCTCTAGCACCCAGCCAACCAAACGTGCTGAGGTCAGAACCCTAATCCCTGCTGTGCTAGTTAAATTAATATATTTCCCCAGTCCCCATAACATTCTTTTCTAAAGTTGCCGGCTGCTGTACTGTAAACCTGCCAAAAACAAAAATTAGAATTCCGGATGCTTTCTGAGGTATTTGTAATGTAAATAAAGCTTCCTGTAAATCTGAAACATTCAGACACATTCCATGTTACTTCTGACTCTTCAGAAATGGGGAAGTTTGTCAGAATAGGACAGAGTGTTTGGAAAGGGCTAGGAATCTAACTTCAAGCACATCAGATAAAGGGGCGACAATGAGAAAGGGGACGGGAAATACAGGACTGAAGGTGTTGTATCTGAATGCACGCAGTATACGAAATAAGGTAAATGAGCTTGTGGCGCAAATTGAAATTGGCAGATATGATGTGGTGGGCATCACAGAGACATGGCTGCAAGGGGATTAGGACTGGGAGCTAAATATCCAAGGATATACATCCTATCGAAAAGATAGGCAGGCTGGCAGAGGGGGTGGGGTTGCTTTGTTAGTAAGAAATGAAATTAAATCGATAGCAAGAAATGACGTAGGATCAGATGGCGTAGAATCTGTGTGGGTAGAGTTGAGGAACCGCAAAGGTAAAAAAACCATAATGGGAGTTATGTACAGGCCTCCGAACAGTAGTCAGGATGTGGGGCACAAGATACACCAGGAGATAGAAAAGGCGTGTAAGAAAGGCAAGGTTACAGTGATCATGGGGGATTTCAGTATGCAGGTAGACTGGGAAAATCAGGTTGGTAGTGGATCCCAAGAAAAGGAATTTGTGGAATGTCTACAAGATGGCTTTTTGGAGCAGCTTGTGGTGGAGCCCACTAGGGAACAGGCAATTCTAGATTTAGTGATGTGTAATGAGGCAGATTTGATAAGGGAGCTTAAGGTGAAGGAACCCTTAGGAGGAAGTGACCATAATATGATAGAATTTACCCTGCAATTTGAGAGGAAAAAGCTGGAATCAGATGTAACGGTATTACAGTTGAATAAAGGCAACTACAGAGGCATGAGGGAGGAGCTGGCCAGAATTGACTGGGAGATGAGCCTAGCAGGAAAGACAGTGGAACAGCAATGGCAGGACTTTCTGGGAGTAATTTGGGAGACACAGCAAAAATTCATCCCTAGGAAGAAGAAGCATACTAAAGGGAGGACGAGGAAACCATGGCTGACAAGGGAAGTCAGGGACAGCATAAAAGCTAAAGAGAAAGCATACAATACAGCGAAGAGCAGTGGGAAACCAGGGGATTGGGAAGCCTACAAAGACCAACAGAGGACAACTAAAAAAGAAATAAGGAGGGAGAAGATTAAATATGAGGGTAAACTTGCCAATAATATAAAAGAAGATTGCAAGAGTTTTTTAGATATATAAAGGGTAAGGGAGAGGCAAAAGTGGACATTGGGCTGCTGGAAAATAACGCTGGAGAAGTAGTAGTGGGGAACAAAGAAATGGCGGAGGAACTGAATAGATACTTTGCGTCAGTTTTCACGGTGGAAGACACGAGTAACATCCCCAAAGTTCAAGAGAGTCGGGGGGGCAGAGGTGAGTATGGTGGCCATTACCAAGGAAAACTAGAAAACAAGGTGCTAGGAAAACTGAAAGGTCTGAAGGTGGATAAATCACCTGGACCAGATGGATTACACCCCAGAGTTCTGAAGGAGATAGCTGAAGAGATAGTGGAGGCGTTAGCGGTGATCTTGCAGGAATCACTGGAGTCAGGGGGGTCCCAGAGGACTGGAAAATTGCTAATGTAAGCCCCTGTTTAAGAAGGGAGTGAGGCAAAAGATGGGAAATTACAGGCCGATTAGCCTGACCTCGGTCGTTGGTAAGATTTTAGAGTCCATTATTAAGGATGAAATTTCAGAATACTTGGAAGTGCATGGTAAAATAGGGCATAGTCAGCATGGTTTCATCGAGGGGAGGTCATGCCTGACAAATCTGTTAGAATTCTTTGAGGAGGTAACGTGTAGGTTAGACAAAGGAGAGCCAATGGATGTCATCTACTTGGACTTTCAGAAGGTCTTTGACAAGGTGCCGCACAGGAGGCTGCTCAGTAAGATAAGAGCCCATGGTGTTAGAGGCAAGGTACTAGCATGGATAGAAGATTGGCTGTCTGGCAGGAGGCAGAGAGTGGGGGTAAGGGGGTCCTTCTCAGGATGGTGGCCGGTGACTAGTGGAGTTCCGCAGGGGTCAGTGTTGGGACCACAACTTTTCACTTTATACATTAATGATCTAGATGAAGGAACTGAGGGCATCCTGGCTAAGTTTGCAGGTGATACAAAGATAGGTGGAGGGACAGGTAGTATTGAAAAGGCAGGGAGGCTGCAGAAGGATTTGGACAGGTTAGGAGAATGGGCAAAGAAGTGGCAGATGGAATACAATGTGGGGAAGTGTGAGGTCATGCACTTTGGTAGGAAGAATAAAGGCATAGACTATTTTCTAAATGGGGAGAGAATTCAGAAATCTGGAGTGCAAAGGGACTTGGGAGTCCTAGTCCAGGATTCTCTTAAGGTTAACTTGCAGGTTGAGCCGGTAGTTAGGAAGGCAAATGCAATGTTGGCATTCATTTTGAGAGGACTAGAATATAAAAGCAGGGATGTGCTGCTGAGGCTTTATAAGGCTGTGGTCAGACCACATTTAGAATATTGTGAGCAATTTTGGGCCCCGTATCGCAGGAAGGATGTGCTGGCCCTGGAGAGGGTCCAGAGGAGGTTCATGAGAATGATCCCAGGAATGAAAGGCTTAACATATGAGGAACGTTTGAGGACTCTGGGTCTATACTGGATGGAGTTTAGAAGGATGAGGGGGGGATCTGATTGAAACTTACAGAATACTGAAAGGCCTGGATAGAGTGGACATGGGGAAGATGTTTCCATTAGTAGGAGAGACTAGGACCCGAGGGCACAGCCTCGGAGTAAAGGGAAGACCTTTTAGAACAGAGATGAGGAGAAACTTCTTTAGCCAGAGAGTGGTGAATCTATGGAATTCATTGCCACAGAAGGCTGTGGAGGCCAGGTCATTGAGTGTATTTAAGACCGAGATAGATAGGTTCTTGGTTGGTAAGGGGATCAAAAGTTACGGGGAGAAGGTGGGAGAATGGGGTCGAGAAACTTATCAGCCATGATTGAATGGCGGAGCAGACTCGATGGGCCAAATGGCCTAATTTCTGCTCCTATGTCTTATGGTCTTAAGGTAGGAGATTCTAGAGAAAGAAGAAGTCATTCAAACTCAGTCCTTCCAGAGTCCTCTCAGATTATTCAGTCATGGATTCTCATCCCTCTTCCTAAAACAACAACTCCCACATTCGCCCAGTGTCAAACTCAAAGAAAGACTTGCATTTATTTAGCATTTTCAAAAGGTCAGGATTTTTATTTCCAAAAATATACTTTATTCATAAAATTTGTGAAAGTATGTTACATAACAGTTCAAATTTGACAATACATAAAGTGCAATACAGATCACTTTCTTCCAATACAGTACATGAGGTTCCTCGCTACACTTGCCATTACAGGTTATATTTAGAGTGTACATTTATTTTTCATGTCAAATGTTCTCTGGTGGTTTCCAGCCCCTCCATATACTATGGAGGGAGGGCCTTAGACAGTAGCCTCTTCCCATTGAACCTTTGTGACAGCTGCCCCAAGTTTTACGGCATCTCTCTGCTTCTCAGGAATATGCCTGTCTGCAACACTCAGTCGTTAATAGCTCATTGCCCTGAAAGACCAGCAAGTTTCGGGCAGACCAAAGAGTGCCTTTTGCCCAGTTGATGTTTATCTTGGAATGCGCCCCTGGGCACTGCCCGTAGAGCTCAGAGTCCTGTATTATGGAGCTGTTTGGGATGAACCTCAACAAAAAACACTGCATCCCTCTCCAGACGTGCATTGCAAAGGCACATTCCAGAAGGAAGTGGGCAACAGTCCTGAAAGCATTTTACATTGAATGAAGGAGCGAGGTTAATGTTGGAAAAGGCAAGCTTCCCTATTTCAGGCAACCACTGTTTGCTGGAAGTAGTCCCAGCTCACAATAGGATCCAGATTAAAGCTCAATTAGAGACGCCAAATCAGCAGTTTGGTTTGTTTTTCAAATTGCACTGGAACAATAAAGAGCTCTAAATATTGGGGTGAAGGCAGGTTATTAGTAGAGGAGACTAATCTGCATATAACTGTGTTATACCTATTATTAGGGTGCATATGTTGACACTGAAGGGCCAGAACTTTGAGGCTCCGATGCTTGAACCTGACTAGACACAAGCGAGTTTGGAGATACAGCTTTTAACACCTTAGCTCAATTCTCACAATCACGCCTGGTATTATTGAGGGCCAGTGCATGACTTATAACCTCGACCTTTGGGTGTCCCAAGTGGGAAATACCTTGATGATCACAGAAAGGATAATTTGAAATAAAACGAGGCTGTCGAGCTACAGTGCCAGCTGAAGCCTCCCTAAGCCAAGCACAATGAAGCCAAATGCAGCACTTGTACTAAAACCCAGGGTTTCCACTGTGATCAGTTAACTCAGTAGTTAACTGAGTAGCAAACCTGGGACAGTCCTGTGAAGCATCAGGGAGCTCTATGTCACCTCCTCCACAGGCCTCTGTTCTCAATGAAATTCCACCAGTGACACCCAAGAAGAACACCGTGGTTACTGGCAGTAATTATCAATGTTGCTGTTATTTTTGCAGGCGTTGTCAGAAAAACGTCATCATGCAGTGTGAGTCAAGAGTGCTGTATAACTCTGTGCCTCTAATGTGACAAAAGAACTGTACATAGAATAGAACAATAATTAATTTCAGGATTGCTATCACAGATGTGTAATGGTGAATGAAAAAATGAGGTCAAGAATTTTTGATGTTTTCTCTCTTTAAACCAAAACTAGCAAATTATAGTTTAATTGTGTTTAAGTTACAGGATAGTGCAGTAAGAGTATTTTCTGATGTCTGTTAAAAGGTACCACAACAGAACTTATCCTTGCTGCAGGATATTGTTGAGACAGAAGTGCACTTCACACTGGAACATGTGAAATAGTTAATTAGCCAGTGAGGCATACTAATTTGTCTTAATGCAATAATTTGAATCAATTCAGGGTGTTGCGACCGGGATGGGAGGAGTGTACAGTCTGTTTCTAGTTCCAATACTCCACGGGTCACAACATATATTTAAATGATTTTTCCAGTTAGCTATACGGCCAATGTGTGCTTTACCTATTAATCTCAGAATCACTACTCAATACCCAGGTTTCTTCAATAAACAACAAAATTATCAATTTATTATAAAACCAGACTTGTCCAGTAGAAAGGCAAAGCCTGTTAACATACAGTATGAAATATGAAAGTATAATAATTACTTTTTCTAAATATCCCAATTCAGACACACACAAACATCAAAAAATAAAATAGAGGAGTTCTGCCAAATGATTAAAAGTCAATGATTTAAGGGAAAAGGATAGATGGTGGAGTCCTTAAAATGGTGTCTGGCTTAAACAATTGATTTCTCACCACTGGTCGGGGAAGCAATCTTGCACCACTTGTCAGGCAGACTTGAGGGAAACTTGCAGTCAGTCGATTTTAGAACATAAAGTGATTTCAGAGCAACAGCTGGGTCTGGAGCTTCAGGAGCTGGTATGTTCTTTACCCAAGGATTTAATCCTTCTTGTTTGCTCCCCAAAAGCAAAACCAGCCTAACAGCTTTTAAAACACAGTTTTCCAGGCATGGTTTTTTTACCAAAATAATAAACCACCAATTGACCCTTTTGTAAACAGCCTACCACGGTAAAGAGATTTCCAGCTTCTTTAAAACTGCTTAATTACTTTTTCTTGTAAAATGCTGTCTTTTCCAGGAACAGCAGCAACCAGAGTCCTTGCATTAACCCTTTTAAGGGACAGTGTCTTTTAAAAACACACAAGTTCTTCCAGAATGTTCCTAGTTCTTGAAGATGACCGTTTTCTGTGATTAAAGTGTTTATGACATGGGAATGAAGCACACAACTGATCTTAATATTCAGCATATTTTACACATTGGCAGACTGCGAACTAAATCGCACGACTGAGCAGACACTGCATTATATTGAGCATCTCTGATTTCCTTCGCTCCATCATTGGCAGCTGTGACTTCAACTGCTGAGGCCTTAAGCTGAGAAATTCCTTCCCTAAACCTCTCTAGCTTTTTCTCGTCCCCTCCTTTTAGGATCCTCCTTAAAACCTAGTGCCTTGGGATGTTTTACTACAATAAAAGTGTTACATAAATGCAATGGGTTATTGCTACTTCACCATATGCCTTTTAAACATGCAGCTTTCTAAAACTATCCACATCTATTTTTGCAAACATTCATTGCGTAGTTGTGACATTTTCAAAAGAGTATTTTAATAATAAGGTGCATTTGGTTCCCTCACCTGGTGTCCCAGCGAGCTGTACAGGCTAGGAAGGTTCATTTTTGATTCTCAGCCTCTAGCTGAGGGTCAGGCAATCTCAGTTAGGTCAGCAGTTGTTCTTCAAATGGCCTCAATCTGTCCTGTGGATCAGGTTTAAATCAGTCAGGGGTCTTGCTCCTAATCACAATCCAGTGAACCCTGCCTGGCTCAGCCATGATCTACCACTGGGGTTGAATACGAACAAGAAGGTCTTGGATCGGATATCAAGAATTAACGTTTGGATGTGTAGGGAGCTGTTGCCTAACAGTAGTCACTCGGAAGAGTCATAGAGACATTAGGGCACTGAAGATGATCATTTGGCCCATCAAGTCCATGCTGGTTCTGTGTAGAGCGATCCAGTCGGTCCCATTCCCCTGTTCTACCCCTGCATCATCCACACACACACACACACCCCCTCCCCCCCCCCCCGCCCTCAGAAGTCCCCACGCAAGGACTGCATGGCAATTGCCTGGGAAGCTTAAATTTCCAACGGGCAATTACCCTGCACTGGGAACCACCTGATGCTCCAATTTAAATCAGAGACTTTGGATGGTTCCGGCTCTCTTACCAGAATAGTACCCAGCAAAAGTTAGAAGGATTAAAACCACTTCTAACTCCTGGGTATCTAAAGTACTGACACCTTCCCCAAACTCGCACAACCTGACTATTCTCCTGACTCCCCACTGACCACCACCTCACACCCCTAACTGACCACCCTAACCGCCTGACCCATCCTCTCCCCCCTCCCCGCCCCCGCAAACCCATCCTACCCACTTTCCTTCTCGCAGGCTTCTCAAAGTGGCTGGGATCTTTAAACTTACCTGCTTTACGGCACCTCATGCCATAAAAAGGGGGCGTAACTTCACTTCCCCCGATGCTGCTACCCTAGACTGAAGGCCTTGGGAACCTGCTACATTGCACTTTTCTCACCAGGCCAGAGTCGGAAACGTCGGGCGAGAAATGTGCAGCTCGTAACTAGAGTAAGTAAAAAGGAGCAGAGTGGGCAATCCAACTGTGATTGCCACTCCTTGGAAGTTCTGGCCCATAGTCTCTGCTTCCACTTCCACCACCCTTGTAGGCAGTGATTTCGGGTCATTACCTTTTGCTGCCTAAAAAAAGTTCTTCACAGTAGAAGAAAGAAAGGCAGTTATTAAAAGAAGAAGATAAAGTGACTAGCCCAGGGAAGTACAGTCTGTTATAGGGATCCATATATATCCCTTTATCCAGGAGATGACATGGCTGTTGAGATGTGTTGAGGAGGGGTGGACAGGGCGGTGATGTTTAGTCACACTAGTCCAGCCATCATGATATGGGGCAGCTTGATGGACAACTGGCCTTTTCCTGCCTATCATCTTTGTATCATAGGTGTCCATGAATCAAGTTTTAAAAGTTTCTCCATAGATCACAATAAGTATTGCAATACCAAATTGAAGTCAGATATTTGGAGCACTTTGACAACAAAACATACAAAGGAGTTATTATTTCAGTGCTAAGAAGGGTAGAACATGGGAGTTTCTGGATGACTTTAAGGTGCATGCTGCTGCACAGGTTTGACGGGCACTGACTTATGTCACTCACAGTTCCTTGATCACCAAGGAAGGTGTGGCTACTAAAACAAAGTGAAATATTTCAGCCACCCTTGTTTTGAAGGCTCCTGTTATATGAATACTTAAGACTTCTGTTATATGGACACTGGAGGCCCCTCTTTTATGCCTTCTGAAAGCCCCTTGTATAGATCCTGGAATAAAACTTGCATTTATATAGCGCCTTTCTTGTTTTCTTCATCCCAAATGGTTCACAGTGGAGAAATTAATTTTGAAGTGCATTTACGTTTGTTGCTCACATGACAGTCCCACAAACAGCAATGAGGAAATAATCAGTTAATATGTTTTTGGTGTAGATTGAGGGATAAGTCTTGGGAAGGAAACTAGGAGAATTCTTTGAATAATTGCCATGAGACATTTTACACCCAACTGAAAACATAATAAAAAAATTGGTAAGGGGATCAAAGGTTACGGGGAGAAGGCGGGAGAATGGGGTTGAGAAACTTATCAGCCATCATTGAATGGCGGAGCAGACTCGATGGGCCGAATGGCCTAATTTCTGCTCCTATGCCTTATAGACAGGGCCTCGGTTAAGGTTTCAGCCAAAGGATGGCACCTCTGGCAGTGCAGCACTCCCTAAGACCCAAGACCTTCTTACGCAGAGACAGAAGTGCTACCAACTCAGCAAAGCTGACACACTAAGCTTGTACCTTTTATAATTAAAATAACTATTTTTACAGGTAAATGCTGAAAGTGGGAAAATCAAACATTTTATTTCATTTTAAAAATTCACAGAAGTAATTTAAAAAAAAATCTGCTTTAGGGTGAAGGGACTGCCTCTAAAATTAATGATTTATTTTCTGTGACATTACTTGAGCAGACATGGCATCTTGCTGCCTTTCAACAGAAAGGTTACAAGATGGTGATATTTCCTGTGTCCAGCAAACTGACATTATCACAACTGCTCAGCTCCAGCTGTATGTCACGCAAACAAAACACTCGGGTTGATTTTTTTTCCCTTAAGTGGGGAGGGTACACTGCAGACTGTGTTCTCAAACAGATTCTGTTAATTCCTCTCTCCAGTGCAAGCTTGAATCAAGAATGTGATATTTTTTAAACCAGAGAAGGCAGTAATTAACTGTTGGTGGTTGAGAAGGATGTTGTAAAGATTCTGTTTGCTTTCAAGTTACAGTGCCACCTCCCATTATCTCTACACCCATCAGCAGAATTCAGTAACAAACAATGGATACTGGGAGTGGTTAAATCATAACAACTTGCATTTGTGTATCAGTCCTCATATGGAAGCATGTTTCATGATTTGTAGAGGGGACAGGAAAGTTTTAAAGGGAGGATCTAAACAGGCAATCAAGGAAGTAGCTTTTAAGAGATTTGCTAGAGAAGGCAAAGTGGTTTAAGAGAACTTGACAGAGTAGGGCCACTAACTGCAGGCCTGGTCTGCAATGGTGGGGAGACAGATGTGAAGTAAACTAGAGTGGAAGTTGGGATTGGGAATATGTGACTGGAGAGGTCACCTTAAAGTAGGGTGAGACTTTGAAAGAGATTCTTAAACAAGGCAGCTGAAGAATCGCACTGGCAGTAGGGAAGCAGGGATTGTGCTGATAGGGGTGCGAGACTGCTTGAGAGGGTTCGGGTGGCAGGTTTTTGGATTAGCCTGTGAGGAGAGACCAATGAGCAGAGCATCTGAAAACTTACATTTATTTATCGGAAGACAGAAAGACTTGTATTTATATATCATCTTTCACAAAATAAGAGCATAAGAAATAGGAGCTGGAGTAGACCATTTGCCTCTTCTAGCCTGTTCACCATTCAACAAGATCACGGCTGATCTCCCACCTCAGCTCTACCTTCCTGCACTATCCCCAATTCCCTTAGTGTCCAAAAATCTATCGACCTCTGTTTTTGAATATACTCAATGACTGAGTATCCACAGCTCTCTGGGGTAGAAAATTCCAAAGATTCACATCGGGCAGCCCAAAGCACTTACAGCCAATGAGGTATTTTTGAAATACAGTCACTGTTGTAATGTAGGAAACACAGCAGCCAATTTGCACACAGCAAGCTCCCACAAACAGCAATGAGATAATCATCAGATAATCTGTTTCAGTGTCGTTAGTTAATACTGTATAGTTAATATATTGTGTAGTTAATATAGTAAATATTGGCCAGGACACAAGGGAGAATTCCTTTGATCTTCATATAATGCTGTGGGATCTTTACATCCACCTGAGAGGGCAGATGTGGCCTTGGATTAATATCTCATCTGAAAACGGCACCGCTGAAAGTTTAGGGCTCCATTATTACTGCCCAGAGTGTCAGGCTCAATTATGTACTTATGTCCCTGGAGTGGGGAATTCAACCCACAACTTTTGGCTCATAGGTGAGAATTGTACCCACTGACAGTTGAATATCCAAGGGCACTACACATAATCACTCGATTGTAGAGGTGGTGAAACATGAATTAATGTTTTGGCTCAAAGAGAAATGGAGGTAGGAATACAGGTGGACACTTCTGCAGGTGATGACTGACATGGAATCTCAGGGTTGAGCAGAATGCCACCTGGCTAAAACTGAGAGAGCAGCTGGCAGGCTGACGAAAATGGAGGCACAAAGGCATAAACTGCAAAGAATTAAAGGCTGGAATCTAATGAAGGGGTTTACTTTTGATATGGATGATGGATACCTGCAAGTGATTAGAGGGCAGTAATCTAATTGAAAGGCATGGGTGATTTATAGGGAGAATAATGGAAACCCATGATATTCACAGTGCAGCAGTTAGTGACCTGCTGCCCCTTCACTGATTAACTTCCTTGTTTCTCTGCACCTCCATTCACAGTCTGCCTGGCTGTGGGATGTTCACAGAGCTGGGATTCAGTGACCATCCATTCCTTTTTCTGGCAAAGGAAGGCAAAGGAGATGATACTTGGAACAGGACTGTTCCCAACTCCCATAGGGCTAGTGAAATATCCTCATTAAAACAGAACATAGGAGGAGTAGGCCATTTGGCCCATCAAGCCTGCTCTGCCATTCAATTAGATCATGGCTGATCATCTACCTCAATGCCACTTTCCCACACTATCTCCATATTCCTTGATGTCATTAGTCTATCGAATTCTGTCTTGAACATGTTCAATGATTGAACTTCCACAGCCCTCTGGGTAGAGAATTCCAAAGATTCACCACCCTCTGAGTGAAGAAATTCCTCCTCATCTCAGTCTTAAATTGTCTACCCCTTATCCTGAGATTATGTCCCCTGGTTTTAGACTCACCAGCCAAGGGAAACTTATTATCTATATCCAGCCTGTCACACCCTGTAAGAATTTTGTAAATTTCAATGAGGTCACCCCTCATTCTTCAAAACTTTAGGGAATACAGACCTAATCTCCTCAATCTCTCCTCATAGGACAATCCATAAAGACTGTGTTCTTGACTTGAAGCGTTGCTCAGTAGAAGGGGTTTCAGATCTGGCCAATTCATCCCATCTGGTTCCTGTTCTCCTATTGAACAGGGTTCAGCACTAGGAGCATCAGCTCAATTAATTATTCCTGTAATTTTTTTTGGCTCTTTTGGTGCAGTGTCTGGATTCCACTCAGCACCTGTCCACTTTGAAGAATGAATGAACTTGTATCCATATAGCATTTTTTATGACATCAAGTAATCCCAAAGCTTTTTGAAGCATAGTCTATGTTGCAATTTATTAAAGGTGACAGCCAATTTGCACACAGCAAGCTTCCACAAACAGCAATGTGTTAATGGCCAGATAAATTTGTCTCTCGGTGATATTGGTTGAGAGATAAATATTGGCCCAAGGCTCCAGGTGAGAATACCTACTCTTGCTTGAAATAGCGGTGATGGGATCTTTTGAATTCACCTGAGAGAGCAGAGCCATTGCAATTATCGCCTGACCTGTGACACTGCTAGGGTATGGTATGTGGTGAATGCAAAGGAAGAGGGTTGCTATAATTGACTTTAACATCTTTAGGCCATGAAGGGGAAAAATCCAGTCACAATGCCCTGCTCAAAAGTTCAGATATAAAGCAGAGAACAAGAGCTGTGATGCCCTTTGTGGTTGAATACCACAGGCAGGTATGTATGGAAATTAGATCATGCTTGAATTGAAGAGCAATCTGCACTCAGCATGTGCTGCTCAGACCACAGGACTGCAGCTATTGGTCCACTGACCTCATCAATTTAATATTGGCAGACTATGGGTACCAGTCAAAGCCCCAGAGAGCTTTTGCCACTCATAGCAGGGTAAGATTATCAGCTCGAGGTCCAAGTAAGCAGCATCCTACTGTTATAATGAGACTGAGAACAGCACTCCTCATCTTGGATCCACAATAGAATCATACAGTTTAGAAAGAGGCCATTCAGCCCACCATGCCTGTGCCAGCTCTCTGTACAATTAATCCACTTCAGTCTGAGGCAGTGCTCTTGCAGAAAGAGAGGATTGGAGGAAAAAAGGGGAAAAAGCTGAATATGGATGAAGGAATAAAAGCACCTCAAACTTGCTCCTGACTAACACAGCAACTGTTAACACAGTGGTCATTATAAAATATTTATGAGTGGCAGATGCAGCCCATGAGATGTGCAATTCAGGTTTCAGTGCAATCATTCAGCTATATATTGCTGCTTAAGTACACAGGGATGTAATCAGGCATTGGTGGATTGTAAATTTCAGTGACACATCTTCATGCAGCTTTGCTGAGCTAAATAGACTGTGTATAAAGAATCCACGCAATCTTTTTTTTAATTGTCCTTGGGACACAGGCGGAGCTGGTAAGCCCATATTGCACTCTTGTCATTCAATGCCCCGAGGTAGCAGTGGCCCTCCTTGCTTTGTGGCAATTTTGTTTTTATTTTTGCAACTGAATGGCTTATTAGGCCACATCACAGTACATTAGAGTCAGCTCCATAGAATGGGACTGGAGTCACGTGGAGGCCTAGATCAGCTGGGGATGATGGGTTCCCTTTCCAGAAGGACATTAGTCAACCAGCTGGGCTTTTAAAGCAATCCAGGAGCTTTTCTTGGTTATCCTTTCTAGTGTGAGACTACTAGATTTATCGAATTAATTATCACAATTTATCTTGATGGAGTTTGAATTCGTGGGGGTTGGGTTGCTGGTCTGAGGCCATCTTCCTGGCAACAATCTGAGGGTGAACCAAACTGTTTGTAGTTTGGTGTCACACCAAGGTGAACGTCTGACCACATGGCTGTGTCATCACTACATCGTCTATTTTCACCTCTGTAATATCACCCGACTCCACCACACCTCAGCTTATCCGCTCTCATTCATGCCTTCGTTTGCCCTAGATCTGATGTCCAACCAATTCTTGGATGGCTTCCCACATTCTACCCTCCATAGACTTAAGGTCATCCAAAATACTGCTATGCGTGTGCTTTCTGACACCAAGTCCTGTTCACCCATCACTCCTGTGCTCACTGGCTACATTGGCTCCCAGTTCAACAATACATCAGTTTTAAAATTCTCATCCTTGTTTTCAAATCCCTCTGTGGCCTCTCCCTTCCCTATCTCTGTAACCTCCTCCAGCTCCACAATCGTCAGAGATCTCTTGCACTCATCTAATTCTAGCCTCTTGAGCATCCCTGATTTTAACTGTTCCACTATTGGTTGTCATGCTTTCAGCTGCCTAGACCCTAAACTCTGAAATTCCCTCTCTAAATCTCTCTGCCTCTCTCTACCTCCTTTAAGACACTCCTTAAAACCTACCTGTATGACCAAGCTTTTGTCCATCTAGCCTAATATCTCCTTATGTGACTTGGTGGCAATTTTTGCATTATAGTGCAGCCGTGAAGCAACTTTCGATGTTTTATGTTAAAGGCGCTATATAGATACAGGTTGTTAATATTATTAACTGCCGCATTGCCAGCACTCTTGCCTGAGTTGGAAAGTTGTGTGTACATGTCTCACTCCAGAGACATGAGCACAAAATCTAAACTGATGCTTCATTGCACTAGCGAGGAAGTGCTGTTCATTGGATGAGATTTTAAATCAAGGCTCTGTCTGCTCTCTCAGCTGGATGTAAAAGGCCCATGGCACTATTTCTTAGAGGCCAGAGGGAGTTCTTCCTTGTGTCCTGGCCATGGTTATCCCTCCATCACTAAAAGTATATTATCTTATTGTTATCATGTTGCAGTTTGTGGGATCTTGCTTGCACAAATTAGCTACCACATTTCCTACATTACAATAATGACTGCACTTCAAAAAGTACTTTGTTGGCTGTAAAGTACTTTGCAACATCCTGAGGTCATGAAAGGTGCCCTATAATTGCAAGGGATGAATTTTATGTCCCCCACACCCTCCCAGCTGGATGTTTTTGGCAAGGTGGCACGTAAAATATGACAGGTGATTAGCCCACTACCTTCCCGCCCACCCCCGACCTGTTCCCCATAGTACTGTGTGTGGGTAAGGTGCCAACTAGCCTGCCCACCCTTAATCCTATTGAGGCCCTTAACTGTCCAATTAAGGAGCAATTAAAGGCCTAATTCTACCTCTGCCTCCATAACACTGTTAGCAGTGGAAGGCAGACAAGAGAGAGCAGGCCGCTTTTTCAATAATTCTGGTGAAAAAGCTGGAAGGGGGTTAACTCCTTTGGGGAGTGTTCTGTGTGCATCAGGGGCACCCCCAAGAAGCACCCTTTGTGCTTCCCCACCTCCCCAGCCTCCAAAACCTGACTCCCCCATCACCTCCCACTCCTCCCTTGGATGCCCGATCCCTCCGTACTCAAAAATCCCAGACTGACCCGAGTCCAGAATCTATACTGTCTTCGTGGGACTGCATGAACTACCAGCCAGCCTGATTGGCCAGCAGCTCTCGAGGGTGGGATTTTCCTTCCACTGAGGGGCAGAAGGCCCACGCTGAGCTTGTTAAGGCCATCTTACAGCATGTTATCGCTACTGGCAGCCTTTTTTAGAGTTGGTCGGTTCGCCTCCAATGTTGGGGGCACAAGCATTAATATAATAACCATAAAATTCTTTTATTATGCATCTAACTTCTGCTTTTTCGCTTCTCCTTCCAGTTCTGTTTTATACAAGGCTACAGTTCCTCAGCTGCCTTCCAAAAGCTCATCTCCGTATGTGAGCATAGAGACAAATGTTTGACCAAGGTATTTTACCATGAAGTGTGTCATGGCCAAGCCTGATTCTGTTGTCACTCGATGACCTGCACATCCTTTCCAAAAAAGGTCAATAGTGAATGAGAATGGGAACTCTTCCAGGGGCACCAAGGTCCAATTTTCATAGAATGCAATCTTAGCACAGGAGGAGGCCACTTGGTCCATCATGCTCGTGCCAGCTCTTTGTAAGAACTGTCCAATTTAGTCCCGCACCCCAGTATTTTTCCCCTAACCCTACAAATTAGTCCTTCTTTTGGCTCCCACACCATTGCCCAATCTAAAGTCAGTTAACTCAGTGCAGAGCAGTTATCAGACCTGGAACCTGGTACACATGTACTTCTTGATTCTGTAGTGCACTTAATGCAAACTGAATCCATGGTTGAGACAACGAATAATGGATCTACAATTCTAGGGACCTGTGGGAAAAGTAAGTGCAATTTTGGAAACAATCTGGTTTTGTTGGATTAGTGTGCGAGCCTGAATCTCTCCTTGATTGATGTCCACAAATGCACTTTGAGCAGGTCTCATCAGATAGGATCCGGGATGGGACATCTGGCCAATTTTCCTGTCCCTAACACAGAGGCACTCAGGTCACAACCTGAGTCCAACTAACTCTCAGCACCAATTGTGGACCAAATTGCTGCTTCATAGATAGAAAAGAAGTTTGATTTATACGGCACCGTTCAAGTTGATAGGATGTTCCAAAGTGCTTCACAACCAATGAATTAATTATAGTGTGGTCACTGCTGTTACAGATGTGGCCAGCAAATTGTGCAGAGCAAGATCCCAAAACAGCAGGTGAACAAATGGCAGATCATCTGTTTCTGATGCTTTGGGCTGAATGAAGAATGTTAGCCAGGACACCAGGGGTGCTTCCTCCTTCCGAATAGTATCATACATTTATATGTATCTGAGCATGGTCAGATTTAATGTTTTAGCCAAAATGGTCAGCTTAGATTATGTGCTTATAATTGTTGTTTATTGTAAGATTCAGTTACTTCCATTACATTACTAGCATTACAACATCAGTTACCAGCCTCCATAAGTCAACAGACAAGTTTTAAATTATAGTTATTATTGGTGACATTTCACAATCTGATTTCTACCAGAATGGAATTACTGACCTTTTTCCTGCTGTGTTATATGAGAAAGCTTAATGTAGCCATGCCAGTCAGCCAGAGAGAATTCTACACAAATTATTAGAAAGTTTGCCAAGGAGGTTGCTTGGTAAAGGAGGTTTCACCAAGAGGTCAAGAAGAAACTTGCATCCATCATTACTTGACCTAGTCCCAAAATGCTTCACAGTTAATGAATATTTTTTGAAATAGTCACTGTTGTTTTGTGGGGATTTGCAGCAGTCAATTTGCACACGGCAAGTTCCCACAAACAGCAATGAGATAAGTGACCAGATACACTTGTACTAATGATGGTTGAGGGATAAATATTAGCCAGGGTACTAGGAAAATACCCCTACACTTCTTCCATAAGTGCCATGGGATCTTTTGCATCCACCTGAGACGGTAGATGGAACCTCAGTTTAACGTCACATCCAAAAGTGGCACCACTGACAGTGCAGCACTCCCTCAGTCAATATGGCACAGGATTGCAACCCGCTTTGTGACTCCAACCCACAACCTCTTGACTCAGGCTAGATTTCCAATACTGATATGGTGTTAGGGCCCTCTCTTGGAATTGCAGAGATACTACGAAGGAAGCCATTCAGTCCATTGCGTATGCACTGGTTATTCAACCAGGTGACTGCATTTGGAACGCACTACCACTACTCAAGGCAATGGCTGTGTTTGCTGCCAATGTCACGCATGCGCAGTACTAGTGTTTCTCTGCCATTTTTACTGTTTAACAGGCTCTCAACCTGAATCTGTGATAAAGGAAATTCAAACACAAGAGGAAACACAAACTTTGATGGCACTTGGACACATCCTCGGTTCTGAAGAGACAGGGCCATCCTTCTGGACTTGCAGAAAAAAGCATCGGAAGACAGAGTGTACAGAAATTAATGAGAAGTTTCCCCATTTCAACCTCATTACAGATAGAACAAAGCTTCTGAACCTGGAGTGGGCAAAGGTCAGTGGGAGTTGGGTGGTAGTGGATGTGGGGTGGCAGTGGATGTGGGGTGGCAGGGACCCACAGCATTTAAAGCTGTGTTGTTGATACATTTATATAAACTAGGAGCAGGAGTAGGCCCTTCAGCCCATTGAGCCTGCTCTGCCATTCAATAAGATTATGCCTGATCTGATTGTGGCTTCATCCACATTCTCATCTACTCCCAATAACCTTTGACTCCCTTGCTAGTCAAGAATCTATCTACCTCTACCTGAAAAATATGAATTGGCACTGCCTCCACCGCTCTCAGGAAGAGAGTTCCACAGAATCGCAACCCTCAGAGAAAAAATTTCTTCTCATCTCCATCTTAAGTGGGATACCCCTTATTTTTAAACTGTGCCCCCTAGTTCTAGTCTCTCCCACAAGGGGAATCATTCATTGAGTTCCATCCCGTCAAGTCTCCTCAGAATCTTAAATTTCAATAAGATCACCTCTCATTCTTCTAAGCTCCAATGGATACAGGCCCAACACGTCCAACCTTTCCTCATAAGACAACTCCCCAGCCTAGGCATCAGTCGAGTGAACCTTGTCTGAAT
Source organism: Cetorhinus maximus (assembly GCF_964194155.1). NCBI lineage: Eukaryota > Metazoa > Chordata > Chondrichthyes > Lamniformes > Cetorhinidae > Cetorhinus > Cetorhinus maximus. Next base: position 17,146,343 of record NC_135910.1, on the reverse strand, counting down.
TGATTTCAATTTGCAGCCATTCCCTAGAGTTTTTTTGCGATTACACTGGAACTCCTTTTCAAACCATTTCTCCTTCTCAAATTGAATTTGATTCTTCTATGAGCGCTCAAATTTAGATGTTAGATTATGAACCAAGTCTGTCCCAATTACTCAATACCAAATGTATTATGGCCTACCATCTTGTACCAGAATTATATCCTGTGTGCAATCGAGACATTAATTGCTTTTGGACTGAGCAGAGTGACATCTGAGGGGACCGGCACGCATCCGCAGACGGCCGTTTTGCGTTGGCAGGAAACACAGTGCAGGGCAACTGGGGTTGGACAATAAATGCTGACCTTACCAGTAAGGCTCACCTCCCAAGAATTAATGTTCTCAAAAAGTGAAAAAAGAGGAGCTTTGTTAAAATAATATAAATTGATTTTGGTGATTTTTTTTCAAATGCAGTTTTTAATTCAATATTCTTTGGTATATAATTACAACCTGTTAAAGAATAGTATGCAAAAAATATTAATGCAAACATCTGAACCAATGCAAAATGAAGCACAGGTTTTATATTTGAACTCTTAAAGCTATGAGCCACAGGTTAATTTCCTGTTTCACATCGAATTCTTGTACAAAAGCAAAATACTGCGGATGCTGGAAATCTGAAATAAGACCAAAAAATGCTGGAAACACTCAGCAATTCAGGCACTATCTGTGGAGAGAGAAACAATGATCATCTCGAGCTGAAACATTAACTTTGTTTCTCTCCCCACAGATACTGCCTGACCTGCTAAGTATTTCCAGCATTTTTTTTTTTTGTTTTTATTAGGCACATGAAAGATTTTATTCGGAGCATTTTTTGATGTGATGTGGATGCCGCTGCCAGGCCAGCACTGGCTGCCCAGCCCTAACCACCCTTGAACAGAATAGCTGGCTGGGCCATTTCAGTGGGTAGTTAAGAGTCAACCACATTGTTGAAGTAGCATGTAGGCCAGATGGCGGATTTCCTTCCCTCAAGGACATCAGTGAACCAGATGGGTTTTTACAACAATCGAAGATAGTTTCATGGTCACCATTACTGAGACTAGCTTTCAATTGCACATTTATTAATTAAACTTATGGTGGGATTTGAACCCGTGTCCCCAGAGCATTACCTGAGCCTCTGGATTAGTAGTCCAGTGACATTACCACTATCTCCCTATTGGTGCATTCGTTGACCAAGAGACTGAGGTAAACGGCTAAACCCAATACAGTACATTTCTAAAGCTGAAAACAGTTGGAGAAAAGTAAGGTAAAAGTAAGAAAGACTTGCATTTATGTAGTGCCTTTCACAACCTCAAGATGTCCCAAAAGCACTTTGCAGCCAGTGAAGTATTTTCTGAAGTGCAGTCACTGTTATTATTTAGAAAATGAAACAAGCAATTTGCGCACAAGCAACGTGAGAATGATGAGATCATTTGTTTTTCAGTTAGTGATGTAAATTGAGGGATAAATATTGATGAGGATACCAGGAAGCACTTCCCTACTCTTTGGAATAATGGGATCTTTTGCATCTATCCGAGAGGGCAGACAGGTGTCTTACTAACATCTCATTTGAAAGACAGCACTTCAAACATTACAGCACTCCCTCAGGACTGCACTACAAATGTCAGTCTGGTCATTTTGCTCAAGTCTCTGGAGTGGTACTTGAATTCACAACCTTCAAATTTAGACGAGAGAGTGCTACTTGCTGTGTCTTAATTCACACCAAGCCTGGTTCACCTATCGGCTGTGTGCTCACTGACTTACATTGGCTCCTGGTGAAGCAACGTCTTGATTTTAAAATTCTCATCCTTGTTTTCAAATCCACCTATGGCCTCACCGTTGCCTATCGCTGTAACCTTCTCCAACCTCATAACCCTCTGAGATATCTGTGTTCATCTAATTCTGGACTCCTGAGTATCCCCAACTTTAATCACTCCACCATTGCCAGCCATGGCTTCAGCTGTCTAGGCTCTTGAATTCCCTGCCTAAACTTCTCCACCTTTCTTTATTTCCTCCTTTAAGACACCCCATAAAATCTACCTCTTTGACCAATTTTTTGACCACCTGTCCTAATATCTCCTTATATGGCTCAGTGTTAAATTGTATTTGACAACACTTTGTGAAGCACCTTAGGATGTTTTGCTATGTTAAAGGCTCTATATAAATGCAAGTTGTTGTTGAGCCAGAGCCTCTACAAAATTAGATCAACTGACACCAAGCTTGAGTTATAAAAGCAGCAAGAAAATGTTTAAAGGAATGAGGCATTGATATAGGAAAAAGGTGAGTAAATGACTTGGAGAACTACCTCAGGATGCTGGAATATCCCTCCGGTAACCGTGTCTCACGAGCTGACTATGCTAACACCCCAGGCAATCTATAAGGATCTGCTATCTATTCAATGGGTATGCCAGGGTGTGCGAGATTGAATGGGTTGTGTAACCCTGCTTGCAACCATGCTCCGGGGACCCAGTGCTTCTTGAACCTTCCTGTGCGGGACCTCCTTTTCCAGTTGAGTGACTGGACGGGTCATAGAATCCTAGCTGTACATAGTCATCTGGAGCCACTAGAGGGAAAGGAACAGAAAGGCTGTGTTTAAGGAAACTAGATTGGGAAATGATAATTCCATATAAATAGAAACAGTGATAGCAACCAGTGGAGATGCTCACAGTTCATTGGAACAACATATTCACCACTTTATGGAGTAAAATTACATCAAGAACAATAATTTGCACCTTTAATTTAGTGAAACCTCCCAAGGAGCTTCACAGGAATGTAATCAGTCAAAAACTGACACCGTAACAAATAAAATGCAGTTTAGTTGCATACAGTAAAATTAGTTATTTTTGATTTGTTCAAGTTAGAGTCTGGGTTACATTTAACTGGAGCAAAGGGATGGGAGTGCAGGTGGTGTAACTTGATTTGGGCATCTAAGGAGATGAGTCAGACCACAGAGATTTGGGTGAGTGCAGGGAAGACCATTGGGCAAGCGGAGGGAAAATCATCAGGACTTAGCTAGCATGTTGTTACTAACAGTGAGAAAATGTATCTGCATTTATGTCAAGAATTTGATCGGCGACTGGTCAAGAAAATAAGAGCCCATGTGATCCAAGTCAAAGTGGCACATTGGATCCAAAATTGGCTGAGAGGCAGGAAGCAGAGGGTGATGGTAGAGGGATGTTTCTGTGACTGGAAATCTGTTTCCAGTGGGGTTCCGTAGGGCTCGGTGCTTGGGCCCTTGCTGTTTGTGGCGTACATAAATGATTTGGACTTAAATGTAGGGGGTATGATCAAGAAGTTCGCGGATGATACAAAAATTGGTAGGGTGGTAAATAGTGAGGAGGATAGCCGTAAACTGCAGGAGGATATCAATGGACTGGTCAGGTGGGCAAAAGGAATTCTACCCTGAAAAGTGAGGGATAATGCACTTGGAGAGGGCTAACAAGGCAAGGGATTACACCATGAATGGTAGGATCCTGGAAAGTACTGAAGATCAGAGGGACCTTGGTGTGCATATCCACAGATCCCTGAAGGTAGCAGGGCAGGTAGATAAGGTAGTTAAAAACGCATATGGGATACTTGCCTTCATTAGCCGAGGCATAGAATTTAAGAGCAGGGAGGTTATGCTGGAACTGTATGAAACACTGGTTAGGCCACAACTGAAGTACTGTGTGCAGTTCTGGTCACCACATTATAGGAAGGATGTGATTGCACTAGAGAGGGCGCAGAGGAGATTTATTAGGATGCTGCCTGGGCTGGAGGGTCTGAGCTATGAGGAAAGATTGGATAGGCTGGGGTTGTTTTCCTTGGAGCAGCGAAGGTTGAGAGGGGACCTGATAAAGGTGTATAAGATTATGAGGGGCATGGATAGGGTGGATTGGAAGGCACTTTTTCCATTAGTAGAGGGGTCAATAACCAGGGGGGCATAGATTTAAGGTAGGCGGTGGAGGCTAAGAGGGGAGTTAAGGAGAATTCTTTTCACCCAGAGGGTGGTGGGAGCCTGGAACTCACTGCCTGAAAGGGTAGTTGAGTCAGAAACCCTCGTAACATTTAAGAAGTATTTAGATATTCACTTGCGTTGCCATAGCCTCTAGGGCTACGGGCCAGGCACTGGAAAATGGGATTAATGTAGTTAGATCTTTATTGACCAGTGCAGGCATGATGAGCCAAATGGCCTCTTTCTGTGCAGTAAACGTTTATGAGTCTATAAACCTTGTGTAAAGTAAGTATACTGGTGCATCTAAAAGTTACTGAAGTGAATGAGACTCCTCACCTACCTCTTTATAGTTGATATTAATCACTCCTGTTCCAAACTTGTCCATAATTTTGAACGCTCCTAGAACAGAATCAAAATCCATTATCATTGACCAATGTTCACAATTGATTAGAAATGTCATACTTGCAGTTACTGAAAGAGTCTTGGGTTGTATATTTAATGTTTCCACTTGTGGGGAAGAGCATAATGAGAGGCCTTCAATATAAGATAGTCATCAAAATATCCAATAGGGAATTTAGAATAAACTTCTTTACCCAGAGTGGTGAGAATGTGGAACTCCATCAGAAAGAGGTTGAAGTGAACATTACAAATGCATTTAAGGAGAAGCTAGATAAGTATATGAGAGGTCTTGTGGTGCAGTGGGTGGCGTCCCTGTCTCTGACCCAGAAGCTCCAGGTTCAAGTCCCATTCCAGGACTTGATGGCCGTTCATAACATGGCCAAAACAAAAAACACTAAATCCTTCCAATACACCTATGGCAGGCGGTAAGAGCGGGAGAGTCTACTGGTCAGCCAGAACCTGCAGAAGGCAATGCAAACCACTTCGGTATCTTGTCAAGCCTAACCAAGGGCTTACACATGGAAGTCCATGGTTGCCAATGCCCTCTTAAGACACAGTACCTGCAGAGAGAGGGAATAGAGGGTTATGATAGATTTAGATGAGGAAAGATGGGAGGAGGATGTTGGACTGAATGGCCTGTGTCCGTGCTGTATATCCTATGTAATCTTAGCTAACGTTCTATTCTCTATAAACTTGCGGTCATCCAAAACTCCGTTGTCCCTGTTCACTGACACTCCTGTGCTTGTTGATTTACATGAGCTTCCAGTCAAGCAATGTCTTGATTTTAAAATTCTCATCCTTGTTTTCAAATTTCTCCATAGTGTCGCCCCTCCTTATCTCTGTAAGCTTCTCCATCCTCACAATGCTCCAAGATAACTGTGCATATCTAATTCTAGATTCTTGAGTATCCTTGATTTTAATTGCTCCACATTGATGGTTGTGCCTTCATTTGCCTGGGACCCATGCTCTGGAATTCCCTCCTTAAACCTCTCCACCTCACATTCCTCCATTAAGACACTCCTTAAGACGTATCTCTTTGACAAAGCTTTTGGTCACCTGACCTAATATCTCCTTATGTGGCTCAGTGTTGTGTTTTGTTTTATAATGCTCCTGCGTAGAGACTTGACACATTTTATATTTGTATAGCACCTTTAACACAATAAGTTGTTGTTTTTGTCACCTACTCCCTAATGAATTCCTTCCCAAGGCTGTGCAACTCTCTGACCTTTTAAAACTCAAGCTGGCAACAACGTAATCAATATCTCTTAAATTATCTCATCTTCGCTTCTTAACCTTGGCGGTATCCTTCACCTCCCTTGAAGATAAACATTCTTTCTCAGCATTACAGGGCGTCGATCTATGTGCAGCATCCAACCTGACCAGTCTTAGGCGTCTCTAGGTATGTACATGCTATCATTCGTCTAATTGACGGTCATTCTTAAGGTAGCATTGTTCATGAATCAAAGTCCCTTAATTATTGAAGAGTGAAGTAATGTCAGATCTATATGAAATTGCACCTTCTTGAGTCAGAGAAGAAAAACAAAAAAAAAATCCATATACAGTACAATGCTGAACGAGTACTGCACTATTGGAGGTGCTGTCTTTCGGATGAAACGTTAAACCGAGACCCCATCTGCCCCCTCAAGTGAACGTAAAAGATCCCGCAGCATATTTTTGAATAAAAGCACGGGAGCTTTCCGCGGTTAATATTTATCCCTTAACCACCATCACTATTATCTGGTCATTTATCTCATTGCTGTTTGTAGAAGCTTGCTGTGCACAAATTTGTTACCAGGTTTCCTACATTACAACAGTGACTACACTTCAAAAAGTGCTTAATTGGCTGTAAAGAGCTCGGGACGTCCTGAAAGCAGGTATAAAAATGCACTTGTTATAGCCTAAACACAAAAAAAAATCTCATTCTCAATGAAATGGAGATTGTGGGGCGGAGGCAGAAGATATTTAAATCTATAAAAACAGCGTTCCTGTGTCATATCAGAATCTTGGGTCCCTGCCCAGGTCACGCTCCTTCAAATGGAATTTAAACCTTTCTTTGGTGTGAACACACCTTGTAAATGCTGAATGCCAGAAACAAGTTATGACACTGCCATTAGAGATGTCTTCTCTAGGATGATATTGCACACTGACGTGATTAATGAAAAGGAGGAGGGCTGGATCCCCATTGGATGCTTCTGCACAAGTGCCCTCCCGTGGAACTGAGTCCGACAGGTTAGGAAGGCAGCATAGGGTTAGGGTGAACATGCCCAGGATTAGGCAGAGTAGCAATCTAGTGGTTGTGGAACTGGGTTAGTAACCCAGAAGTCATGAGTTCAAATCCCCTTAGGGCAAAGTTGTGAAAGTGAATTCAATAAATCTTGTAATCTGTGGCTTTCCCCAGAAAAATGACCATAGAACTGTTGGATTGTTGTTTAAAAAGAAACTAACTGCCTCACTAATTAAGAGCAGGCAACTTGACTCTTATCCTGGCCTTTCTGAATCCAGTTTACTCTTAATGCCCTCACCTCAACTCAGGCTAGACAATGAATGTAGCCTTGCTACATCCCTGGAACATATATATATTGTTAAGTCAAGAAGACATGAAAGAAATCCAAACTGTGTATATCAGACTTTATTCTTTTTTTGTTATTTGTTTTAAATGGACTTTTACTGAACAACAAGATGGCTGCTACAGGTCACATAACTCAAGATTGACCATCTGTTTTAGAAGCTTCCAGCAGAGATTACTAGAACAAAAGAGTTCCAGTCTCATTCTTAGGGAATCTTACACCTAATTGTAAGGCCACGTTATAATCATGAAACTAGACGACTAACAGATGAACTTGACTCCCCCCCAGCTGAAACGATTACGAAGACAGAGACATCGAAACTCATTATACCTGAAGAGGTGTTAACAGCCATTTCCCTCCCAAGGGAAACAATGGATTTTGGCCAGAAGCATGGAAACTGCTTGCAAGGTTGCAATTAATGAATTAATTAATAGGCCATGTCACATGACCCCATGCTTTTAGCCTTTTGGATTGTTTTAATATTATGTTTCTAGCCTCAAAGCTCAGTCTGCTGAGTTAACACCAACCGGAAAGAATTCCAGCAGATCTTCCTGCTCACCAAGCAGCTGGCCACCATCTCTCAACTCCTCAAAGCCCGTTTGATTTTAAAAGTCTCTGATCATCGCCTGCCAAGTGATCTAAGCACAAAAATCCCCATCGTGTTGTATTGTCATTCATTTCAAGGATTTTCAAGTTGCTGTCTCCAACTAGGAACTCATCTGGACTGAACTCCGCCATGAAGAAAATACCCTCTGGGCTTTGACTTTTTCCAGACTTTGGAAATCACGTGAACTAATATTCATTTCAGTGGTTCTTTTACTGTTGTTGCCCATAGTTGTAAATCTTCCTCTTTTCTAACCCCCCCTTACTGTATGTGTGTGTTTGTGTGTGCGCATGTGCATGACTAAAGTTGCAAACACTTACCCCTCCCCCTGTCGGTTTGAATGTGAATAAACTAACTTTTGAGTTAATCATAACACCAGTTTGCTGCAAGTTATTTTTAAATTGGATCACACAAACTGAGGGTTTGGGAAAACACACCCCAGCCTACTTAATTAGAAAACACCTCTGCTTATGGACAGACAGGAGAAGATAAAGAAGTTCAGTTTGCTTCTCTCCTGTCCATATCAATATTTTTAAATCAGTTATTAATTCTTGTTCCCTGGAATTGAAGTGAGGACATCAGCAAGATCCACTGTAATGCCCAACACAGTCAAATAGTTGGCCAACACTTACTGTCCATACATTAAGAAAAGCAACAGCTTAAATTATATGGAGTACCGCAGGCTTTTGTGGGACTATAATCCCAGCACAAACCATCACTTTTAGGAGAGAAAATGGAGGATTAAAAACTAGGATTAACAAACAAGAAGTCTTCAAACAACAATCAGCTGTTGATTGAGCCCTGATAATATTGATCTGCCTATCCCATTAATATAGTTTAAAGTTGAAGACTACATTAGAATTTAGACAAGGTGATGAGAGCCGGGCAGTCATTGCAATTTACCTTTGTTTTATTGCTCAGCTGTGGCTCACCCACATCACAATGTTCTGGGTTCAAGTCCCACTCCAGGGCTTCAGCACAAAAGTCAAGGTTGATCCTCCAATGCAGGTCTGCAGTACTGAGTGAGCATTGTGCTGTTGGAGGTGCTGTCTCTCAGGTGAGATATTGAAGTGAGACCCCGTCTGCCTGCTCGTGTGAACGTAAAAGGTCCCATGGCACTATTTAAAAGGGCAGGGGAGTTTTCCCCCAGTGTCCTGGCCAATATTTATCCCTCAATCAACATCACAAAAAACAGACAATCCAGTCATTATCATCTAGGAGTTTGCTGAATGCAAAGCTGCTGGATTTCCTACATTATAATAGTGACTACACTTTAAAAAGTACTTCATTGGCTTTACGCTTTACTGTGTAAAGTGCTTTGGGACTTCCGGTGGTTGTGAAAGTTGCTATATGAATTCAAGTCTTTCTTTTTCAGTGCTTTAAACTTGTCCCAATGTTGTTGCCTAGAGGTCACTGGTTGTATTAAAATATAATCAGATTTACCGCAGTGTTCACATTACCTTAACTGAAAAGAAATTCTCTCTTACATCCCATTTAGAATTGTAAACACCAATTAGATCAAAAGCTTGACCACTGCTTGCTGCTGCTTCCCAAGCCACTGAATATGCTCTAAACTAGGAGCAACCCTAAGCAAAAATCTGGCCAGAAGACCTGGTCTTGATCCAGTACATTCCACCAAGGCACTCAAGCACAGAGTGGTTTCAACCCATCCAGCACACAAACCAGAAAATCGCCGGAAACGCAAAGCAAGTCAGTCACCATCTGATAGGTGGACATTTCAGGCACGCTTGTGGATCAGGGGGCCCACCCGAGATATTAGTCCGTCTCACTTCTTTTAAATGCTGATTCATTTGCTGATTTTTCCCGGCATTTTCTGCTGTGATTTTGCATTTCTACCATTTGATTTTTTTCCTTCTTTAATCTCTTTTCTAAAGAAGTGCCTATTCCGGCTTTTGTTTTGTGTACAATGGCAGCCTGTGTAACTCAGAGGCTGCCTGGGAAACTAGGAAAAGGGACACGTTCTTTGGGTGTGACATTAAATCGAAGCCCCCTACCTGCTTATGCCGGTGCTTCAGGTGGATATTAAAGAGCTTGTGATGCAATTCGAAAAGCATGGAGTTAAGAAAGAGGGACTTGCATTTCTGTACCGCCTTTCACAACCTCAGGATGTCCTGAAGCATTTTTCAGTCAGTCGATGAAATACCTTTTGAAGTAATGAAGGAAATGTGGTAGTCAATCTGCGCACAGCAAGCTCCCACAAGCAGCAAGGAGAGAATGACCACATCATCTGTTTTGGTGATATTAGTTGAGGGATAAATATTGACTAGGGCACCGGATAGAATTTCCCTGCTCTTCTTTGAAATAGTGGCTGTGGAATCTTTCACACTCACCCAAGAGGGCAAAAAGGGCAGAACAATAGCTCCTCTGAGTCAGACTAGGTACTACTTAAATCAAAATATTATTACTATTTTCAATGACCAATCATCCAAAAAGCTTTAAACTGATTTATAGGCGGATACAACTGCAGCTCAGAGGTAGCGAGCTAACCTCTTATGTCACAAGGTTTGTGGGTTCAAGTCCCACTCTAGGATCTGAGCACATGGAATAATGAGACCTAGTTATAGCTGCCATTCCCTGGTTTTGACTCATCCGACTGGAGATTAGCCTTTGTAGCTTTCCTGATATATTCTTCAGGGCAGGGAAAAGTACAAATTACTCACGGATCATCGTGTCCAGCCTTGTCAGACAGCAAATAAAATTCACGTAACTGAAGGTCAGATCAGGGTCTGTGTATCGCAACCCAATCAACTGCATCAAGAACTCATCTACCTGGAAACCTAGGGAAAAGTAATTAAACCAGGAGACAAAACATTGGCCAAAGCATTAGCAAAGCAGGTCAGATCTAACTGTATTACACTGAGGTTTAAAGGTCTGATAGGGGAACAAGAACTCCACTCAGTGGTTCACACCAGTAGACCATTCCTGTTTAGTAACCCAAGTAAAGTACTTTCAAAGACTTCATTGGGAAAGAAATGGCCATCTAACTGCAGCCGGGTAGTAAATTAAAAATTAAGCTGCAGTGTTGGTTCCCTACCACCAGTAATCACGCACGTGCCTTGAGGCTATTGCTCAACGGGACTGAAATTAGCTCTATTACCCCACCTGCTGCTTGCAAGGCACTGAACATTTCTTGACTGTCCATGGTCCCTGATCCATTCTTATCAAACTGACTGAAGACTCGCTGGAGGAAATGAAAAAAAGCAAAAGGTTATTTGTTACAAAAGTGGTCAACTTTATATCGCAATTTCTTGAGCTATACAATTAATTAGTACAGTCTGTTTCTGAATTTGCTTCCATTAATTATTGTACTTTTCTGCATTTCTCAAATGACGACTGAGCTGAACCTCCTAGGTCGGATATTAAAACACAACTTGCTACCTGATGGTGGTCTCTCTCTCTCCCCTTTACCCTTTATTCTCCCTCCCTCTGCATCACAGCCCTTCTGATCTTTTATTTGAGCCTTTGAATGTTTTCAGGACAGAGGTAGATAGATTCTTGATAAACAAAGGGGTGAAAGGTTATTGGGGTAGGCGGAAGTTACACTCCGATCAGTCATAATCTTATTGAACGGCAGAGCAGGCTCGGAGGACCGACTGGGCTACTCCTGCTCCTAATTCGTATGTTTGTGTTTCAATTCTACCACTTTCCTCTTGCTCCTCCTCAGCTTCAAACACACGTTGTTACCTCCCCTCAGCATCCTCACGGTGATGAAAGTAAAACTTGAATTGCAACAATTTTGATTTGTACAGCGCTACACAGGAGCGTTAGGAGGAAAGAATTGGCAGTCCCATAAGGCGTTGTGAGGATAGAAAATTGTTAGTTTTAAAAGGGGTATCTTCAAGGAGGAAAGGTAGAGAGGCAAAGAAGTTTTAGGATGGAATTCTGGGGCATAGGGTCGACATGGCTACAGTCACAGCCACTAATGGCGGGGCGATGTAAATCAACACTGTGCAAGAGGCCAGAACTGGGGGGAATGCAGAGATCTCAAGAGTCATAGGGAGCGGGTGAGGTTCAGGAGGAATTTGAACACAAGGATGAGAACTTTAAATTGGAGATGTTGCCAGACCAGGAGGCAGTGTAGGTCAGCAAACACAAGAAGAACGGTCGAACGGGACTTGATCTGAGTTATGATACAGGCAGTGGCATTTGGATGACCTTATTGCACCATGTCTGCTAAGCTTTACTGGAGCCTTCAGAAATGTGCAATTCTGTCCCTCCCTCCACCTTCTGGGATAGACCTGTTGGGCTGAATGGCCTGTTCCTGTGCTGTAAATTATACATAATTCCTTTCCTCCCGCACTGGAAGCTTTTAAAACACATGCTCGGCATCTGACTCTAATGTAAATTCTGTTCTGGTTACCCATCTCCTGCTGGCAGAAGGGGTAAATAGGGAAAAACTACCAAAGTTTTAATAATTAATCTGTAATAATTTTAAACACCTCTACTAAATCTCCCCTTACCCTTCTCTGCTTCAAGTAGAACAAATCCAGAACAACAGAGATCAGGAAAGCCCCAGGTTCAGTTCCCTCCCCTGTAGCACATAGTAAGAGGGTTCCTGGAGACGAGTTCCAGTACCTCCACCCAGCTCCACTTGATTACTAGTCCTCCTGTGTACAGGTACGTTAAACTTTGCTGTGCCCTTTATACTCACCGTCCATTGGCAGATTTTATCCCAGAGATTACTGAATTCCGTGAATCGCATTTTTCCAAATCCACATCTCTGAGTTTATCCCAAATTAAGGAATTATTCAGCTGCCAAGAGTTAAACTAAAAATCAAAGATTTGGCAACAGGAAGCAATAAATAACGTGCTTGTACTCAATCAATTCCCAATAAAATCCATTGATATTTTTTACAAGAGATATTTGCTTTCTCCCCATCTCTTATGCGTTTGTTTCACATCCATTCCAGAGGGGCAGTCAGATCCCAGGTCTCAGACTCCTGTAACTCTACAGTTGGCCACTGAGAGGCGCACAAGCTGAGTCTGGGGGATCGCTCGTGTCCTTCGATTTCCCCTTTAAACTACATGGAATTCACCAATGGCAGCAGGGCCCTGGGCGCCACTGAGGCAACCCAGGTAGTCAACCATTGGAAAGATCCTGAGCTGAAGGCCAGAAAATGGATTTAAAAATTTTGAATGCCAAGAATGTTATCACAGATTATATAAAAAATATAAAAGTGGTTCACACAGGATGCTGCAGTGCAAAAACAGGATACTAAAATAAGTGGTCAGCCATGTCTGCTATGGGCAAGCTTCCCATGTTTGCCTCAGTAAATATTCTATCTCCAGTCACAGGCCCAGACAGCACAGTTCAAATTCCAGCCTTGTCACATGGGCAAGTGTGTAGGTGGGAAGCATCTTATCACTTGTGAGCTCCAGATCATGTAACCATAAATGCTTCCTGATGTCATGTGCTATAGCAATCCATCTGGATTATCTGACAATTACATCAGCCTCATCACTGTACTCAGAGTTAGCTCTGTAGGGACATGTATCTCTGTCATTCATTTATAGAGCCTGAATGTGATTGTTGTGCACACCTGCTGTGTGCTGATTTCTTGCTTTGTACTGTTGAGTCTTGGACCAAAATTATTTCATTTTAAAAGTTTCTGCGTGGTTGTTAGTCACTAGAATTGGCCTCAGTGTGTTTGGGCTAGAGAGGTAAAAAAAAAAATCAGCCAGCATGACTTCCTGCTCCTGACTGCTCTTCAGCGCCCCTTGCTGGAAAATATGTGTATGGACATGGTCAATGTGAGTTGCACTGCCTTCACAGTTGAATTGCCCACATGCACTCAACCTGGTTAAAGTAACCGTGCCACTGCAGGCACTAACGTACAGCCGAGTGAAATATCTAGTTTGAGGAATGGCCCCTTAAACTACTCCTGAGGAGTCAGACCTCAGCTTGAGGGAGAGAAAATAGAAAAGGTGCAGACTGAAGAATTAACCATCCGCAACTGATGCCTCTACACGTTACGGCAGGATACGTCTGTCAGGGAAATGAGGCTCTTGCAGGCATCCAGGCCAAACTCATCCCACTTCTCATTAAGACCTAGAATGAGAAAACATCAACAGAAATTTGTATTTATATAGCACCTTTAACACTCTAAAACATCCCAAGTTGCTTCACAGGAGGATTATTAAACAAAATTTGACGCTGAGCCACATAAAGAGATATTAAGGCAAGTGATCAAAAGCTTGATCAGAGGTAGATTTAATGGAGCATTTCAAAGGAGGAGAGAGCAGTAGAGAGGCAGAGAGGTTTAGGGAGGGAATTCCTAAATTGGGAAAGAGAGTTCCAAATCTCCAATACCCATTGTGTGAAGATGTGCTTCCTGACATCTCCCCTGAACTTTAAGGTTATGTCTCCTTGTTCTGGACCCCCTCCCACCAGAAGAAATAGGGTAAATAGACAGAAACTATAAACCCCTTTAATTATCTTAAACACCTTAATTAGATCACCTCCTAATCTTCTATACTGTAGGGAACATAAGCCCATTCTAAGCAACCTGTCCTTGTGACACTGAAATCATTCTGGTGAATCTGGAGAGTGGGCCATCTGAGTGTCTTGTTATTTTGACATGTATTCATGCATCACTCCAACAACGCGAGTGCACTTTACCGGCTTTCTGCAGGATTTCTGCCAGTAGTTTCTGGAGCTCCAACGCTGAAATAGCTTCATCCTGCGAGAACGATCAGATCTCAGTTAAAAAATAAGCACAAAACCGGTTATACGATCCCACCTTCCAGTCTAGGGGTGAACACAAAATCAAAATAATGAATTCCTCTTTAATTGTATCACTGCTTAAGGTTGTCAATTTTGGGTGTGCAGAGTCCTGAAAGTTCCATGACATGATTTCCCATTCCCCCAACCACCCAAGCCGGTCAAACAGCCTCTTTGGGAAGTAAACTGGGTGATGCCCCAACGAACGATTAACCCGCCAGCATAAATACCCTAGAGAGAAGTCAGCATCTTTGTGAGAGGACAGAAGAAAACTCAGGAGGTGAATAAATGCAAAACTCACCGATCCACAGAACTTGTCAAATAATTCCTTGGATTCTACAGCAGAGGGAAGTGGACAGGGTTTGAGGGCTGGTAAAACCTGAAAATAAAGTGCGTACAGTCTCAATATTTAAAGCTCAGTTCTTATAATATGCATGCTCATCAAGCCTATTCCACTAAAATACATCATTTAATTGGATAAAAACAAAAAAAAAATTGGATTACTATTTAATTTATTTACAAGATCAGTTAACTCAGAAACACAGGATGAAAGTTGGGATCTTTATGATTTACTCAACTGCACTTATCAGTTGAACCCCTGAGGGATGGCTAATGGTTAATACCCATCTTATTCACAGACAAGGTTACTGTTCTTTACAAACGTTCCAGTGATTGACACCCCATCCACCACCTTAAACATTCACTCCGTTTACCACCAGCACACCATGGCTACAGTGTGTACCATCTAAAAAACACACTGCAGCAACCCGCTAAGGATTCTTCAACAGCACCTTCCAAACACCCAACCTCTACCACTTAGGAGGTCAAGAATTGCAAGTGCATGGGAACACCACCACCTGAACATTCCTCTCTGGGTCTCACACACCAGCCTGACTTGAAATTACATCACTGTTCCTTCATGGTCGCTGGGTCAAAATCCTGGATCTCGCTCCCTAACAGCATTATGTGTGTACCTACACCACATGGACTGCAGCGGTTCAAGAAGGCAGCTCATCACCACCTTTTGTAACGATGGGCAATAAATTCTGGCCTTGTCAGCGATGCCCATATTCCAAGAATGAATAAAAAGACACACATGCGCACACACATACATGTATATACACACGTATGCACACACACACGTACACATGCACAGACGCACACACGGCTACACACTATGTGTCTGTACTTGCCTGAGGAATCTCAGTGGATGAAGTGTTCCTCTCTGCAGGCCTGGAAGAGAGAAACATTAATCAATCCAGGTTCTCTGCCCGAGAATAATGTGGGCGTACTCTGTGATTCGTTTCACTTCATTGTCTGTAGCTCGAAAGTTTCAAAGTCAGGCTGTTCTGTGATACACAGCAGGGACTTTGGCAAATGCTTCCTATGCTTATTCTCTCTGCTTTCAATTAATTTCCTCCCCACTTTGGCAACAGTTGGTTTGTTAACTGCAAAGGACAGGCCTTAACCTGCTCGTAACAGTTGGCTCAAGTTGGTGTCAGGTGGCCCTCACCAGCAATGACTGAGGCCTCATGCGGCCTGGTGTAATAAACAGAGAAGAATCTGACTGACTTTCATACAGGTAAGTTCAATCGTTGGGTTTGAGAAAGAACTTTTATTTGACAAATTAAAATCTAGCAAAAACTGTCCCCAACCCTTGGGGTTTTAATATCACAGCATCACACAGTGCAGGAGAGGCCCTTTGGCCCATCGAGTCTGCACCAATATGATCCTGAAAAATTCAGTAACTCACGCCATACATCTTCCTGACTTAATCTCCTGTGAGAAGTGGATTTCCTAAACAAAAACATCTGAGGAGCTAAATCTCAGCTTCTTCTTTGACTCGACGATAAAACTACCATCTCTGACTCAAACAGGCCCCAATATCCAAGGTTGAATCCTTAGTCTACACTGAGTGATCTGTCAGGAAACCAAGGACAGATACAACTGGCCTCAGCACCCCTGAGTTTGAGCGTGTGGGGACAACAGGCAGAATTCCCACTACTAATTGATGTCTGGTCAGCTCTGCTGGGAAAACCACACACGACACACGGACAATGCACAAGGATTCACCACATTCCTTCTTTGTGCCGCTAATCATCGAGGCTCACGGGTGAATTATAAATCTTTGGCTAATGGAGCACAGCCACTATCAATGGAGCTGCTCCTTAGCAGTGAAGGAGTCAACGATTACAAGAGGGAGAGGCGATTGGTGAGAGAAAGCCAGCCTTAGGACTTGGTCCCTGATATGGCCTCTCCTCAAAGATTAACTTAGAGAAATCCTACATACAACTTACATTAATCAGTCTGACCGATTGTATTCCACCAAACATCCCCTCCGTTTCTTCTACCAAATGCCCATCGGGGATTAAGCAACATTTGAAGCAATATTCCATACCTGGGTTCTAATACCAAACAGCCACCCAGCAATTCTCTCTTTTCCCATCACTTCCCATTTTGCTATTCATTGAATCTTACAGCACAGAAGGAGGCTATTCAGCCCATCATGCCTGTGCTGGCTCTTTGAAAGAGCTATCCAACTAACCCATGACACTTCAAGTCCCAGTGTCTTAATGATGAGGCAGAGCAGCAGCAGAGAAGGAAAGAAAAGGAAGCAAATGCTGCACTCTAGATCCCACTACCTCTTGGGACATCCTGCCCAATGTGCCCAAAGATCTGTGGATCGAGCGTCAGCCTGTTCAGTCACATGAAGACCCATGGCAGAAACTCACAACCCTGAATAGACGTCATTCTCAAATCGAAGAACGACCAATTATTCCCACTCTCTGGCTCTTTTCCCCACAGCCCTACAAATTTCTCTCTTTCAAGTATTTATCCAATTCCCCTTTTGAAAGTTACTATTGAATCTGCTTCCACCGTCCTTTTAGGCAGCGCCTTCCAGGTCACAACAACACACTGAGTAAAATAAAATGCCTTATTGCCCCCTGGTTATTTGCATTCTTGGACAGAGAAACTCTTGCTTACGCTGCGGAGTTACCCTTCTCAGTGAAGACTCGCAGAAGAAATTCTCCCTCTTCATTGGGATTGGCGGTTGATGGGATGATGATATAGTGGCCTGGTGGGAGACAGCCTCGCATCATGACCTCAGTGCTGTTTCTGTGCTCCTTTATGGACAGCACGGGCGATGCTTTCTGCAAATCCTCGTGCGTCAAGTGAGTTTTGGTCGGGTCTCCCTGTGAAAGAGAACAGATGCAGCGGGGGGTGTAGTTATTGAATTAGAGAGTGGTTGGTGGCAGAAGATATTTGGGACCATGCAGTGCAATCTGACCTTAAAGATGTCAAACCCCACATACAGGAAGTTGACTCCCATAAGCCTCATCCGCCGCCTATGTTTCTGCATCAAGACCACGAGGAATGTGCAGGTCACCTCAGGGTCTTCAGGATCATCATCTTCTTCAAACAGGGTGAGTTTAAACTGTGGGTTCATCCAGTAGTACTTATCTGAAAGTAGTAGATCAAAAAGGATCACGCAGATACTCTCTGCACCACTTGGTCTGAGACCCGGGCCATCAGAAAGACCTTGGCTTAGAAATAGCGCCCATCCTTTAGTCACCAGAGCACAATACACACCCACTAACTCAAGGGCAATCCATTGGACATTGGGATTAAGAGACATTACGATGCTCCTTTATCCATGCTGTGACTCGTAACGATGCACATGCATTGTAAAGCCAGCACTTCACAGGAGCATTATCCATCAAAATTTGACTCTGAGCCACATAAGGAGATTTAGTTCATGGGACCAAAAGCTTGGTCAAAGAGAAAGGTCTGAATGAGCATTTTAAAGAAGGAGAACGATGCAGAGAGGTTTAGGAAGGGAATTCCAGAGCTTAGGTCCTAGACAGCTGGAGGCACAGCCACTAATGTTGGGGTGAAGAAAATTAGGAATCCACAAGAGGCCAGAATTGGATGAGTGTAAAGATCTCGGAGGGTTGTAGGGCTGGAGGAGGTTTCAGAGTAAAAAGGCTGTAGGAAAATTTGAACACAGCAAGAGAGTTTTAAAATGGAAGCGTTGCTGGACTGGGAGCCAATGGGAGATCAGTGGGCATGGGTGTGATGGGTTAACAGGACTTGACGAGAGTTAGGATAGGCGCACAGAGTTTGCAGAGGGTACAGGTTGGAAGAATATTCACTTATGGATGACGATAGCATTGAGTTTGACTGTGAGGCCCCTCAGAGTTAACATTTGCTCAACTTATAAAGAAATACTTTGGACAAATACAGGGGGTCGGGGGTGGGGTGCAGGGCTGTGGGGTGCTAGCACCCATCTACTAGACCAGAGAATGAGTCAGGGGTCAGTGAGGAGAAGCAGGAGACTGGCAGTGGGATGTGGGGGAATCAGAAGGGTAGTGTTTATTGAAGTTCAGTTGTGTTCTACCTTTGTAATGTAAGTTGCCTCCGGCTGAGAAGCCCCGAATCCAACGTCCCTCATACACCATCTGTACCCAGGGTTTCAGCTTCCCATCCGGGTTGGACAGTTGATCCAGACTCAGGTGGCAAATCTCCACATTGTCAAAAATTTTCTTGAAGTCCTCAATGGACATCCTGATCAAAACAAACATGAAAAATAAGCAGATTAATGAGCATCAGGAACAACAGATCACACCCACTCTCAATCGTCAATTATGGTATCAGCTGTGTCTCAGTGGGTCTCTTGCCTCAGAGTCAGGAGGTTGTGGGTTCAGATCCCACTCCAGCAATTTGAACCCATAGTCTGGACTGATGCTTCCAGTGGTGCACTGAGGGAATGTTGCACTGCTGTCCTTCAACAACAGGAACTTGTATTTATGTAGCACTTTTAATTCAGTAAACTGACCTAAGGTGCTTCAGTGGAATATTAAAGCAAAATGAGGCACCAAGTTACATAAGGTGATATCATGGCAGATGACCAAAAGTTTGGTCTTAAGCAGGTCTTCAAAGAAGAGGGTGGAAAGATTTAGGGAGGGAATTCCAGAGCTAAGGTAGCTGAAAGCATGGCCACCAATGGTGAGACATCATGAACATGCAAAATAGGAGCAAAAGTCGGCCATTGGGCCCCTTGTGCCTGCTCCGCCATTCAATAAGGTCATGACTGATCTGTTTGTGTTTCAAGTCCTACATTCCCACCTACCCCCGATAATCCTTGATTCCCTTAACTTAACAACAATCTATCTACCTCTGCCTTAAAAATATGCAGTGACCCCGCTTCCACTGCCTTCTGAGGCACAGAGTTCCAAACCTGCACAACCCTCTGAAAGAAAGAAATTCTCCTTGTCTCTGTCCTATAAGGGCAACCCCTAATTTTAAAACAGTGCCCCCTGGTTCTGGACTCACCTACGAGGAACCATCCTTTCCACATCCACCTTGTCAAGACCGTTCAGGATCTTATATATGTATCAATTAGGTCACCCCTCACTCTTCTAAACTCCAATGGAAACAAGTGGAAACAACATTAATCCCATGGCACCATCTGCCCCCTCAACCTAAGCCTAAACTTAATGGAGTTGGTGGAGTTGGGGGAAGAGACAGGCAGGATGTGGCTGTGGAGGGACTTGAAGATAAAAATAATGATTGTATGCTCAATGTGTGAGCCAGTGTAGGTCGATGATTCATGGAAAGTCTGAGCCTACCCACCTCATGACATCTCAACAGGGGAAAGAGGGGTAGATTTACAATCAATCAGCTGCTTACCAAAACTCTCCATCTTCCAGGTCCCCCATCTGAGCACAGCTTTTGTCAGTGACTTGGCTCCACTCTGCAGACCTGCACAAAAAGGCAGCTGTAATATAGCATCTTACTGTTCAAGATATAACCCCCAGTACAATGGCATTGAGGCCAGGCTAACAGTACAGGGCATGTGGTCAGTATGGAACACTCCAGAACACCAGTAACAGTCCTGTCCAGCAACCTGGAATAAGGCAAGTAGCAGACGTTTGGACAATGAGACAAGAATACATTCCGCACAATCCCCAAAACTAATTCTCCTTCCAATAAGAGGCATCAACATCAAGTACAAATGTTTCAAGTCGTGCTTCTTGCAATCTTCCTTGCATTTTGCATATACCTGTTACATTTATAGTCGGGGGTGGGAGGGGAGGTGATTGGGGTGGACCTAGGGGGGCGGGATGGGGCTGTCGGGTAGTCATTGGAGGGTTGCTCAGCGGGGGGGGGGGGGGCTTTGGGTGATCAGTCGGTGGGGTACTCAACGGAGGGGTCCTGTAGTTAGTAGGGATGATGATCATTGGTGTGGGTGGTCAGTGGGGCGTGTTCAGTAGGGCAAGTGGTCAGCGGGGGAGTCGCAGTGTGGGGAAGGGGGTGTAGTCGGGGGGGAAGTGGAGGGGGGGTGGGGGGGTGGGGGTGTAGTCAGGTTTCCCATGAGGGATCGGGGGGTCCCATGGGCAGTAGTCAGGGGGTGGGGAGGTCAATCGGGGTTGGGAGTATAGTCAAGGGAGGGTCCCGTGGGGGGGTCAGGAGGGTCCTGTGGACAGTCACGGGGGTAGTCAGATGGTGGGGAGGGCTGTTGAGGTTTGGCGGTGTATTCGGGTGGGGGATTCCCGTGGCCCATGGAGCTCGGATGGGTATCTATTGCTGTAAGACAGTCAGAACCATCCATAGTTTGCAATTTAAATCACATTATTAGATGGTTCCCAATGCAGGGCAATTGCCCATCGGAAGTTTGAACTTCCCAGTCAACTGCCATCCAATCCTTACCTGTGAACCTCGGTGGTGGGGGAGGGCGGGGTTGCCACAACACATTTTTGGGATACTCCCAGTGACACTGCTCCGGAGCCCAGAAGTTACAGGCCCATATGTGTGAACAAGTCGAGAGAGAACAGGTAATTCAAACATGCCATTCTCAGATCACCTTGTGAGAGAACTTGGTCTTGCATTAGGTAAAGTGATGTGCAGCTGTTCAAAGGTCACCCAATTTCCTAGGGTGACTCTCTCCTTATAGGAAAATGTGAATCCTCCTTTGAGAACATCTCCCCCTGCCTCCTCCGACAATGCAGCCATGATGTAGAAATAATCTAGTCTGATACTCGATAGCAGTGCTGAGGGTGCTGCAGTGCTGGAGGTGACGTTCTTCTGAAAAGATGTTTCACCAATGCCCCATCTACCTCTACGAGATGTTTCTGGTCCCATGGCATTGTGTGAAGAGAGCAGTGTCTGGGCCAACATCCCGCCTTCCATCAAAATAGTTTAACTGGTAATCTTTTCATTGTTCTTTGCGGGATCCTGCCCTGCATACAGTGACTGCATCCACATAACAACCGTGACTGCACTTCAAAGCAGTTCATGTGAAGTGCTTCAGGGAGTTTCTGAGATGTATATAAGGAAGCTCTTGTGTCTTTACTCCAAGTCCTACATTGCTCCAATTCAAACATGCCATTCTCAGATCACTCTGTGAGAGAACTTGGTCTTGCATTAGACACGGTAATCACCATAAAGCTGTGGAAGAACCACAGAACTGTGACAGTGCTGGAGGATGCCATTTGTCCCATCATGTCTGCACCGGCTCTCCAAACGAGCAATTCACCTAGTGCTATTCCCCCACCTTCTCCCCATAACCCTGCACATTCTTCCTTTTCAGATAATAACTCAAATCCTTTTTGAATGCTTCAATTGAACCTGCCTCCACTACACTCTCAGGCATTCTACACCTTAACCACTCGCTGCGTGAAAGTTGTTTCTCATATCACTTTTGCTTCTTTTGTCAGTAACTTTAAATCTCTGCCCTCTCGTTCAAGATCCTTTCATGAATGGGAACAGTTTCTCCCTATCTACTCGGTCCAGACCCCTCATGATTTTGAAAACCTCTATCAAATATTCTCTCTCCTTTTCTCCAAGGAGAACAGTCCCAACTTCTCCAATCCATTTTCATAACGGGAAGTTCCACACCCCCGGAACCATTCTCTTCAATCTTTTCTGCACCCTCTCCAATGCCTTCACATCCTTCCTAAAGTGCAGCACCCAGGACTGGATGCAATACTCCAGCTGAGGACCGAAACAGACATCCAAACGGCCCCAGATATTGCCTCTCTCCAAGTGTTTCCCTTACCTGTCACTCCAAGCCCCGTTCCATTCCACTCTCCCCCACGGATTGCGAACTCGCACCAACTCCACTCTGCTTGCCTTGAGTTGAATCTGTACAACAAGCAAAAGAGAAGCAATTATTGAATCAGGGAACTTTTAATAACCCCAATGTGCAGCGGACAAGTTACTGACAACTGGCTACGACCTCAAAGTGGAGAACTGACTGTCAAAGAAGAGCCACTCAGTGCAGTAATTTTAAAAAAAGACATTTCCACTTAAGGAGGGAAGTCAAGGTCTTGGAGAAGGTGCAGGGGAGACTTATCAGAATGGAACCATCAAGGCTTCAGCTATGTAGAGAGACTGGAGAAGCTGGAATTGTTCTCCTTAGAGCAGAGAAGGTTAAAGGAAGAGTTAATAAGGATGTTCAAAATCATGAAGGTTTTTGATAGGGTAAATAAGGAGAAACTGTTTCCACTCACCAAAGGGTTGGTAACCGGAGGACAGAGAATTGAGATACAGTAATTGGCAGAAGAGCCAGAGGCGATAAGGAGAATGTTCTTTTCAAAACTCAGTGAGTTATGGTGATCTGGAATGGACTGCCTGACAGGCTAGTGGGAGCAGGTTCACTCATAGCTTTCTAAAGGGAATTGGACAAATACTCGAAGGGAAGAAAGCTGCACGTCTATGGGGGAAGGGTGGGAGGAGGGGTGCTAATGTTTGGATTGCTGCCAAACAGCCAGCACAGGCACAATAGGCCCAATGGCCTCCTTCTCTGCTGCAGGGTTGTATGATTCCAAGCCTGCCTTGCTGGCCCAGCAGTCAGTCTGAGCACAGCAAGATCCTGCAAACAGCAATAACGACCAAAAAAATCTGTTTCACTGATGTTGGTCAACGGATAGATATTGGCCAGGATGCCAAGGGGAACTCCCCTACTCTTCTTTAAAACACTCGCCATGGAATCTTTCACTGAGTGGACAGATGGGGTCTCGGATTTACGTCTGATTGAAAAGACAGTGAATGTTGGAGACTGGGGGAAGAGGCATTCCTATAAGCAAGAAACCAATGGTTTGCAGGGAGTGTGGGAAGGTGAGAAAAATCAGAAAGATGCGGAATTCAGTTCTTTACAGCATCACATCTTGGGACATTGGGCCATCCACTGGAGCCACAGGTTCAAACTTCACTGCCAGTGTGTTCCAGGTCACGACCGACCTGCCACAGGTAGGCAACAAGCAACGTAAGAAGAGAAGTCATCAGAGGGAGATTATTCAAGCCCATTCCCAGGTGCTACCTGCTGGCTGCTGCTGTGGGAGACTGGGAGAAGGTCAGCCATTCATTCCTTCAGCCAGAGAAATTGCAAGGGTTCACACACCTCGTCAAAAGCAAGTGAACTAGGAAAGGATTCAGTTCACATTCCAGGAGCAGCTCACCTGGTCCACACCAGTCACTGAGTACGCATGCCCGGTTATGATGCCGCATTCATTTAATACACCCACTGGACCCTGCAAAAACAATATGACAGGCGAGGTTATGAAACCTTTGCTAAATTCTTATTCTCATCAGAGTTATTCATCCAAGTCATTCATAGTAATATTGACATTCAAGAGTCATTGATTTCTGCAAATTCCTAGATTTTATAAAAGGTCACATCTACTGGGATTTCATTTGTCCCTTGTCACTGTGTTTTAGGTTTAACAGAAACATTTAAGGGTTTATCCCACTCCCTCACTGTAACACTCACCAGGTATATCCCGCTCCCTCATTGTAACACTCACCAGGTATATCCCACTCCCTTTCACTGTAACACTCAGATATATCCCACTCCCTTTCACTGTAACACTCACAGGTATATCCCATTCCCATTCACTGTAACACTCACAGGTATATCCCACTCCCATTCACTGTAATACTCTCAGGTATATCCCACTCCAATTCACTGTAATACTCACAGGTATATCCCACTCCCATTTACTGTAACACTCACAGGTATATCCCATTCCCATTTACTGTAACACTCACAGGTATATCCCACTCCCATTCACTGTAATACTCAAGTATATCCCATTCCCTCACTGTAACACTCACAGGTATATCCCATTCCTTCTCACTGTAATAATCAGATTGATCCTAAGCCCCTCACTGTAACATTCACAAAGCATTATTAAAGTACAAAACATTACAAGACATTTCACAGAGAAACATACAAAACATGGATACTGGGCTAAAGGAGGAAATGTTAGGAAGGCACCCAAAGGAAGGTCTTAGAAAGAGAGGGAGTTGGAGCGGTTTAGGGAGTGTAGGGCCTGGACAGCAGAAGGCACAGCCTCTAATGGCAGGATCATAGGATTTGGGAAGCACAAGAGCCAGAGTCCGAGGAATGGAAAGTTCCAGAGGGAGAGTGGAAGAGATTAAAGAGATAGGGAGGGAAGAGATTTAAGCAAGAAATTGCACTACTGTGTCTTTATAATGTAAAAATAAACATCTCTAGGTGCGTCACAGAGGTGCAATTAAAATTAGAAGTTGGTTTTGGAGCCAGTGTAGATCAGTGAGAACATGGGCTAATCTCATTATTTCTTGAACTCCATTTACCGGTTTGGCACAGCAAATTATCGAGCCTTTCTCTAGGAGCTTTCTCAAGAATTTCCAAAGATCCTTTGGCATCTCATTGATCTGAAATGATTCAGGGGCTCCCCCGGTGAGATCGACCATTGCCTCTAATGGGTAACCAATGTAGAGAGACTCATAGCAGCCCTTCAGCCTGAGAGAACATGAAAAAGAAATAATTCATTAAACAAAGTCACCTTATCTATTCTTTCACAGGATGTGGGTGTCACTGGCAAGGCCAGCATTTGTTGCCCATTCCTCATTATTCTTGAACTGAGTGGCTTGCTAGGTCATTTCAGAGGGTAGTTAAGTGTCAACTACATTGCTCTGCATCTGTCCTATGTAGGCCAGACTGGGAAAGGATGGCAGATTTCCTTCCCTAAAGGACATTAGTAAATTAGATGGGTTTTTACAACAATTGACAATGGTTTCGTGGTCACCATTATTTAGACCAGCTTTTAATTCCAGAGTTTATTTTAATTAATTGAATTTAAATGGTGGGATTTGAACCCATGTCCCCAGAACATTAGACTGGCCTCTAGATTACTAGTCCAATGAAATTACCACTGCACCGTTATCCCCCCTTATATACACCACATTCTGGGAGATTTCTTTCCTTATCTCAAGTCTTTTTGCCCGTTTTCTTCCAAGCACTGACCCTTTCTATGGTACAGAACTACAGATGCCAGCCATCTTATGCTACCTTGTTCATGTCAGCATTCATCCACTCAGCTTTGAGACACTCCCCCAGTACAACACTGGGAGTGTCTGCTCAAGTTTCTGGAGTGGGACTTGAACCCACAATCTTCTCACTCGGAGATGAGAATGCTACAGCTGAACTAAATTAACTCAGCAAAGACCAAGAACTGAACTCACGGCCTCCTAGGTTTGTGTGGCTCAATTACTCTTTAAGACATAAGAAATGCAGTAGGCCATTCGGCCCTTCGAGCCTGCTCTGCCAATCAATAAGATCATGATTTTCCAGCTCAGCTTCCCCTTCTTGCGTTATTCCCATATCCCTCCAATTTCTTAGTACCCCAAAGTCTATCAATCTCAGTCCTGAAGATACTCAATGACTGAGCAGCCACAGCTACCTGGGGAAGAGAATTCCAAAGATTCACAAACATTTGAGTGAAGAAATTTCTCTTCATCTCAGTTATAAATGGTCGACCCCTTATTCTACGAATGTGACCCTGTATTCTAGATTACCAATCGGGGGAAAACAGTCCCTCATCATCTACCCTGTCAATCCCCTTAAGAATTTTATATGTTTCGATGAGATTGCCTTTCATTCTTCTAAACTCCAAGGGATAAAGGCCTCGTCTACTCAATCTCTCCTCAAAGGTCAATCCGCTCATCCCAGGAATAACCTATTGTGCTACCAGCACAGCTGTTCTCTATTTGGTTGCAATAATTTCCCATTATAGACACTGCGCAATTCTCAGGTCACACTTACTTGGCATAGGCTTTCTCCAGGAGTGGGCTCCAGAACTCATTGTTGTCTTTGGAGTAAAGGAACGCCAACTTATTGTTAACGGTGGGCAGCCGATCGTCCACCACTATCTCAACCCACTGCCCGTACTGCCAGAACTTGGAAAATAACAAAATGGACATAACATTAGGAACGTCAGCAGCATTGACCCAATTCTCTCTGATGGGGGTTGCATTCGAAGTGTCAGCCTAGGTTTTAGGCTCAGGTCCCTGGAACAGGATTTGAACCTGCAACCTTCTGAGCCACAGCTGAAACACAGCACCCAGTACTGTCTGTCTGAGAGAATATTTACATCAAACACTGGCACATAGGAGACATCAGGCAGATGCATAACTCAGGCATACCTTAAAGCGGAAACGCCCCGTGTAACCTTCCCCAAACCCCTGGTCAGGGGGTATGACCTGTTCCATCACATGCTTGTTGAGACTGAGGCAGGCGATGACAGACAGGAACCAGCAGTCACCTGACAACAAAGATATTCATGTGTTAATAATCAGAGGAATGAGAGGGGAAATTATACACACCACAGACAAGTGGACTGAACACTACTCATAGCTCAGTGAGTAAATGCATCACCTAGTATGGTACTGAACCAAATACACCAAACACGATTCAACTTTGACTCGTTTTTTTGTGTGGACTTAACCAGGGCAGCAGGAGAGATGCCACAATTGGCCTCAGCGCCTCAAGGCTGTCAGGGGTCCTCGTGGAACTCTGATGCATCCTCAGGATGTGGGCATTGCTGACAAGGTTGGCAATTGTGTCTATCTCTAGTTACCCTGAGAAGGTGGTAGAGCGATCTCTTCTAGCTGTTTGGTACAACTGATCTTGGCTCTCCAGGTCACTTCAGATGACAGTTAAAAATCAACCACATTGGAGTGGGACTGGAGTCACGTATAGGCCGGGACCTGGGCAAGAGCAGCAGATTTCCTTCAGGTTGCAGTGTTAGTACAGAGCAAGTCTTGTAGTTCAGTAGGTAGCACCTCTGCCTTTAAGCCAAAAGCTCTGGGTTTAAGTGCCATTCCAGGACCTGTTGTCCACGGAAGGCGTATTCAAATGGGTTGATAATCAGCCTGCTAATCCTTCCAACGCTTCCCCATTATGTTCCAAAGGGAAGCAAATGTGTGTGAAGATATGAAACAAACAACATTAGTGAACCAGTTGGTTTTTATGTCAATCCAACAGCTTCAATGTCACTTTTTTATTATTGCTCTATGGACTGTGAAGAGCAGCATAGAAATGAGGGTGTGGTATGGTTGGGGGTGGAGGAGGAGGAATGGAGGAATAAGAATGGCTCATTAGCTTACACATGAGTTTACAGAGTAAAGGACACAGTCATATTTGGATGCAAGTTCCTCGCCATCTTTTCTGTGCAACTTGTGCATCATATCTTTACAAAAGAGAAGCAACCCAAATGTAGGATTCTGTCCTCACCATTCTTTTATTCCTCTCCAACTTATATTTTTACCTTGAAAGCATCACCCACCAGCACCTCATCTAAGTGGCTATTATTCGTGTACGAGCTTCATACTGTTCTCAGGCTCTTTGACTGCAGGAGACCTCACAGTCGAACCCGATGCTGTCCGCACATTCAGGGAGAGGTGACTGGATATCAATCAGGAGTAGGAACGAGGTCTGATTGTCCTATAGTCTCCCCAGGATGTTGTGGGCACTTGTAAGGCTCCTAAACCATTGCCCGACAGCTGTTGGATAACTTTGGCATAGATGGAAGCTTAGAATCAGCCTTTCCAAGTCCAATGCTGCCAGACGGTTTGCGAGAGATGCTCAGAGTCAAACATTTCACTGCCACATCTCCCTTTGGGGGAATGAGCCCATTATCCAGTTTACAGCATTATTTGAACAGTTTTCCCAGGCCTCATTTTCCAAACACACTCTCTTTCTTTCTCTCGCTCTCTCCACTGTATAACCACATGAGAAGAAATATATTTGATTTAAATCCAGATCATTGGTTCTCACCCAAGGCTCCCTGGCAGATGTCTGTTCTGGTGGTTCCATCAACAATGAACTGAGGATTGGCACAAATTTCCTGTAAATGTGAAAGGAAAGCATCAGCACAAAATAATTTGTGGCAATTTATAGTTGTCTTAATTTAGAATTTCAAAATGCTAAGTGATCATGTGGGATCTCATTAGACACAGTAGCAACAGACCTGGTTGATGCCACTCACATAGACTAGAAGCTATGAAAGGGCTTTGATCCCACAAACTCAACTGTTCAAAACTCATTTTGACCTTCCTGACCAGCGGAATGGTTTGTTTTTGGGATGATAAGTTCATGCATTTGCTTCTGGACACATTTTGTTTGTTAGGATTTACAGTCTCCATATATATAGCAGAATAAATTAAAAGCTATTGGGCATGTTTCATTTTCTGCTAATCCAGCTGTACCATTCCCCTGTTCAGTCCTGGACAACAAACTGTGTATTCCATACTGTCTGATACATCTTCCCTTCCCCACCATACACCCACTCTCCCTCCCCCCACTCACCCCAATCAACCCCGTGTCCAGTGGTGCAGAGCTTTGGGAACTATAAGTTCAAAATCGTCTTCCTCCCAAGTACATTACAGTTACCACATGTCACTTCTCAAATTACTCATGTGCAGTCTGTATCACATACAGCAAATGTGTTTGTGTGAACATAATTTTCCTGCTATAAATGGTGGTCCATTAACACAGTTGATGCTAATAAATTTTAATCCTTTTCATAAATTACATGGTCCTTCAATGGCAAAGATCAAAATTGGCCACATGTGGTCATGCAGAGGAGTTTGTATCAGTAGCCTGGTTTTGAAGGACATCTTCCCATTACAGCCATTGTCCAGAAAGCCAGCAGCCACTATAAATTCATCGACATTGAGAATAAAGCCAGGGAAAGACAAAAAAAAGGTCATACAAGCAGTGTCCAAAACTTGAATAAGTGAGTGCATCTGGTATTAGTGAATTTCTGTATCTAATCAACTCTAATTTGGTGACCAGGCCAAAGACAGTTCATCTGAGCATTTGTGAAGAGCAACAGTGATTATAAGAGCAATGGGATGATCATTGTGGTCTCCAATATTCCCAGTTTTATCCAGTAACACCCCCTCTGGATGTCAGATGGTGACAAGATCGGTTTGGGTCTCACTAGACTCAAGTACCAGCGGACCTGGTTAGGCAATTCAGCCACTAGAAAGTGACTCCTGCTAAGAGGTGCACGATGTGTGGAGACCAAACCCAGCGCCAAATATTCCCTAGTACATTTCCTCACACCCGTGTGTGACAGACCTGCAATTATCATTACTTCACTCCAAATTATAGGACTCAAAATGCTCTCTCCAGAAACAACTCAAACTTGGAAGTGCTTAATTTGCAATTCTGCTTTTTATAGTTTGAGGTAGGGTGCAAACATTCGATCCACTCAAATCTTATCAAAATCCCAACTCACCACTCTGTACATCAAGGTAAGAGCACAAGCGCCCACCCAGCCTTTTATTCCAGCCAATTTACAATTATACTTTAAAAGAAGCTGGGTTTGGCTGCGGTTCCCCAGGTTGTTTTAGTGACACAATTCCTGGCGGCTGGTCTTACCCGTGGCCTCATCCACCGTGTAATGGAAAAGTTGCACTGCGAGGCCCCTGCTGGGCCATGGAGAGAGGAGGTGGCCGCAGGGAACTGCAGGTCTTCGAACAGGAGGTTCGGCCCGGGGAGCGGCCCGGGGAGCTGGGCTGCAGCAGTTCCGGGAATGGGGTAACAAGCGGCGTTCCTCCGCAGAACCGGACTGCGCTCATAGAAACCAGGATTGTGATCCCCCCCGCTCCAGGGCATCGGGTACATGGTGCAAACGATAGGCAGACTGGGGTTGGAGGGTGGGGGGTTGATGTGCAATTCCGCCTGTATCTTGCCGGTTGCTCTTGGCCAGCTTGTTACACAGGAAAATCATCCGAGTCGAGATACAGTGACACCCACGTCACGGCGAAGGTGGAGCAACCTCAAGCCCAAGACTACCCGCCAGGCAAAGGTTGACTTGTGTTGGGAACCAATTGCCTAAGGACCAACCCAAGTTTTGCAATCTTGTCCAATGGGTGAGCCTGAAGACTGAGAGATCCTATAGAGTCTTAGAGAGGTACAGCACAGGAGGCCATTCGGTACATCATGCCTGCGCCGGCTGTTTGATAGAACTAAGCAGCCTTATCCCCCTCCCCCCTCTCCCCCCCCCCCCCCCCCCATTCCCCCCCTCCCCCCCCCAATTCCCCCTCTCCCCCCCCCAATTCCCCCTCTCCTCCCTCCCCCATCCCCCCTCTCCTCCCCCCCATTCCCCCTCTCCTCCCTCCCCCATCCCCTCCCTCCCCTCTCCCTCCCCATCCCCTCCCTCCCCTCTCCCTCCCCCATCCCCCCTCTCCTCCCTCTCCCATCCCCCCTCTCCTCCCTCCCCCATCCCCCCTCTCCTCCCTCCCCCATCCCCCCTCTCCTCCCTCCCCCATCCCCCCTCTCCTCCCTCTCCCATCCCCCCTCTCCCCCATCCCCCCTCTCCTCCCCCCCATTCCCCCTCTCCTCCCTCCCCCATCCCCCCTCTCCTCCCTCCCCCATCCCCCCTCTCCTCCCTCCCCCATCCCCCCTCTCCTCCCTCCCCCATCCCCCCTCTCCTCCCTCCCCTCCCTCCCCCATCCCCCGTCTCATCCCCCCCACATCCCCCGTCTCATCCCCCCCTCCCCCGTCTCATCCCCCCCTCCCCCGTCTCATCCCCCCCTCCCCCGTCTCATCCCCCCCTCCCCCGTCTCATCCCCCCCTCCCGTCTCATCCCCCCCTCCCCCCTCATCCCCCCCTCCCCCGTCTCATCCCCCCCTCCCCCGTCTCATCCCCCCCTCCCCCGTCTCATCCCCCCCTCCCCCGTCTCATCCCCCCCTCCCCCGTCTCATCCCCCCCATCCCCCGTCTCACCCCCCCCATCCCCCGTCTCACCCCCCCATCCCCCGTCTCACCCCCCCATCCCCCGTCTCACCCCCCCATCCCCCGTCTCACCCCCCATCCCCCGTCTCACCCCCCCATCCCCCGTCTCATCCCCCCCAATCCCCCGTCTCATCCCCCCCATCCCCCGTCTCATCCCCCCCATCCCCCCTCTCCCCTCTCCTCCCTCCCCATCCCCTGTCTCCTCCCCATCCCCCGTCTCCTCCCCATCCCCATCCCCCGTCTCCTCCCCCATCCCCCCTCTCCTCCCCCCCATTCCCCCTCTCCTCCCCATCCCCCCTCTCCTCCCTCCCCCATCCCCTCCCTCCCCCATCCCCTCCCTCCCCTCTCCTCCCTCCCCCATCCCCCCTCTCCTCCCTCCCCCATCCCCCCTCTCCTCCCTCCCCCATCCCCCCCTCCTCCCTCCCCCATCCCCCCCTCCTCCCTCCCCCATCCACCCTCTCCTCCCTCCCCCATCCCCCCTCTCCTCCCTCCCCATCCCCCTCTCCTCCCTCCCCCATCCCCCCTCTCCTCCCTCCCCCATCCCCCCACTCCTCCCTCCCCCCACTCCTCCCTCCCCCATCCCCCCTCTCCTCCCTCCCCCATCCCCCCTCTCCTCCCTCCCCCATCCCCCCTCTCCTCCCTCCCCCATCCCCCCTCTCCTCCCTCCCCCCCTCCTCCCTCCCCCCTCTCCTCCCTCCCCCATCCCTCGTCTCATCCCCCCCCCCCACATCCCCCGTCTCATCCCCCCCCACATCCCCCGTCTCATCCCCCCCCCCACATCCCCCGTCTCATCCCCCCCATCCCCCGTCTCATCCCCCCCCATCCCCCGTCTCATCCCCCCCAACCCCCGTCTCACCCCCCCATCCCCCGTCTCATCCCCCCCCATCCCCCGTCTCATCCCCCCCCCGTCTCACCCCCCCCATCCCCCGTCTCATCCCCCGTCTCATCCCCCCCATCCCCCGTCTCATCCCCCCCTATCCCCCGTCTCATCCCCCCCCATCCCCGTCTCTCCTCCCCCCCATCCCCCCTCTCCTCCCTCCCCATCCCCCCTCTCCTCCCTCCCCATCCCCTCCCCATCCCCCGTCTCCTCCCCCATCCCCCCTCTCCTCCCCCATCCCCCCTCTCCTCCCCCATCCCCCTCCTCCCCCATTCCCCCCCCCCTCCCATCCGCCATCCCCATCCCCCTCCCCTTCCCCATAGCCTTGGACATTTTTCCTTTTATCCAAGTATTTATCCGATTAATAACACGTTTCCCACCCCCTCCCCAGGTCACTTCTTTTGCCAATTGCATTAAATCTATATCCAAAATTCATATATTGACATTGGCAGAATCCAATGTTAAAACAGATTTTAAGGATGAGTCTCTCCAAACTCCTGAGTAACTGTATTGAGCTCTGTTTTTCCAACCTCGTTTACATTTATTTTCTTCTGTTTTCAGGTTTCTAACTTATGAGATATTATCTCTTGAATATTGCTGAAAAGAGAGACATGTTGCTGAAGCTTTTCATCTTGCACTCTTGGGATAAATGCAAGAATGCCAAATTTCAAACGATCGCAACAGTTTATACTACAGGAGAAAAGTGTGCTGATTATAGGATGTGATTGCACTGGAGGGGGTGCAGAGGAGATTCACCAGGATGTTGCCTGGGATGAAACATTTAGGTTATGAAGAGAGGTTGGATAGACTTGGGTTGTTTTCGTTGGAGCAGAGAAGACTGAGGGGCGACCTGATCGAGGTGTACAAGATTATGAGGGGCGTGGATAGGGAGCAGCTGTTCCCCTTAGTTGAAGGGTGAGTCACAAGAGGACATAAGTTCAAGATGAGGGGCAGGAGGTTTAGGGGGGAT
Source organism: Cetorhinus maximus (assembly GCF_964194155.1). Classification (NCBI taxonomy): domain Eukaryota; kingdom Metazoa; phylum Chordata; class Chondrichthyes; order Lamniformes; family Cetorhinidae; genus Cetorhinus; species Cetorhinus maximus. Next base: position 17,113,168 of record NC_135910.1, on the reverse strand, counting down.
GTGAGGAAAAACTTTTTTACCCAGAGGGTGGTGACGGTCTGGAATGCGCTGCCTGGGAGGGTGGTGGAGGCGGGTTGCCTCACATCCGTTAAAATGTACCTGGATGAGCACTTGGTACGTCATAACATTCAAGGCTATGGGCCAAGTGCCGGTAAATGGGATTAGGTAGGTAGGTCAGGTGTTTCTCACGTGTTGGTGCAGACTCGATGGGCCGAAGGGTCTCTTCTGCACTGTGTGATTATGTGATTGGTTGGCAAGTTGACTCTGATTGGCCGAGGCGATACCATTGGAAAAAGCAATGGGGAACTATAGGCCCAAGTCAAAAAAGGCATAAGGCTTGAGTATATTCTTTTTGTTTGCAGAGAACGGGTCTCTTCATATGAATGTGTGTTGCTTCTAGCAAGCATAAATGAGCCACGTTATGAACTTGACTGACTATCTTAAATCGGTTGTTAGTGTAGCTATTAACACAGTCAGGATTGTTCAGTATGTGCTGCCCAATTGCAGAATCATATTTAACAGTAGACATTTTGTTTTGAATTTTGCAAGCATGGGCTGGTTGAGTGCACTTTGTTCTCTGCCTATTATGAACAACCAAAGGAACAAGATATTATTCCCCTCCTTTCAATGTCTTTGTTATAGAAACATAAGAAAAGGTCATTTAGCCCCTCGAGCCTGTTCCACCATTCAAAGATCTACAACCTAATCCCATACACTCACCTTTGCCCTATATCCCTTAATGCTTTCATATAACAAAAATCTATCAATTTCGTATTTAAAGTTAACAATTGATCTAGTATCGGTTGCCGTTTGTGGAAGAGTTCCAAATTTCTACCACCCTTTGTGTGTTTCTTAATTTCACTCCTGAAAGGTCCAGCTCTAATTTTTAGACTAGACTATGCTCCTTAGTCCTAGACTCCCCAACCAGCAGAAATAGTTTCAATCTACTCTCTCTGTGCTGAAATATAAAGATATCAAATCCCGAAGCAAGCTGTTCTTCCTACATTGCCCTAAACAGATTGCTTGTGCATCAGAATACTTTCACTCTCAATGACATTAAATTCCTCATTCAGGCAGACCAACTCTACCATAATGTTAATGTGTCTTTTCTCTTAGAAATGCTGATTGTCTTTCCCTGTATTTACTTTCCAGCATCTGTTCATTTCTTTTCCTTCCATCTCCAATTTTGAGATGTCTCATACTGTTAGGAGCTTTGTTTTCCATGCACCATGCACTAATTGTGTTTCAGCGTTCAAAGGCTTTGATTACCTTATGCCAACACAGCTCTGTCACCATCTATCACATACTGAGCATTCTGTTGTAGCAAGTCTGATTTACAGGACCAGGACACAGTGCACCTTTCATAACAAGAATTAAATATCCCATATTTGAATGAGGGGAGGTCATGTGGTGCAATGAGTAGTGTCTCTGCCTCTGAGCCAGAAGCTCCGGGTTCAAATTCCATCCCCAAGACTGGATGGCCGAGGAAGGTGCATTCATAACAAGGCCAAACAGGTCGAGTATGAACCTGTAAATCCTTCCAACACACGCCAATGGCAGGTGGTGACAGGAGAGTTTCCTGGTCAGCCACATGGTGGAAAGAATGTTGGAGCCTCTACCATCACTGTCCGTAGCTCCAGATTACAACATGCATGTAAAAAGCATATGTTGCCAAAGCAACCTGGACTCCCTGAGTGAACCACCCACCACCACTGGACTTCATCATTTCATCTGTTAGATGAATAAAGATCCTTGAGCTCTAAAGGTTCGGACTCGGGTTCCAATTTAGGGCTTACTGCTTTAAGCTGCCTCATCTTTGCTGCTTGCCATGAATTTTGAAGTTTTCCTTTCAATTCCGTTCCCCTCTTATTGATGGGGAGGTGGGCTGCTACCTGTTTATTAGCCATTACTGGCTGGGCAATTAGGAAGCAGCCTAATTTCAATAAATTCTGACCAGTGTGATATGGCACTCCACCTGAACACTTACTGTAGGAACGCAGATTATAAAGGAATGAGCTCTCAAGAGCTTTGGTGAGTCAGCCTCTAGGCACTTTCCAATGAAATCAGCCGAGTTGTTCAGTGGCAAAGTAGGATTTTGTTGCATTTGCCCCCAACAACTTGTATTTATATGGCACCTTTAACGTAATGAAAGGTCCCAAGGTGCCTAGATCCAACATTCATTGGCCAGATGCACAGAAAGAATTTGCCAGCCATTTATTGAAATCAGAACAGTTTGGAGGGAATGAGGGGGAAATGACTACGTCAGTGATGTTGAAACTGTGGTCAAACAATCCCTGCCACTTGCCCTACAAATCTTCAGGAATTCAGTTTGAGTTTAATCATTTTTCTGACTCTTTTCTCCCAGTTTAATTTTAAAGGTATGGAGGCTGGGAGAGCATTCGTGTTCGCACTATTGTCTCATTGGTGGATGATTTGTAAACTGGAATACCAAAATCTACTCTTACCAGCAACTTGAAATAGACACAAATTAATAGGAATATGGATTTTTGCTTGTTGTGTGAATGGCTCAGTGGGTAACACTCACCTCAGCAGCAGGAAGTCCCGGTTCAAGACCCACTCCAGAGACTCGAGTCTATAATCTTGGCTGACATTTTAGTGCAGTACTCAGGGAGTGCTGCACAGTTAGAAGTGCAGCTTTTCTGATCAAATATTAAACTGAGTTCCCGTCTGCCCTATCAGGTGAATGTGAAAGCTCCCATGGAGCAGGGTAGTTAACCCTGGTTTCCTAGCTAACAATCAGTTTCAGGCTTTGGTTGAGGGATAAATGTCTGGTAATAACCTCATTTCTGATTGTGAGACCTTGCTGTACACAAATTGGTCGCCATGTTTCCCACTTCACAACAGAGATTATACTTCAAAGGTACTCGATTTTCTGTAAGGTGCTTGGGGATGTCCTGAGGTGGTGAAAAGCGCTATAGAAATGCAAGTCTTACTTTCCACAAAGGAAAAAAGCCTCAATACTCCTCCTCCACTTGTAACCTCGTACATATGGGAAAGCACCTTTTTTCCTAAAACATACTTTCAGTAGCAAAACGTTATGTAGCTAAAATAACCATAATTGTTGCTCAACTATAGCATTGCGGCAGAAAGACAATTGGAACCAGGAAGGTCCTAGCCTCTGATTACTGGCCTGTATTGAGTTAGGTAGGTAGGTAATTAGCCATAGTCTATGAGGCACTATAGGCATCTCAATAGAGACACACAGCTGGTTATATAGCTTGAGGAGCACCACTCTGCATTCAGGATGGGGCAGGCGAGGAGGCAGGTCCCAAGTCCACTACAGCTGACACAGGAGTTGAAGCTGTGCCGTTGGTGTTATTCAGAACCATATGCTGGTCATGTAGTCAACTGAGCTAACCAACTCATCCTACACCCTGCCCCCAACCCCGTACTGAGTTATCCAACTCGAATCTCCAATGTTCGTTACAAAGGGAAATTAAAGTATTAGCAGATTGCTCTCTCCTGATTGTCTTCCCAAGCATACTGCTGGGTAGATCCCACATGCAAGGAGACCACAATCAAACCATGTGCTGACACCCACTGCCTAGGCCCACACACACACAGAGAGTGACCACTTGGGTGAGGTTCTGACGATAGATTCATCCTGTGTAGCTTTAACTCAGCAAGAGTTAGGAGAGGAGTGGTGGTGGTGGGAAGGGGAAAGGACAAAATCGTCAGTGACTCATAACAACTGTTTCAATAATAAATTGTATTTATACGCCATTATTGTAGGCAAACACCCCAAGGCACTTCACAGCAGAGTTATCAGACACAGTTTGACAGTGAGCCACACAAGGAGATAATTGGATAAAAGCAAAATACTGTGGATGCTGGAAATCTAGAACAAAAACAAAAATACCAGGAAAAACTCAGGTCTGACAACATCTGCAGAGAGGGATACAGTTGACGTTTCGGACTTGAGATAATTGGATAGGTGGTTAAAAGCTTGGACAAAAAGTTTTAAGGATCTTCATTAGGAAGGTAAGAGAGGAGAAGTTTAGGGAGAGAATTCCAAAGCTTAAAGCCTAAGCTGTTGAAGATATGGGCACCAATGGTGGAGTGACTACAATAGGCGGTGCACAAGAGGTGTCTGCTCCTGTATATCAAATGGCTTCTTCATTCATTAACTAAAGCTGCTTGTACAATGCAAGTAATTTCAATAATTTTATTGACAAGAATTATAGAAATAGCATTTTGGTCAGAAAACAAAAAATGACTGGAAGTTTGAAATAGCAGGAGCTCACTGTGATGACGCCATGATGCTAGCCACACCTGGAAAGCAAAGAAAAAACACTTGTCAGCTCCATATTCTCAATTTGAACTTGAAAAACGCACACATCATAAAGATATCACCCGTCTTTAAATGCAGGGTGAGAGTCAGGCTTAATTGTGTATTTCTAAAAGCTCCATAGGACGACACCCAAGACTGAGAGAAATAATCTGTAAATGTGTTTGATCAGCACAATAATAATTAGTTGGTCTTAGCCAGAATAGTAGTGGGATACTACAACAACAACTTGCATTTCCATACTGCCTTTAACATAGTAAGATGTCCCAACGGGACCATTATCAGACAAAAATCTGACAACCAGCTATATCGTTCCTGGGCAGGGGAGGGGGTGAGGGGAAATCTGCCCTATTTCTTGCTCCCAATAGTAATCCAGTGACCACTATCCCTCCAACTCAAAGTGCCTGGGTGTGTGACTATCAGCTGAGGGTATGACCAGTTTGAGCTGTGTTGCCTCACCCCACGACACAACAGGCTGCCTGTGCTCACATTTGTAAAATGGGCAGACAAATGAGGTGTCATCAGAAACACAACCTCAGCGACTCACTGCCTCCAGAAAGGGGAACTAAGTCCTTTAGTAACGCAAGAGACACAGTCACAGTCTAACTGTACCCATCCCCAGGGTGAGGAACTGCTTGATTTTTAAAACTCACTGTCAAAATCTATCTTTTCCACAATGTTTTTGGGTTTGATACTTTCTTCTTGATTGCAGATGAAGATTTTGTCCGGTTCGGCCTCAGTCCAGCCGTACTTACTCATCCAAACTTGCAATTGTGTATCTGAAAAATAAATGTTTTCACACATTATTGAGACACTGGAGATAATTTAACTTTCAAAGACAAATTAAAACCACAAGTCAGAGTGTATCCAGCCAAACTCAGGGATTTTGGCCAGGTGTGCAACGTCAACGAGTTCACATTCTGAATCTGACCATGCCAAATAGGGAGGGGTTGCATGAAGGTCATGTACTGTTACAGAGAAAAAGGAGATTCACCTCTGTGCATTCCCCCAAGCGTCAGCTGACTAGTTTCCAGAATTGCATAATAAGCATTTCCACTCCTGATGTTCAGCGGCATCAAGCTCTGAAACTCACCACAATACAAAATAGTTTTTTTTTTTAAAGAAACTAATTTTCAGATATGGCATTGCTGGACAAGCCACCTGTTTACTGAGCAGCTTCTGAGAGTGGTTAGGAGTCAACTATTGGTGTGGAACTGAAGTCAGGTATAGGGCAGGCCAGATGAGGACAGCAGGTTTCCTTCCTTAAAAGACATTAGTGAATCAGTTGATTTTGTTGACAATCCGGCAGCGCAAAATGTGACAAGCAAAGTGGATAATGGGGATCCTGTAGATGTAGTATATCTGGACTTTGATAAGGTGCCGCACAAAAGATTAATACACAAGATAAGATCACACGGAGTTAGGGGTAATATATTAGCCTGGATAGAGGATTGGCTAACCAACAGAAAGCAGAGAGTCGGGATAAATGGGTCTTTTTCTGGATGGCAAGCTGTAACTAGTGGGGTGCCACAGGGTTCGGTTATTGGGCCCCAACTATTTACAATTTACATTAATGACTTGGATTCAGGATTAGAAGGTACTATAGCTAAATTTGCAGATGACACTAAAATAGGTGGGAACGTAAGTTGCAATGAAGAAATAAGAAATTTACAAATGGATATGGACAGGTTAGGTGAATGGGCCAAAATTTGGCAGATGGAGTTTAACGTGGATAAGTGTGAGGTTATCCATTTTGGTCGGAAGAATAAAAAGGCGACTTATTATTTAAATGATGCTTCAGTGGGTGTCCTCGTGCATGAATCACTGAAAGCTAGTATGCAGGTACAGCAGGTAATAAGGAAGGCAAATAGAATTTTGGCATTTATTGCTAAAGGAATAGAGTATAAAAATAGGGAAGTGTTGTTGCAACTGTACAAGGCATTGGTGAGACCGCACCCGGAGTACTGTGCACAGTTTTGGTCCCCTTACTTGAGGAAGGATGTAGTTGCACTGGGGGTGGTTCAGAGAAGGTTCACTAGGTTGATTCCAGAGATACGGGGCTTGTCTTATGAAAAGAGATTGAGCAGTTTGGGCCTATACTCGCTAGAGTTTAGAAGGATGAGAGGATCTAATTGAGGTATATAAAATGCGAAATGGGATAGACAAAGTAGACGTGGAGCTGATGTTTTCCCTTGTGGGGCATTCTAGAATGAGAAGCCATAGTTTTAGGCTAAGGGGTGGTAGATTTAAATCTGAGATGAGGAGGATTTACTTTTCTCAAAGGGTCGTGAATCTGTGGAATTCACTACCTCAGAGTGCAGTGGATGCCGGGAAGCTGAATAAATTTAAGGAGGAGATAGACAGATTTTTAATTAGTAACGGGTTGAAAGGTTATGGGGAGAAGGCGGGAAATTGGAGTTGAGGCCGAAACAAGATCAGCCATGATCGTAATGAATAGCGGGGCAGGCTCGAGGGGCTGAATTGCCTACTCCTGCTCCTAGTTCTTATGTTCATGGTCACTTTTACCAAAACCATCTTTTCAAAGTTGAATTTAAATCCTCAAACTGCCCTGGCGAGTTCCAAACTCTGGATTATCAGTCCAATAATTTAACCACTGGCTCAGTTAGCTTAGATGGCTAGAGTATGGTGCAGGATAACGCCAACAATGCTTGTTCAATCCCTGTATTGGCTGAGGTAGTTCTTGGGGCACGCCTCTTCATCTAACCCCATCGTGAAATCATGGCATGAGCCATGATTAGCAATGCTCGGACAATGAGGAGAGAAAGAGAGGGAGGAAGAGAGAGAATATAACCACTATGCTACCGTACCCTCTGAAACTATACTGGCATTCAATGGACTTGAGTGAAAAAGCAGTCTATCCATTACAAGGAGAACTGCGCCATTAAACTGGCTCAGCCTTACTTTGAGTACTAGGTATTTGATATCCTGTATTTTCATCTATATTTTTGCATCGAGTCTGGTGAAGCACAGAGGTTTGGAGAAAGTGATGTCACACGCTAAGTATACAAGTTTTTGCAAGTCAGTTTGAATTCACTTTTTACTTTGAATGTGAAGCTATGAGCAGTGTACACTGTGGTAATGGATGAGGACTGGAAAGCATAAAATCAGGTTTAACTAGCACAAGTTGACGGGTTTGTTTATGCATACATAAATATACAAATTATTGGCATGGATTGTTCTACATGTTGCAATAGGATATCCTCAATGGATCAACAGGAACCACTGTACCATGGTTTTTTTAAAAAGGGGAACCAAAACGTAAATTTTAATTGATGCCAGGTTTCAAACTTTGGTCCCAAGAGTGAAGATTTTAACTGTCTGATACTGCAGCTGGAAAAGCAACTGTTTCCTTCTCTTCCCTCCCAAAGGTGGGTTCAAGTGCAGTCACCTTCAAGCGGCTCACCCGAGCAGCCACTCTCCCCATGCAAATGTGAGCAGGTCTTCCAAAAACAAATACTGGTGTTTAGATTGCAGGGAAATCATCTGATGGCACTTCATAAAGAAATAAGAGGATCAGCTGGTAAACCATGAGAGGGGTTAAGGTGGTCCGGCTCACTCCGAAGTACAGTAAGATCCAATTGAGGAAAAATTGAATCAAAAAATGCTGGAAAAACTCAGCAGGTCCGACAGCATCTGTGGAGAGAAAGACAGAGTTAACGTTTCAAGTCCGTATGACTCTCCTTCAGAGCTCAAGAAGTCATACAGACTCGAAACGTTAACTTTGTCTTTCTCTCCACAGATGCTGTCAGATCTGCTGAGTTTTTCCAGCATTTTTTGTGTTTGTTTCAGATTTCCAGCATCCGCAGTATTTTGCCTTTATTATAAGGATTGAATGAAACTGGGGACATTCCTATGTTTATGCCTTAGTTACACTCTGCCTTTACTAACAGGTCCAAGGGACAGTCCGTAATATTTTTACTGCGTTAAGAAACATAAGTGAAGGGCCATAATTGAAAATGAAGATTAGCTAAGTCATGAAGAAGTGATTAGGCAATGCCAAGCATAGTTTTAAAAACTTGTAGCTCACGAGAGGAACAGAACATTGAGCGACAAGTCCCACAGCTTTGAGCTCCTTGGAAAGAACAAATTAACAGAGGACAACACAATGATTTTGATTCTAACACTAAGGGAGCAGTGAAGGTGAACCATATTTCTGACTGCATAACAGAATGTTACATTTACATTAAATTTAGTTCTAAAGAGATTTACTAGCCATAAGTTTTATAATTGCACTTCGGTGCAAACCAGCCTTGTGCAACAGTCCAGGGCGGTTCCATTTCACATATGGCATTAACCCTTACCTGTCAGATCTCCTAACATTTCAGCCAGCAGCCATTTCTCAATTGTTTGATAAGTGATTCCAACGACATGACAGATAACTGTGGGCAGAATTCCAACAAGTTAGGAGCCATCCTTGATAGAATAGTTTGAACATCCCCACACAAAAAACTGGTTTTGCCTCAGACACCTGATCTCCTCCACATGGGAGGCAACTAAAAAGTCCTGCTAGCAATTGAGCCAAACAAAAATAGCTGTTCTTTGCAAAACCCATCAAATGGCAGCATTATAACAAACAGCGTTTAATTTATTCCAACAAAGATGCAGCTTTCTTTTTAAGATCCCACAAATGGCACAAGAATGTTGCCTTGCAGCCCAAATATCTGCTCTTATAGAATCATAGAATGGTTACAGCATAGAAGGAGGCATGCAGTCATAATGGGGAATCCTATTATGAACAGGTCCCTGTGACTTTAATTACAGGTTATGCCATGAAGCACCTTGGAACATGTTACTGTTAAAGGTGCCACAAGTTGTTGTGACTGCCGCTCGGTGATGACATTGCCTCTCTTTATCCTCTTGTCTCGCTGAGCAATGCCACAGGAGATCTACTAGTTTAAAACCCACATTCTATCAGTACCTGCTAGATATAATATTAACCCCTTACACACAGTCCCCTTCTCCATTTACAAGAAAATCAAAGCAACTTTCCCATCGTGGCCTGTACTCACATTTCCGTACTGAATCTTCAAAGCTCGTTATGCCATCAATCAGCTCAGAGTTTTCTTCCAGGTTGCGCTGGACAGAGAAGTACATTGAAATTAAATAACTGTCGTTTCACAAAAGAGGGTGGTGAGCTATTATGCTACTACCTTAATCTCCAGAAACCCACTGTCCCAATCAGTCAGGCAGCATGTATTTCATTGGAGGGAAGGAGGGTTTGATACAGAAATTATACTGTATGATACACACTTCCTCTTCCTCCCTCCTGTCAAAGCACAATGACAGCCACCCTATATATATATGTTAAGACCCAGGTCATTTGCAGAGCTGAGGCTAACTGATGGATGGGGACTTTAGCAGAAATACAATAGATGGACAAACAAAAGCCAGATATTTTAATTTCTCTGTCGAGAGTGTTGGTGTATCTTATATCACCCTATTCCCTTAGCCTCCAGCACTGCCACTTTATAGTCAGTCACTAGACCAAGTGATAATGGCGCAAGATGACTGCTCTATATCTTCCCTCTATTTGTAGGAAACCATTTAACCTCCACAGCATCAGAAAATTTAGCACAGGGAGGGAAACTGCAGTGGCAAAACTTTGTGCTGGTTTAAGTGCACTGAAGCATCACAATGCTACATCACTGTGCCCCCATGCCAGAGGCCAAGTTGAACAGAATGCAACATCAAAGTCACATTTTAACTCTCACAGATCCAAGGGATTCTCCTGTCTTGCACTCAACAATAAGGTACATTTTACTTGGGAGCCTCTAACATAACAACACAGCCTCAGATTCTTTACTTACCCAGAAGTCCTGGAAGTGACAGGTCTCCAGCAGATCGCCGAGAGTCAGGATCTGTTGGATCGGTCGCTCCTCTTGCTGTTTATGATCCATTAAGGAAGATTAATTTCAATACTTTCAGCGGGGTTCTGTGCCTTGATTAAGAAGTGAGGATTACTTTTCAATTCACATAATTCTCACCACTTATCCCGGCAGCCCCTTAAATTGGACAGATGGAACTAACCATTTGACAGTCCCACAAGGGTCAACCGCTTAGAAGACAAGCATGCCAACTTTATCGGGCAATTCTTCACACCCTATTAACCCCGCACAATATTTAACAGAGAGCCCCAGGAAGCCTTGAAGTTGCCCTATCTCTCCTGTTAATCTGATGAGCAGGCATCTGGTAAGGGAAGAAGCTGGAGCCAGTCTGTAGTCGACATAGGTTTATTCACAGAGCCCAGTGTAACCTAAGTGCATAATAGTTTCTCCCCCACCGAGGCGGAATCTGGTTCTTATATATGTGTCCTAACCTTTCCTCAATTAATATCAGCTGCTCTTAATCACAACTAGAGCGTGCAATCAATCACCACAGCATTTGCAACATCTACACTGTAGCACTCACTTTGCCAACAGACTGTACAGGTAAGTACAGGAGACAAGAATGACAGCTGCATCTCACACACCATTTGGTATCATAGTGAGCGGCAGAGACCACAAGGATCATAGGAAGGGCTTTATCATCCGCCCCTCAAACTGAATAAATTGCATTAACACCAATGTGCTCACTGTTATAAGTGGCAGAGACTGTGTCTCAAAACACAACCATTGTTGGCAGTCAACATGGGGTGGAATGAGAAGAACAGTGAGGGAGGACAGTGTGAAGATGCATGGTGAAGGTGACTTCAGTGGGAAGACTACTCGAAGCAGGAGAATTGGAATCATTGCAACTTCTCAGAAGCCAGGACTGGCAGAAAATTGCAAAACTGGTCTCTCAAAAACTGGACAGGAAGGTACGTACAGAGCTCCTCTGATGCTATGCTAGATCAATACAATACTCAATTTACAAAAACTGTACAGGAGCAAGGCTCAAAGTGAGACTTGAACCCACAACCTTCTGACTCAGAGGTGAGATTGCAACCCACTGAGCCACGGCCAAGTAGAGAACGTCAGCAAAAATCAAGAGATCATAGTACAGTGGCACCAAACTTGGGTCTTAAAGCCAAACGGAGGCCTGAGGGAGACAAACAGTTCAATTTTTTGAAGTGAGTGGTAAATAATCCTCAAAAGAACTGCCCATTCCATCAGTCTCGGTTTTTTACCCTTAGCTGGAAGGTGAAAACCTGAGTGCATCAATATATTAGTTGTTGATGAAAAGTAGAAACTGGCAACCCCATGCTGAAGCAGCAGCCTGTTTTGCAAGGATACATGTGTCTGGTCAATCATACATTTGCAGAGTGTGAAATCTGTGTGTGGCAGGTTCGTCAGCGCTTTCAGCAAGATCTGTGCTGTGACGGTGGTCTGGAAGAAAGCGGGATTGAACTGATACCTGCAAGGAAAAAGAGAGGCAAAAGGATCACTAAGAGAGCCATTTTCGCACATGTTGTTTTAAATTTGAGGGAACTCCCTTTGTTCTCATTTCCTTTCAGCGAGTCTCCCTGCATCTTGGCTCATCACTGAGGAGCAGAACAGCTAAACTGATCTCGGCTCTTGGTCAACGCTTCATCTAGCAGATCAGTTGTCTAAAAAATGCAAAACTCAGATCAGGTATGTGTGAAGAGTTTCGATACCGTAAATAAGGAGAAAACGTTTCCATGGACAGGGGAGTTGGGAACCAGAGGGCGCAGATTTAAGGTGATTGGCAAAAGAACTTATGGCGACATGAGGAAATTTTTTTTTTCTGCATCAAGTGGTTAGGATCTGGAATGCGCTGCCTGAGAGTGTGCCAGACGCAGGTTCAATGAAGGTATTCATTAACCGGGCTACAGGGAAAAGGCAGTGGAGTGGCACTAGGTGAATTGCTCCTACAGAGGGCCAGGATGGACACAACGGGCTGAATGGTTACAGCACAGAAGGCGGCCATTCTGTGATTCAGTGTTTGTCACGTTAGCTTCTTTCAGACAGGAGTGCTACAATTCATCTCTGCAACCTTAGGTTAGGGGGAAGGTAATTAGCCAGTGTTGGGCTTGGTCTCCGTAACAGATTACCTTGCAAAAACTCTACGTTCATAATGGTGAGATTCTATGAATAATGATGCAAGCAAGTGACCCTGGAACCATGAACTGTACTCCAACAACAGAGCAGTGCCTTCAAAAAGGAGAGAAAAGTGGAACGAGAGATCAAAATATTCAGACTTCTCAAAGTTAAATTAAATTCAGTTGACGACTAAAAACAGAAAATGCTGGAAACACTCAGCAGGTCAGGCAGCCTCTGTGAAGAGAGAAACTGTTAACGTTTCAGGTCAATCTAAAAAGATATACGTACAGTTTAAGAACTGCCAGATTGGCTTCCAGATCATATGCGTTCTCCCTGGCCTGTGTCTCCACATAGCGTTCCAACGTTGAGAGATTCTCAGGGTTATACCTGTGGGGGAAAAAGGACAATTGGAGCTAACATCTTCTCACAGTAATCCAGAGGCCTCAAGAGAACATTAAATCCCACTTTAGCAATTTGAGAATTTGATCTCAATTAAAATAATCTGGATATAAAAATCTGGCATCAGTAAAAGATTCCATGCAGTTATTGGATTGTCATAAAAATCAAACTGGTTCCCTATGGGGTGGAAACCTGTCATTCTTAAAAAGTCTTAACCATGGTTGACCCTTTACTACCCTCAGGTGTATGAAGACCCAACTCCACCTCATGTGGACAAATAGGGATGAACAATAAATACCAATCTTGCCAGCGATGTTCAAAACAGCGATGAGAAAAAAACACAGATAAATCTGTTCTTAGTGATGTTGATGAGGGATACATGTTGGCCAAGACACCGAGGAGAATTCCCATATTTTCAATAGTGCCATGGGATCTTTTACATTGATCTGAACAGGCAGACTTGGCCTCAGTTTAATGTCTCATTTGCAGCACTCTCTCAGTACTGCACTGAAATGCCAACGCATTACGTGTTTGAATTCACAATACTTCGATCATTGATACTCCAGTTATTGATACCCCAGTCACCAATATTCCAGTCACTAATGCCAGAGGGTCAGCTGTAGATGAGTGGGTGGCACTTTCACTTGAGTAACAAGCTTCTGGGTTCCAGGATTTGAGCACAAAAATCAGGGCTGACAATCTCCATACAGCACTGAGGGAGTGCTGCCCTGCTAGAGGTGCCATGTGTTTCCAGTGACATGTTAAACCAATGTCTGCCTTGACAATTTTGAAATAGAGCACGGGGGTTCTCCCTCGTGTCCAAGCCAATATTTATCCCACAATTAACATCACAAAAACATTATCTGTATCATTATCACATCGCTGTTTATGACATAGTGACCAGCTGTCCCGGATCTTTCGGGATCCTCCCATAATAGGGCCAGTTGCCCTGGATTGTTTGAGGCTTGGATGCTGTTTTCCCCATAAATACGATGCTGGTGCTTTGCACAACTGCAGTATGTGCCCACATTCTCCTCTTCAATTTCCTCTGTCTGCTCTGGGAGCCGCCACCCCACAACTCCGCCAGAAACCCTACCCCTCCCCCCAGTTCCGGCCCCCACCCCTCTTCTTTCTCTCCTCTCCCCCTCTTCCTCCTCCCCTCCCCTCCTCTTCCTCCTCCCCTCCCCCTTCCTCCCCCCCTTCCTCCTCCCCATCCTCCTCCTCTCCCCACCTCCCCCTCTTCCTCCTCTTCTCCCCCTTCCTCCTCCTCCTCTCCCCCCTCCTCCTCCTCTTCCATCCTCCTCCTCTCCCCCCACTCTTCCTCCTCCCCTCCCCCTCCTCCTCTCTCCCCACCTCCTCCTCCTCTCCCCCCTCCTCCTCTCCCCATTCTCCTCCTCTCCCCATTCTCCTCCTCCTCTCCCCCCTCCTCCTCTCCCCATTCTCCTCCTCCTCCTCTCCCCATTCTCCTCCTCCTCCCTCTCCCCATTCTCCTCCTCCTCCTCTCCCCATTCTCCTCCTCCTCTCCCCCCCTCCTCCTCTCCCCATTCTCCTCCTCCTCCTCTCCCCATTCTCCTCCTCCTCCTCCTCTCCCCATTCTCCTCCTCCTCCTCTCCCCATTCTCCTCCTCCTCCTCTCCCCCCTCCTCCTCTCCCCATTCTCCTCCTCCTCCTCTCCCCATTCTCCTCCTCCTCCTCTCCCCATTCTCCTCCTCCTCCTCTCCCCATTCTCCTCCTCCTCCTCTCCCCATTCTCCTCCTCCTCCTCTCCCCATTCTCCTCCTCCTCCTCCCCTCCTCCTCCTCCTCCTCCTCTCCCCCCCCTCC